>NC_088933.1:15345000-15360000 GCF_038396675.1 Hydra vulgaris
ATTCTAAAACTGTATTTATACCTCAAATAAAATATTTACTATTTCAATTAAAAAACTAAATTTTAAACTATGAAAGTATTACCAATTCTGTTCCAAGTTCTCTTCGCAAAAAGTGTTTACTTCGTTCGTCTACACTAGACATTCGAAGATAACAACAAGCTTGAGAAAGTATCACAATTAGTGAGTTATCGATAATATACCAAAGCAATGATCTAAAAAGAAAAAAAAAGCATGTTGAAAAATTAAATTATAAATTTTAAAATTTTAATAAAATAGTTTAAAAATTTTAATCAAATAAAAACGTATTAGTGTTTTCGTATTGAGTAAGTGTTGAAAATTTTAAATACGTAGAGTATTTTAAATTTTCAACACTTACTCAAATTAAGTGTTAGGGTAGCAATGCAACTATGCATTAAATTTGGATTTTTAGAAAAAGTATTAGTGGTGATTAGTTTTGATTGCTATATTTAGTTAGGATGCGGTTTTTTGCAACTTCAATTAGCCTGCTGTGGATTTATTGCAAGCAGATTTTTATGGAAAAAATCAACCGTGATTCAATGCTACTACTATATATATGTATATATATCCATATATATATATATATATATATATATATATATATATATATATATATATATATATATATATATATATATATATATATGCGCCATTTAATTATTAAGTAAATAATATTTTATATATTTGATTATATACTGAATAAATATATAATAGACTTACTAATATAATATAAATTTGTGTAAGTATACATATACTTGTACAAATATAATATGTAAATAACTTATATACTGACGTATATTTTGAGAAATGCATTTATGAAACTAGTGACATAACATTTTTTCTTTTGTTGTTTGTGAGTACGCTTTCAAAAGTTTCAATTAAAAGTTATATAATAGGTATATTTGGTATAGGTATTGTTTTTTGAAACTTTTTTTTTTTAATTTTAAGTTGCGTTTAGCTTTAACTTTTTTAATAAATAGACTTTAATAGAAGCTTAATTGATTCGAAGATACCTGTGAAAATATTTAGTTTCATATTAACTTATATTTGACAAAAAAATATTTGTTATTCCAACATATTGATGTTTTTGAACTTTAAATATAAAAGTCATTAATTAATAGAATGTGATTAAACCTGTACAAAATTGAAGCTTTAAATGAAGTTTTAGTTTGATAAACTTTTTACGCTAGATATTTATTTACAAGATATTTATAAATATTACGCTAGATATTTAAGTTTTTAACATTCAAGTTTAGAATTTTTATTAAAGTGTTGCAGGTTTTGATATTTTATTACATGGACTTTTATGCAACTCAAAGTTCTAGTTAAGCGAAGTTTTTTGTCAAATGGACCCTAAAAAAATATACGAGTTCGCGAATGGTTCCACTTAACCAGGGCATGATTAAGCGGATATGATAAAGTTCAACATGAATTAAAAAAAAAAACATGCAAAATTTAGCTTTTAAATAGAAGAAATAAATCATTCTTAATTTGAACTTATACTGCATAAATTAGAATTGAAGAAGTCATGCATAAACAATGCATAATGTATATTAAAACGAATATAACTTCTTTAATTAACAATATGCATATTCTGTTTAAACATATTTTGACTTCAGCAAAAAATTTTTACTAACGTTTACGGGCGCGTTTCATGTGTGCAGAGCAATCGCTCCTGCTTCATTACAAGGCCTATATATATATATATATATATATATATACGTACCTTCTATAGTGTGTTTAGATGAGCACTAGTTTAGCTTATCTTTATAGCATATGGCCTTTTTAGAAAAAGAAAGAAAAAATGAAGAATAATGAAAGAAAAGATTGCTGCCCTATCTCAAACCTTCAATCAATGTAGCAGCACTCCGCTGTGAGTATATATGTGTTAAGGGTATATTGATTTATAGTTTGTAAGTGTTTATGTGTCATAAATGTTGTAAATATCTGTTATATGAAGTCTATGTATAATGTGTGTTATAATATTAAGCAGTCTTCTCCGTTTGAAAATAAATGCCAGCGCACAACAAAGCGCTTTAAATAAATTCTAGATAAAATAATTTAAAAAAGAAGACAGGTAAAAAAAGTCATTTTTCAAAGTTGTACAAATGAACCAAAAGTTTTGTTGCAATTTAAAACAAAGCGCTATTAGATTTTTTGGCAAGCGCTTTTTTATGCGCAACCAAAGTTTTTCAGGCATGTGGGCAAGTGCAAAAAGACTTGAGCGCGAAAGCGCTGGTTAAACAGAAAACTGGTTACATGTTTATAATTTGTAAGTGGTTATGTTGTTTCCATGGTTTCAAAGTGTTGTGACTTGGTTTAGTTTATAGCAAGAGTGTTGTCCTTGCAAGCCAATAGTGTTGTCCTTGTTAGCAACAACATCAACAAGTGTTGCCCCAACAGTAATGGGAGCCACATCTGCTAATGGTGAATAAGTGATTTGTAGTTTTTATAGGTAATTTAAAAATAAAACTTCAAAATTTTATTTTTTACTTTTTACTTTTAGGTTTACTGGAAGAAGCCTTTTGGCATTTAGATTGAAAAAAAAAAAAATGAAAAAAAAAAGAACAATGATTAATTGTTTTTATAGTATTTTTAATTTTATTTTATAGCTTCCAGCTGCTTCTTCTGGCACAACAAGTAAGTTGTTGTACTTACTTAAAAGCAACCAATCAATGCAATAAGTCAAGTCTTGCAAAGTATTGCATTGATTGATTGCTTTTATTTCTATTTTTCAATAGTAGATAAATGTATATATGTGTGTGTGTATATATATATATATATATATATATATATATATATATATATATATATATATATATATATATATATATATATATATATATATATATACACACACATATGTATATATTTTCAAACTCAACATGGGATCAATTTTTATTATACCGCTAGGAGAATTCAACTGGAATTTCAAAATTAGTTATTAAGGGTTAATAAACTAATTTTGAAATTGCAGTCAAGCCTTTATTTAAGGATTATAATCCCGATATTAAAAACAGCTTAATTGAAAGAATTTTTACAGAAAAGTTCCTATGAGAAATATCAAACAGATAGAGCTTACATATTTGACATATCTAGGTTTTGTGACCCGCTTCTTCGCCCTGTTTTGCTTTTTAAATAAACATTATTTTAATGAGAAAGTTATATTTATAGCCTTAAGTTTCCTATAACACCGGAAGAAATGATACACAACTGTCATTTACGTTAAAGAAACTTTTATCTAAAAAATAGTGAAATTAACAAGTATAGAAATAGTCACTGTTAAATAAACTTATCAAGACCCGCATTTTACAGGTCTGGACTGCTAGTATAAATAATTTCAATTAAACATTAAAAAAAATTAAAGGTTTTTTTCTAAATTCTCCCAATATTAAAATTTTCAGTTAGAACCTTGTCAAACCAAAGCAACAATATGTCTTGATTAATGGAAACAAGAAATTAATGACAAACTTATTTTTTCCAGTTAAAAAAAAGATAATTTTAGAAACATATATGGACCATGATGAAACTTGTCAAGTCATAGATCAGGTAAATGATCCGGGTATTTTCCCTTGGACTCGCTGAGTGTGAGTCCAGGTACTTGGACCTGAAAAACCCTAGCAACATTATGATAATGTGACAATGGTTGGAGGTTTACTGCAAGAGCAGGTTCAACTAAGTTTACAATACGCTTTTGCGCCTTGTATGAAAGAAAAGAGCATCATTCGAAGATCTGCACCAGATATGGCAACATTATTTCATACAAGGGTGGATTAGAGATGTATAGAGATAAAAAAATAGAATCCAGAGTCAGAAGTGGCAAGCTCGATAAAGAGATACAACCTTAGCAGATGCTAATTTTGCAATGGATTTGATATATGGTTTCTAAGAAAGATCGAAAGAGTGAGTTGAGATTAAAAAAAATTAATTTTTATCTGAGTTAAAGTTCACCAGCCACTGAGAGCCCCAATAATAAATGGTAGTACTATCAGCAAACAATGCCACCGTAGATGTGAGAATTTCTGGGAGTTCATTAATTTGAATTAAAAAAGTTTAGGGTCAAAGAGAGAACCTTGAGGAACCTCTGAAGTTACAGTAAATGAAGAGGAGTGCTGTCATTTGAGGACAACTTTTATACTACAATTGGTAAGGAAAGATTCAATAACCTTAAAGATGTTACCTGATACACCGTAAGAAAAGCTTATGGAGATGACCAGCATGCCAAACTTTATTAAAGGCTTTAGATTGCTCTCCAGAATATTTGTATATAGGGATGATAGATGCTGCTTTTCAGCAGGCTGGAAAACAAGACTCTGATAAGCAATTATTAAATAGCTTTGAAAGTATAGGCAACAGCTCTGGAGAGCACTTGTTATTGTTTTATATATATAGTCACATCTGTTATAGTCTTACAGAACCAAGACTTTAACAGGTATGTTATCCAGACCAACAGGTATGTTATCCAGACCACAAGTCTGGATAACATAAGTCAATATGAATGTCAAGCAATGGATCAACCTGTTTGTTGGCTATATCAGGTAGATTGTGATTAGTGGAATCAATTGATGAAATTGATGAAAAGTTTTTAGTAAACAGTTCAGCTTTGTCTTTAGGTGAGGTAAAAATATTTGAACCATACGAGGGAGGTGGAATAACAGATTTGCCCGTATTACAGACACTGTTAAATATTCTTTAGAAGTCTTAGGAGCCTAATTTTTGAGATGAAATAAGAGATTTTGTGACTTTAGAATAGAAGGCTTTGGTGTTAGACAAAACCTTTTTACAATGACTTCTAGCAATAACAGTTAACAGATGTCTGTTTTCTGGAGAATAGTTTTGGTGATAAATATGGAAGTAATGGCTACAATATAATATTGCAGAAGCACAATGGAGAAGAGTGAGGCTAGATTTGGAAAACCAAAGATAGAGGAAAACCATGGAGAAGAGTGAGGCTAGATTTGGAATTGTCAAAAGGGATCAGAAGATTTCATGTCAGTCTGAATCCAAGAAGTTACATAGGAAGCACATTTGTCAGCAAGAAGATCAGAGTTTTTTACCTAAGGGTCATCACAAAAAAAATCACAGAAAGAGTCGAAGAATGAGATAATAGTTTTAGAGAGATCAAACTATGATCAGAGGTACCCAAGGGTGAATGTGGAGAAACTGAGCACTGACTAGGATCAGAAACCAGACAAACCAGTCAAGAAAAGAAAGTAAATGATTTGGATTGTCACTGACACTAGAGCCAAGCCGTTCAGTGTAATGAGCATTAAAGTCGCCAACAACAATACTGGCTGAAGGAAAAGAGAAAGGACTCGGTCAATTTGATTAGAAATAAAATCAAAAAGAGTGCAGTCTTGAGATGAAGGAGAGCGATATAGAACAATCAGAAAGGTGATAGAGTGAAGTGGTGCTATGCGAATGCACATCAAAGAATAGTCTGTGGATTCAAACCTAGTTTCCTGACAAACGGGTAAATTCTTATAAATGTTAATGCCCAGGCCAAGCATGTGACTATTAGAATCTTGATGAATATATTTTTTTAATGTTAATTTACCTCCCCAAAGCCATGAAGTCCACTACAGTTGAGAAGGCTACTTAAATAATAGTTACAATCCTCTCTCAACTCTATAACTCTGAAACACAAACCTAGATGAACAAGGCTGCTTTACAGATAAACAAGTTGAGCGCAGTACTACCAGGGGCGTGGTGAGGATTGAACTTGGAACTTCTTGTTTATGAGGCAAGCACTCTATCACTACACTACTATCTCATGAATCACTAACTTTTGATAATAGTAATTTTTACTTTTCTATCAGCAAAAAACTCCTTAAGAATGCTATCAGTTTGCATCTCACTATAAATACAGACTACAAGTTATCAATTAATGATGCAGGAAAAACTTTGCTGAAAGCTATAAGGGGTTGTCCATAAAGTACATCCGCTTCTTTTTTTCATCCCCCCCCCCCTTCCTCCTGCATTTTGCCATACGCTTTTTTGAGTACCCTCTACCTCCCTAAAAGTAACTACGCTTTTAACCTACTAACCGAACATTTTATGATATTTTTTTAAATTTAGCGTCTCCATAATTTTATAATTGACCTACTGCCCCCCTTTCTCATACATGCCATTTGCAGACCCCCTCTTCCTCTCCGAGTGTACGTACTTTATGGACGATTCCTAAATAGGATAGAACCATGAAGTTAATGACCTGCATATTTGAGGACTTCATAAGATGTTTACTCATAGTAATACTTGTAAAAATATTTTTTTGTTTTTTCAAAAATAAAGTCATCGGCAATTCTTCATTTTAATTGACCACATGAGTTAATACCATTTTTGAGGTTTATAAACAATAGTCACACACAATAAATCCCAATAAACAAAATCAGTTAACTAATTAATAGATGCATTCCCTGAAAACTGATACAAAAAAAATATATTTTAAAATACTACAAATTATGTCAAACAAAAATAACCCTTTATCATATAGACTCGAAATGGAGGTCTGAATTTAGACATCAATCTGTACCTCAAAATGCAGTTCTTTATTTTTTCTAAAAACAAGAATGCAAGCAACCACTATTATGTTGGAAGTTAAGAGAAAGCTTGGCAGATAGAGCAAGTACATTTACAATGCATTTTTTGACCTTGTCTAGACAGGAAAGAGTATCATTTGAAGAACCAACCCAAATATAACAACAGTGTTCCACACAAGGACAAATAAAAAATTTGTAGAGTCAGAGAATGAAACAGGAGTAAAATAATGGCAAGCACGATAAAGAGAAGCAACCTTAGCAGATGTTAACTTTACAATCAATTGTATATATGGTTTCCATGAACGATAATCCAAAAAGATGTAAAGAAAAGTGTTGTTATTAATTGTTATAGGAATGTTGACAATATTGCTATAGTTGTCTTCTATATATATATATATATATATATATATATATATATATATATATATATATATATATATATATATATATATATATATATATATATATATATATATATATATATATATATATATATATATCTATATATATATATATATATATATATATATATATATATATATATATATATATATATATAATATACATATCTATATATATATATATATATATATATATATATATATATATATATATATATATATATATATATATATATATATATATATATATATATATATATATATATATATATATATATATATACTATACATAATATAGTGTATACTATATATAATATAGTATATACTTTATATAATATAATATATACTATATATAATATATTGTATATTATATATAATATAGTATATACTATATATAATATAGTATATACTATATATAATAAAGTATAGTTTGTCTAAATTACTGATTTTAGGCAGAGTTAAAATTCACAACCCACTTCAAGCTCCAAGCTATTACAGAAGTGAGATCAGATTTAAGATCTGCTGCCTGTTCTAAGCAATTGAAAATAGAAGACATTTTGTCAATACAGAAGTATAAACGTGAGTTGTCAGTAAATAAAGCTATTTTAGATGTGAGAGTTGCAAGGTTGTCACGAAGATTATTAATGTAGATATGAAACAACACAGGACCAAGGATAGAGGTTTGAGGTTCCACAGAAGTTACTGGAATTAAAGAAGAGTGTTGGCCTTCAAGGATGACTTTAATGATGCGGTTTGAAAGAAATGACTTGATCATTTTCCCAGATGCACTATATGAAGCAAGCTTATGGAGAAGACCAGAATGTCAAACTTTAACGAAAGCTTTAGATATCAAAAGCAACAGCATTGCCTCATCACCTGTATATAATGCACAATAGAATCTTTTACATAAAGCAATTAGCAAGTCAGCCTTAGAATAAGAAGATTGAAAACCATAATGATTTTCAGAGAGCAACTAATTAGAATCAAAATGAGATGTTAGAAAATGATAGAGAGAAAACTGATAAAATGACAGTTGGAAGGTTCAGAATGTTTTCTAGAGCTATTAAAAATTGGAACCACAGATGCCATTTCTTTTTGTTGTGGTTTTTGTGTATGCAATATTAATTAGATTTTAAGCGTTTATTATAGAAAAATGAAAGTCAAATGTCTTATGTACTACTTTGTGTTGTTTTTGTTGTGATGTTTGAGTTAGACACCATGGATGTTTCTTTTATTTTAATAAAATAAAGACCCCAGAAAGTTTTACTAACAAGGGTGTTGGTGGTTGTGGTGGAGGATCAGGGGTGGGTAAAAAAGGAAGCTATTCTAAATATTAAAAAAAGTTGCTTTAAATTAAAAAAATAAAAAAAATTAAAAATTTTATAATAATAATTAAAATAATAAAAATAAAAAATAAAAATAAAAAAATAAAAATAAAAAAATAAGAAAAATTTTTAAACATTTTTTTAATTTTTCGAACTGTTGTTTTTGGGATGATTATAATTTAACTGTCTCCGTAGCTTCAGTTAAAAATCATTTCCTATGGTACTCAACTACTTCGTTGAGAAGCTAATGTTGACTGTCATTTTTTGTCATTGAAATCAGCAGCCAATTTAACTGCCCATTATGCGCAGTCATTAAAAACTTTAATGACTGTGCAGAATGCACAGTCATTAAAGTTTTTGCATGAAAGATAGTTTGTAACAATTAATGATTGTAACAAACTATCTTACATGCAACCTTGGAGTCATCACAAATAGCCAAAGTTTCTGAAGATGATGTCAAGAACTCTTTTGGTAGATTAAGAGTATTGCTTGCAGTCATGTCAAAGCAAAGACCTGTAAGATGCTCCTCAACACCAGGCCACTCATGAATAAACTCAACTAACTTTGGTCCCATCAAAGCACCAGTACCAGCAGGTATCTTAGCGATATCTAATAATTTTCAAAGACTAGGCCAGATACAACAATTAGCAGACATTCACGTACATCAAAATATGGCAATATTTTGCTATCAAAATGTGCAACTAGTGGAACCAAAGGTTGTAAATCTTTTCTTACAGCTACTGCAAGAGATTCATGGAATGTAGTTCAAGCTTCCTTTAAAAAGGTACTAGAAAATGTTAATTTTGTCAAGAATACAACATTTGGATACCGCAATTAATAGTTAACTAGTTCTCAAAGTAGAATGTTGTGAAAGTTTTAGTGAAAAGAAGTTTTTTGTGTTTTAGAAGTCACAGTCAGAATTTTAATCCAAGAGCTGAACTTTAATCTGTTAATAGTTCTATAGATAAAACTTTACTTTCTTAATGTTGTTCCTGGCGCCTTTTTTTCCAAGCTTGCGTTTTCTATATTTATCAATTGCTTGCTTATACACTAAGTCTTTTGAGGGCCTCGCTGGTCTATCAGGAACTCTTTATTTATCTGATGCTACAATCTAATTTACCATAGGCAGTGTCAAAAAGTGTACTTGGTGTCTTGGTGGTGAACTTTTCTTCATAACTATGTTGAGCAGCAGATTTTATACTTTTGTGCTCAGACATTTTAGTATGCTGCTGGTAAAAACTTTAGTTTAGAAAAGTTTAGCTACTAAATGAGGTTTTACTATATTAGGAATTATTACCTCAAACCAGAAAATCAGAACTTCATCTGCCTGTGTCTCAGGATATAGAAACAGTTAAATTTTTAACAATCATTTCATAAAAAACTCAGTGTAGAACAACACTACGCAACTGACACGAACCATCTGTTGTTGAGAGAATATGTCCAACAAGTCAAACATTCAAAGAAGAGTGTTTTGCTTGACAAACATAATATATAGTCTGAAGCAGCCATTTTCTTAAGTTTTTCAAAACACATATTTACGCTCAAGGATGTTAGAAAACAATATAAAACTACACTTTACAACTTTAAAATAATTTCTAACTCTAAAAAAAAAAATGTTTTATACGTATATATATATATATATATATATATATATATATATATATATATATATATATATATATATATATATATATATAAATATATATACATATACATATATAAATATATATATTTAAATATATATATATATATATATTTAAATATATATATATATATATTTATATATGCATATATATATTTATATATGCATATATATTTATATATATATATATATATATATATATATAAATATATCTACAACCCTCGGAATTAGGAAAAATGAGGTCGCCAATAATTTGCCAACCTCAATTTTTTAGAGGTCGGCATCAGGTTGCATCAGGACCTTTGTATCAAATAAAAAAATTATTTGATACAAAGGTCTTACCATAAAACATTGAAAAAGAGGTCAGCAATTTTTTGCCGACCTCAAACAATTTCAGGTCGGCAGTTAGGTCTGCATTGCCGAATGCCCTTATTTCAAAGGTTGTATATGTGTATATATATATATATATATATATATATATATATATATATATATATATATATATATATATATATATATATATGTATATATCAATGTATAGAGGACAGTGGTGAACCTAGGAAGTACATTAACTATGCTTCCATCTTAAGTAGTGAATTTAAAATTAAACATTCGTTGCATTTATAGGATACTAGAGGCTCATAAGAAATGGATCTACCACTGAACAACACACTTTATGTTACAATACAAATCATAGTGTGTTTCCCTATATATATATATATATATATATATATATATATATATATATATATATATATATATATATATATATATATATATATATATATATAAATATATATATATATATATACACCGGATAAAATAGAATTAGCCTCACCTTTATTTTTCGTTCTAATTTAACAAAAATGGCAATGAAGCAATTATTAAATCTACCCTATTTCTTATTATCTTCTACAACAATTAAAAAGTTTATAAATTGGTATGTTTAATTAATTACAAGTGGAAAAAAAATTAAAAATATTCAATTTGTATAGAAAATAGAATTAGCCTCATTTACGTTATATACAAGAAAACACAAAAAATATTTTGTTTCATACTTATTTAAAATTTAATATTGCTTCCTGAATTTTTAATGACTTCAAATATGCAACTTGAAATACTAGTCACAAGATTTTGAATAGTTTCTATAGATATTTCATTCCAAGCTTTTCTGATACGAGTTTTCAGCTCCAATGCAGATTCATATTGCTTACCATTTTCATAAACCTTTCTAGAAAATATTCTCCATAGATTTTCAATTGGGTTAAGACCTGGACTGCATGCAGGCAAATATTCCATTACGTGAATATTTTTCTCTCTTAACCAAGCTTTTGTAAGCTTTGAGTTATGGATAGCAGCATTGTCTTGTTAAAAAGTGAAACTTTCATCAATTCTTCACCATGTTCAAGCAAATTAATTTCTAATAAGTCAATGTAGTCCTGTGAATTCATTTTTTATGAAATCCATGCCAGTGGTTGTTTTCCAGAAAAGGAACCCCCCCAAACCATAAGAGTTTCACCACCAAAGTTATGAGTCATTCGAGTTTCTTTTTCTTTTCGAAGATTGTGCCAGTAATATTGATAGCCATCAGGACCATCTAGATTGAACTTTTTTTCATCACTAAAGAAAACTTGATGCCACTCTTCTTGCGAAGACATGTGTTCTTTTGCAAATTGTAATCTAACTTCTTTATGACAAACAGTAAGTTTTGGTCTTGGTTTACGGCTTTTCAAACTGTGTTTGGATCTTCATGTAAGATTTGTCTCACATATTGAACAGTTACAGGTAATTGTAAATCAACACGAATTGAGATGTAGTCATGTGCTGAGCAGCAGCACGACGTACAATAACTCGTTTAGTACGATTATCAATTTTACGCTTGCCACCACTTTCCTTATAAGCCCCACAATTAACGCTAATCTTGAAGTAATTATTAACCATTTTTGTAGATCTTTTAATTTTCTTTGTAATTTCCCGATTAGATAAGTTTGTATCTTTACATGCTTTGATTACTGGCAATACTTCATTTGTTAAACGCTTACCACGTCCCATTTCAAATTCAGGTATCAAAAACCAAATGTTTAAAACTTTATGAACCATGATTTCACAGTCTTTGTATAACTAACAAATAACAATAAAAAACTAATAAAACTATAATAATAAAAACTAATAAAAGTCACAATTGCGTATCACCAGATCAAAATAAACAAGTAAACTGAAAATAATTATTGATGAGGCTAATTCTATTTGCTACCGCAAATATTAACTATTATACATTTTATGATTTTATCAAATCTACTGCAATTTAATTGTGCTATATTATAATCTAAAAAGTTGTTGTTTGTAATAATAATTAAATAAGCGTGAATACAAAAGATGCACTGCGCAAACTTGCTTACAGATTTACAAAATATTTTATCAGTACATGGTGAGGCTAATTCTATTTTCTCCACTGTGTGAATACATATATATATATATATATATATATATATATATATATATATATATATATATATATATATATATATATATATATATCTGTGTGTATGTTTATATATAAACAGACACACAAAAATATAAACTTACTTTCTATACTCTTCATCACCTACTGCAAATGATATGTCTTTCTCAGATGTTTGATCTGAACCAACTTGAACAAGCTATAAATAAACTTAAAAGTTCATTCTCAAAAAACTATTTTTTGCTGATAAACTGAAAACATTATAAACCTTTTGGATGAGTTTAATTGAAGTATTTAAACATGCCAGAAGAGTTCCAAAAGAAGGAATACTATCTAATGATGGTGAACTGATACCAATATCAAAAAGAGGTGAAAAACATCCAATATCCATACCCTAAATAAAAAAGTAAATGTAGTAAATATTATATAGTAAATATAATACTATATAAAAATATATTAGATTATTACAATAACAAAAATGTACCTCATCAAATATACATTGAACAACATGTGGTGTCAAGCATCTCATTGCTGACAAACAATTTCTCACAATGTTAATTAATCTAAGAAGAAATTAATAGTATGATGATTTAATAAAATGGTAACCATTACTTTTTTGCAACAATTTTCTGGTTATTCTTTTACTTTTTTTATTATACATAAATATTTTTGATTATTTATAGGTTATTTGATTATTTATACTAAAAAAAGCCTGAAAAAACAAAAGAAGTAAAAATTTAGAGTCGTCTTATAACAAAATGCGGTTTGTGACAAATTGAAAAAAATAATAAAAAAACCATTTTAAAAAACATAAAGTAACTTACTAACTCTAAGTTGAACTGTTTTATATTTATTGTAATTATTTTATATTTAATGTAAAATTTGTTTTTCATCAAGGAAAGCTATCATTATATGTTAGCTAGTCTGAATAAGACAAGCACTAATAAGACAGAAAACTAGTACAAATAAGAAAAAAAAACATTCTGCATAACCTAAAATCACAGCGAAAACAAAAAACATTGTTATTATTATTATCATAAGTAAAGAAAAATTAAGACTTCACTCAACTAAAAAATAAAAAATTAAATCAAATTAAAGAAAATATTAAATTTAAGAAGATTTTGTTTAACTATTGAAAACAAAAATTGTTTTTGTAAGTAAAAACTATGTTTGAGGCATTTTTGAAAGAGAGACAAGAAAATGTGCAGCAATATTTAAAACAATGAAAAAATAGTAATAAATTTTTTTTTATTTCAACGATATGATCCTAAAAAGAAGTCCAAATTTTATACAAGTTTTATATAGATTAAAACATTACCAACACATTAAAAAACAAACATTTTAAATATATAACAATAAAAATTGTGTTAACATATGAATGGGTAAATAAATTTGATTGGCTAAATTTATTACCTTTGAGTTGTTACCAGGTTTAGTAAAATTTTAACTTTTATGCTTGAAATTTTGTTTACTTAAAAAATTATAAAAGTATATTTTTTAAATATACAAGATAATCTCCTTATTAAAAATTCAATTATCCAATAAAAGTTACTCTGCCTAATAAAACTAAATATTTACCTAGTTTGCAGTAATAAAGAATTTGGTGAGTATTTCTCCTCATTATCTGTTGCAAATGATCGCAAATTCTCATTGCGCAGAGACAGTGGGCTTGCCATCTTTGTATTTTCCAAAAGTTTACTCTATAACATTAATTAATAGAACAAATTCTAAATAAAACTATAAATAAAATAGATTTAAAGTTTTGAAAAATTATACATTAAATTGTTGAAATTTGCTACTTTATTCAATACAAAAAATACATTTAGAAGATGATTCATCAATTTTGGCCTTGAGAGTAAAGCAATAGAATGCTGACACGCTTGAACAATGCCAAACTAAATATATTTAATTAAAATATATATACAAGTGTTTAATAAAAATTGCATCAATTTATAAACAAAGACTATAAAAATATCAACACATACCTTGAAAGTATTGAATACATCATTTAATGCAAAAACCACCTGTGGTTGATAATGAGATAGCTCGCAGATGAATAGCGTTGTTTGTTCAGTAATAAGTAGTCGGTCTTCAAAATTTACTTGCGTTAAAATATCTAAACTCTAAATTAATTTAATATTTTTACTATATTATGAAATCAAATAGTATCAGAAATAAGAAGGACCATAAAAATATGAAATTTGCATACACTAAACAGCATTTCTTTGTGGCCACCAAAAAAATCAATAGCAGATTGAAGAAAAGAATATTTGAGAAACTTAAGAGTATGTGACATTATTAATAGACACGTTGACCAACTGTTATAAAAAACTGAATAATTGCGATTAGCCTAATTGAAAATAATATTACTTCAAAAAAATGAAAAAATAAAAACAACAATATCATTTTCTAAAATATAAAAAAACAGTTTTATTGTATAAACAAAATAAATATAAAAACCTTTACACACTAAAATTTTTTAGTATGTAACTAAAAATAGCTAAAACCAATACCTCAAGACTACTGTATAAATGTTTGATATTTAAACAGAGGAATGTACCAATATTATTTGCTCCCAAATGTTTAGCACCCTTCATAAATCGATAAGTAAATA
>NC_088933.1:15365000-15412500 GCF_038396675.1 Hydra vulgaris
ATATATATTTATCTGTGTATATATAGATGTATATATATCTGTGTGTGAGTGAGTTAGTGTGTTTAATAATATGTCTAATACTGGTTATAACTTTTTTTTTAAAAGCACAAGGATAACCCTTTAATAAGATTATATTAGAAACTGCTATGACAATTTATACAGATTATGCTTTTGACAGGAATTCATATCCAAACCAAAAAAAAATTTTCACACTGGTTTCAATATATTGCCTTCTCAGTGTAGTTAGGCAATTTTTAAATATAACAGCGCCTGTATCATATTTTGTTGACTACAACATATTTCCATTAAATGATCAAGTCTCTGAATTAAAACAAAATTAAAAAAATTAAAATGATAGAAATTTTATATTTTGCCGTAACATAAAACAAAAATATTTGTATCAAAAAACCCAGACCAAAGATTGCTTTTTTTTTTTTTAATTTCTTAAAAATCATGATTGTTTGCCTATATTTGAATAAGATTTTAAATAAATACATTGTTAAGGTGAAATAAACATCATTTTTTAATAATATGATCTGTTTATCCTCAGTTTTTCTTAATTATAAGCTCTTTCTTGTTAGGAACTCTTAAATTTTTGGTGAAAATTTATAGAAATGTTGTATTTTGACAATTATATTTAATTAATATGTACCAGAACAGATTAGAACTAGAATCAATATTGGGTTAACACACTTTTTTAAAAGATTTTAACAAAAATCAGGTTAATGCTGCTAAGCAAAATTGATCTAAGACTCAAAAAAGCTGATCTTCAGGTTTAAAGGTAGTAAAAAGCTGATCTTCAGGTTTAAGGGTAGTAAAAAGGTTTTGAAAACTATATAAAAAAGAGAAAAGTTTCTTTAAACATCATAAAAGCCTAAAGCAATAAAAATTATAACATCTGAATCTCTTGTTCAGAAATAATACAAAAAACAAAAATTACACTGATTCCAAACGTAAGAATTTGAATAATATAAAAATTTAACAACACCATGTACTAGAAAGCATAAATAAATAAAACTGAAGTAACACTACCTTTTTTTTTATTATTTTAATTCACCTCCCCAAGGTCATGAAGGCCACTACAGTAGAGGAGGCTACTTTAGTTGTGGTTACAACCCTCTCTTAACTCTATAACTCCAACACGAACTTTGACAAACAATAAAAGCAACTAAGTGGAGAAACAAGTTGATCTACTATAAAGTAACACCATCTAGTCTACTTACTTACTACAAAGTAACACCATCAAGTCTATTACAGGTTGTTAAACTGATGACAATATTAGGACATAAACTCGGAAAATGAGAATTAACTTTAGGTTTGATGGGAGCAGATGTCATGCAATATTTTACAAAAAGAACAACTTAAGTATTACAATTTTCTGTATGATATTGGTAAATGAAAGTATTGATTTGTAAATTATCAATTTTTTGAAGCAAAAAAAGGGGCTGTGACATAAAAAACTTAAGATAAAATTTAGTTGTATATCATTATTTTTTATTAAACCTGTTGGAAAAAAAAAGACATCCTTTGCTTTTCTAATTGAATGATAATGGTTAAGCTATACTCAAAAATAATATCAAAATTTTAAAAAGAATTTTATAACAAAGACATTGAAATGTTTTTAAAACAATGACGTCATTTAATATTGTTTAATGCCTAGTAATGGAAGTATAGAATGAAAAGCCTGAGGTAAATATATCTTTTTATACCTGAGGTATAAAAAAAAATATACTTTTTTAGTATTAGGAGAAACCAACAATCCTAATGAATTACACATTTTCTTTAAATCAATTCTAATGAATTTAAAAATGACTATTCAAAAGTCTGATTCAGTTTGTTATAGTTTTGCATTCTGGCACATTACAAATAATACATTAAGTTATTACAATGTACACCTATGGATACATGAACAAATTTTCTGATTAATTAAATGAAATAAAAATCTAAGGATTTTATGGCATTGCTTGTTCTCAAATGCTGCACCGATGTGAAAAACACCCTAGTATTCAAACATTGAAAAGTTCTTGAGAGCAAGAGTTTTTAGACCATGAGCCAAATGTAGCATTTTTTGGCCTAACCATTTACATTTATAAGAATTCACTTATTTGTCTTCCTTTAGTTCGTAATGACTATAAAGTTGATAAAACTGTTACAATATTTTACTAAATTAAAGTATTTATTTTTAAACAAAAATTAGACATCTTTTATATGAAAAAAAAGGTCTCAAATTTGCTTTGGCAAACAAAAAATTCAAACCAATTTCTTTTGATTTTAATTTACCAATTTCAATTTATTTTTTAAATAGCTAACAAACAAAACATAATATCAATTTATTTTTTAAATAGCTAACAAACAAAACATAATATCAATAAAACAAAACATAATATCAATAAAACAAAACATAATATCAATAAAATACAAATAAAAATATCAGTAAAAGAGTACCAATAATATATAAAAGTAATAATATATTAAATTAAAGTAATATTATATTAAATTTTCTTCATAAATTACACAAAATATAAATTTACTTTATACAATGCCTCTCCCAATTTAGGATGTTGCAGCCTAATATATGCCAGCTGGTTACATGAAAGTTTTAAAAATCGATTTAAAACAATTTGATCATCTAAAAATCAGAAAAACAAACATCAAAATAACAAAATCAACATAT
Source organism: Hydra vulgaris (assembly GCF_038396675.1). Classification (NCBI taxonomy): domain Eukaryota; kingdom Metazoa; phylum Cnidaria; class Hydrozoa; order Anthoathecata; family Hydridae; genus Hydra; species Hydra vulgaris. Next base: position 15,367,675 of record NC_088933.1, read on the forward strand.
AACTGTAACAACAAAAAATCTATAAAATTACATTTATTTGATGATACATATTGGAGGAATTTACTCGCCATTGCAAACAAATTTATGAAGACTGTAGAGACTGCCTCTTCGTCAAAAATACTCTCTGATAAACCTTCCATAATATCAGCTAAAATTTCTATGTGTTTATTGTATTCTACTAATTTTCTGAAGGAAAAAAAAAGTAATAAAAATATAAAACTAGAATTAATAATTTAATAGTTTAACGAAGAAAAAAAAAACAGAAATGTTTTTAAATTTTGCATTAATAGATAAATAGTTTAAAGTTTTATTTATGTATTAAGTGTGTAAGTTTTAATAAATTATGTAACAATATAATATTAAAATACCATGACTAAGTAATTAAAAAATAATTAAAGGAACATATCAACTTACTCTTTCCATTTATTAAAAAGAACAAGAAGCAGTGACGATAACTCTTCTAAAATTTGTACATTCTTTGCAGATGAGTTCCATGAATCAAAACAAAGCAAAAGTTCTGAAAAAATCTGTTCTACAACAATGCTATTGTTTAAACCACATACATCAGCCTTACAAGAAAAAGAAGAAAAAAATATTACATATTTCACATTATTGTCAAATATAAAAATAATGTCAAGAGAAAGTTATTTTTAATTTTTTATTTATTTCAGAAACAACTAGAAAAGTAAAAAAAGGTTTCAATAGTACACAAGAGTAATGTTAAAAAGGCATTATTAATTATTTACTTGATTATAAAAAGTTTTCTAGCTGGTTACATAAACTTAAAAAATTATGAAAAAACTAAAAATAAAATAAAAAACAAAAACAAAATATCAAAAAAAATTTCACAACTATTAAAAGAACATTTTTAATCATTATTGTTGATTAATCGTATGTCAATAATGTTTCATAATATTGAGCAAAAAGGTTGTCTCTTTGCTCAGCATTATCAACATTGCAGATGATGTTTGTTTACAAAAGTGTAAACTATACTAAGTACTTTTGCTTTATTACTTTTTGCTGTTTTTTGCTGCTAATGTACTCTAGCAAATGATTGATACATTATAAATAGTGTTAGATCAAGAACTGAATCTCAAAGTATGCCACCAGCAATATGATTGTCAAATGTTTAAACAAAATCAAGAAAAAGAACATCAAAATGATGCACTGTCGGTCAAGAAGTTCATAATGCTCAGTAAGTTTGTAACACTGAATTTTTTGCTGACAAATCTGTATTGACAAAGAAAAGATTATTAGATATTGTTATAACCTTACCTTTATCCTTTATTTTTATCCTTTGTCTTAATCTTACCTTAAGCTATTTTTTCTATTATTTTAAATGGTACAAAAGCAATGAAAGTTAATTTGTAGTAAATTAAATCTTAAAACCATTTTGAAAAAATAGAGTCAAAATTTACTACAAGCCATGGCTTTGATACAATTTGTTTGCCCCATTTAAAAAATCATAGTACGAGGTGGGCTTATACACGGTTTAAAAATGTAAGGACTTATTTGATCTTCATCAGTAGAGTTAAAGCTGTTAAGTGTCACAAGGTGTCTTTGAACAGATACATAATTGAATAAATAGTTGAAAAGAGAAACAGATAAGCATTTACCAAAGAGAAGTAGAGCTTAGTTATAAGATTCAATAGAAAAGACAGATTAGAATATTTTTTTCAATTTAAAAACAACAGAGCTGATTGGATGAAGAAAACTATGTGTTGATATGATTACTGACAGTACATACTCTGCTAATGGAGGCAAAGTTCGATTACTCTTGATGCTGGCTAAATTTAATTAAAATAAAAGCAACAAATTTCACCTAAGTTTCCTTCCTTACAAGACTTGGAGCCCTTTATATACTCAAAAGATATTCATTGATTCAAAAGATTGTTACATTGTTACATTTCTCTATTTCTCTTCTTTTTTTAATACATTTTTATTTTTTATAAACAAATAATTTAACAAATAAAGCAATAATAGTTAATGTAGATATTAGTCATTTAGCAATAATAGTTAATGTAGACATTAGTCAATAAATAATGCCAAGAAGAGTACAGTGACCTTATGGTCTATTTTGTAAAGGAACCAACAATAATCTTTACAACCAGGTAGATACGGAGATGTAATAATTCACTGATGATTAGATAAAGAAGGTTTTTTAAAGATTTATTGGATTGAATAACAGTTGGTTTAGTGTCATGCTAATAGAGGCAGCTGATTTGTAAATTTGGAATCTAACCTAATTCAGTGTTCAAAGGTTTTTACAACTTCATTATTCAGCCTTTATTCAGTTAGTAGGTGGGCAATAATTGTAAGCAATATTTTTTTTAAGAAAATGAGTTTGAGCCAATATTATTCTGTGTATTTGACAGCATATAATTTTCATTTTTCTTACAGTAAAACTACAAATAACATAAATTGCAATGCGGCCGTTATCTCGGAAAACCATGAAGATTTTGAAACTGCAGGACTATGGTTTTTTTTTTAAAAGTAATTAAGGTGCTCCAAGTAGACCATACAGTCTTGTCACTGCGGAAGAGCATTTACCAAGAAATTTACACCTCCGTGTCTACTTTTTATTTAGCTTTTTTTTTCCGTTTAACATCTTCACTTGCAACAAGGCTGCAAGCAACCACTATTAGTTGGTTACTGGAAGTTACTGGAAGAGAAAAGATGAAGCTTAGACAGCAAGATAACGATTAATAGACAAATTAAAATATTGCAAATTATATAAATCAGGAAAACAAGATAAAGGAAGCAAATTCCAAAAAACTGATGTTTGAGGAAAAAAACTGGACGAATAAGAATTTTTAAAGCACTTAGGAACAGTCACAGTAAAAGAATGAGACTTGATGTGACAAGTAACATGAGAATGAATTTTAGTAAATGGCACAAGAAACGCTAGCTCTTTAAAGCAGTGCCAATTATAGTATTTATAGAAAAGAGAAAAAGAAGCAACATTACAATGATGTGATAATAGTTGGAGGTTGGCTGCAAGAATAGGTACAACTATGTTTACAATGCATTTTGCACCATGTCTAAAAGAGAAAGGGTATCATTGGAAGATCTGCCCTAGATATGCCAACAGTAATCCATACAAGGACAGATTTGAGACTTATAGAGATAAAGAATAGAATTTAGAGTAAGAAAGTGGAGAGCACGATAAAGAGATGCAACCTTAGCAGATGCTAATTTTGCAATGGATTTGGTATATGGTTTCGAAGAAAGATCAGAAGTAAGAATTAAAAGATCGAAAGTAAGAATTAATTAATATGTAGGGTAGATGACACAATCGAGTACATTACCCTCAGACACATAGGAAAATCTAGATTATTGTGATAACGATTAGCTGAAAAAAATTGAGTTTAATCTGAGTTAAAGTTCACCAGTTTTAAAAATGTTAAGAGCGATAGCGTTAACCTCTCCACATCTATCTAATGCACAATAAAACCTATTGGTTATTACTGTTAGCAAATCATCTGTAGAATGAGAAGATCGAAATCCATTTTGATGATCAGAAAGTAAGTTATTGGATTCAAGAGGAGAGACTGAATGTCAGGCAATGGATCAACCTGCTTGTTGGCTGTGTCAGGTAGAACGCAATTAGTTGAGTCATGAGAAAATATTGATGAAAAGTTCTTAACAAACAAGTCAGCTTTGTCTTTAGGTGAGGTGACAAAATCTGAACCATACAAGAATAGTGGAACAACAGATTCGCCCTTATCATAGATACTGTTAAAGATTTGGTGACCTGATAATAGTGGGCTTTGGCGTTAGACAAAACCTTTTTACAATGGTTTCCAGAAATAGTAAACAGGTGTTTGTTCTCTGAAGAAGTGTTTTGCTGATAAATATGAAAGTAATGGTTTTATTTGGAAAATGAAGCAGCACAATGAAAGGAAAACCACGGAGAAGAGTGAGGCTTGACTTGGAATGATTGAGAGAGAATAAAAGATTCCATGCCATCCTGAATCCAAAAAGTTATGTAAAAAGCACATTCAGTCAGCAGGATGACAAAGAAATCTACCCAAGAGCCATCACGAAGAAAATCACGGAAAGAGTCCCAGTCAGCTTTAGGGGAGTTGTAAGAGGTACGATTAAAGGGGATTTTGATGATGAAGAACAATGAGATAATAATTTTAGAGAGATCAAACTGTGATCAAAACCGCCTAAGGGTGAATGTGGAGGAACTGAGCACTGACTAGTATCAGAATGAAGACATTAGTCGAGTAGAGAAGGTAAATTTCGATTCAGATTGTCTGGAAAGTGAGTTGGAAAGTTGACTATTTGAGTTAGGGATTGGGAAAGGCAAAGGTTATGGGCTTTAATGCCAGCAGAGTCACTGACACTAGAGCCAAGCCATTCAGTGTGATGAGCATTAAAGTTACTAACAACAGCAATATTTGCTAAAAAATTGAGAGGGCTTGGTCAATTTGATCAGTAACAACATTGAAAAGTGTGAAGTCTTGAGTTGAAGGAGAGCGAATAGAACAAAGAGAAAGATGATAGAGTGAAGTGGTGCTAAACTAAAGCACATAAAAGAATAATAAAATGAGAAAAGAAAATGCTTGCCAGGCGACAACAAATGAAACAGTTTGAAGATTCCTCAGTGGAACTGGTTTCATCTGGTCCGGAAAACAGTTCAACAGAAGACACAGAGAAAATGGAAACTGAGAATAATGCATGTGAGGAGGCTGTCGGAGGCATAACATTTAGGACACTGAAGAGAAAAAGAGGGGGAAAAACAGTTGTCACTCCTGAACTCGCGGCAGCACTGGATCGAACAAAAGTTTCAGACCGCAAGGCTGTTTTTGTTATAGCAGAGACTGCCAAAAGCTTGGGACATAACATTGACGAACTTGCTCTAAACAGAGATTCGATACGACACATAGTTGAACACAGAGTCCAGCGATCAGCAAACATAAAGGCTGAGTTTCAGGGCAACGTTCCCCTTGTTGTTCACTGGGACGGGAAACTTATCCCTGATCTTATTGGAAAAGAGAAAGTCGATCGCCTGCCATTGTTGGTTTCAGGAAAAGGAGTTTCTCAGCTACTCACTGTTGCCAAGCTTCCATTCGGAACAGGTGAGGCTGAGGCTGCTGCAGTTTTTGGAGCCATTGAAGATTGGGGCATAGCTGATAGTATCCGAGCTATGTGTTTTAACACGACCAGCTCTAACACTGGTCAGATAGCTGGTCCCTGTGTCCTCCTTGTGCAGAAACTTTAGAAGTAGTTGTTGTCACTGGCTTGCAGGAATCACATTATGGAACTGATTATTGGTGCAGTCTTCTAAGTTTGTATGGGAGCCACCTCCTCACCCATGGTTCAACTCTTCAAGCGCTTCCAGGAATACTAGGCACTCATAGACATGGCCAAATATGAACCAGGGATTGCAGCAGAAAATGTGGCAAATCTAGTGGAAGACATTAGGCAAAGCACCATCAATTTTGCCATCAAGCATCTTGAACAGAACCAGCCGAGAGATGATTATAAAGAATTCTTGGAACTCGTGATTGTTTTTCTTGGTGCTGCTCCTACCAGAGGAGTGCGATTCATGTTGCCTGGAGCAATGCATCATGCTCGCTGGATGAGTAAGGTCATATACAGTCTCAAGATCTGGATGTTCAAGGCTCAATCCAAACTGACTCCTGCAGAAGAAAGAGGATTACATGATGTGTGTGTGTTTGCAGTACGCATCTACTTGAAAGCCTGGATCTGTGCACCTCAAGCATCCGATGCTCCTTATAGCGACTTTCTGCTGCTCAAGTCTCTGCTTGAATACTCCTCTATCCATTCTGCAATCTCAAAGCAAACATCAAAGAAGTTTTCCAATCATTTGTGGTACCTGTTGGAGGAACTTGTTACGCTGGCTTTCTTCGACGATCGGGTTAGTTCGTCAACAAAGAGACTGATGGTGAGTGCAATGCAGAATGAAGAGGAGCAAGATAAGGACCATTCCAAGAGAATTACAGAAACTCTCAATTGCTTTAAAGACAAGAACTTGGAAGATTTTGTCACAGCTAAGTCGATGACTCTGCTCCGAATGATGGAACTTCCACATAGGTTCCTCGAAGTTGATCCGGATTTGTGGGAGGACAGAGATGATTTCAGCCAAGCTAAAGAAACAGTCAAGTCACTGAAAGTAGTAAATGATCACGCTGAACGTGGAGTTGCATTAATTCAGGAATAACGCAGCTTGTTAACTTGTGATGAATTGCAGTTACAATTCCTCCTGCAAGTTGTCGAGGATCATCGTCGAATGTACCCTGACAGCAGAAATGTCAGGAGTACCGTATAAACAATAAATTTGGAAATTATTGAACTGACACTATGAACTCTGTCTAAAACTGAACTGAGATTGCAATGTAATTGTGTTGAAAAATAATAACTGAATTGTTAAAAATAAATTGAGAATTCATGTAATTTTCATAATTTTCGTAAATTTTGAAGCTCTTGAGCTACCCCTAAACACAAGAATTTATTGTTCAAACTTTTTTTGTGGTGCTTCTATATTATAAGGAACAGATTAGGAGGGTAAGACTTTCAAAAATACTTGTTTTTTATTTTTTTATTTTTAAGCTCCACCCTAATATTGATTTGTGAAAATCAATTAATGTCATTATAGCTCATAGACAGGATTTAGTACATTAGGAGTTAACATTACATACACTAACATTACATACATACAATAAATTGAGTTTAGGTTTAGGGATAAGAAGGACTTGTCAGATCTATTACAGCAAAAAAATTATGCTTCACTTGTTATTAATCTTTTCATTTTCTAAAAAAGAGGTTTGGTTAGAGCTCAAAAATTGAAAAACACAGTCATAATTATACAGTTAGTACAAAATGAAGAACAATTAAGTATGCAATGAAAGTTAAAGCTAATAAATTAAAAAGTAAAATCAAAAAAAAGTTTAAGTAAATTTTTTTTTAAATGATTGTATATAGATTGTATATAGAATTAAAAAGTAAAATAGGTTTAAATTACTTGTGTTTCTGTAAGAACTGACAAATACATTTTCCAAGTTTTAGCAAGATTCAATTTACATGTTTCATCATTACTTTCATCGGGGAACAGCATCTAAATAGTTCATAATTATTTCAATTAAACAATTTTTTTTTTTTAATAAGCTATTAATATATTAAAAAAGTGGCTTTTAATGAATATAGAAACATAAATCTACTCATACGCACATATACAAAAAAATATATTATATATATATATATATATATATATATATATATATATATATATATATATATATATATATATATATATGTATATATATATATATATATATATATATATATATATATATATATATATATATATATATATATATATATATATATATATATATATATATAAGGGTGTTTCTTATTTTTGAAGATTCAATTTTTGCATGAGCCATCCTGCCATTTGGCTCGTTATCATAAAAAAGAAATACCTTTTTTTTTCAGAATGATTTTTAGGGGTCGCTACCGACCCTACATGCTTCCATCAAAAAGGGAAGTGTTGGCCCTTTTCTTCCATTACAATAGATTGCCAAGCAAAGCATTAGGGAAGCATTACATTCAACAGCAAATGATGTTTTTGAAGTTTGGTCAAAGGCCCGAATACCAGTGCAAATAAAGAAGCACGTTGTCCCTAAAATCAAAAACATTTACAAGGAATGGGAAAAGTTGAAGAAAAATAAAGAGAATAAAGCTCAGCGTTCAGATTATTTGAAACAAAAGGAAGATCAATGAAATGAAGGGTTAGAAGAACAATTTGATATTGCCCATGCCAATGCATTGGAAATGATCACCATTCAGGAGGATAAGGACTTCCTATTATGCCAAAGAGAGAAAATTTGGAGAGGCAAAATGGGTCCAGTCAATAAGAAATTGGCAAAGCAAGAAGAAGTATCAAGAAAAAGACAAAAAGAAATGAACTGAAAAGGGACCAAGAGGAGATGGCAAGAAAATCTCGAGAAGAAACAGTTGTTCTTTCATCATCATCTGAAGGTGAAGATAACCCTAAAGAAAATAGTATAACTCAAGAAGATGCCTTGCCTGGTAACCAAGATGACCCTGAGCCATCAACTTCTGGTACACCGGCTCCAAAACGTCCTAGACGTGGCAGGAAAAATATACTGAATGAGAAGTTGGCGGCTAATTTAGATGTGGCTAAATTGAGTGATCGTGGGGCGGCACTTGTGGTCATGATCCAACAGAATACAATGTTAATCCAGCTTCCATTTGAAGGGAATGAATAAAACACCGCAATAAGATAGAAGAAGGTTTATGAAAGCAGCTTCTTAGTGTCCCAAAACTACCATCAGGAACAGGTGAAAATGCGGCATCTGCAGTGCATGACATGTCAGTGGCATGGGGAATTAATGATCAAGTAAAGTACATGTGCTTTGATACTGCAGCTATACTGGGCCAAGAAATGGGGCTTGCATTCTTCTAGAGCAGAAGCTTGGGAAAGATATGTTGTGGTTGGCATGTCGTCACCACATTCTGGAAATTATTTTGGAAGCAGTAGTTTTGCTGTGTCTCGGCCCTTCAAGTGGACCTGACATACCACTCTTTAAAAGATTTTAGAAAAGTTGGGTCTCATTTGATTTTACAAAGTACCACTCAGCACAGTCTGATAAGAACGCTTTAAATGCTCTTACCGATATCACTGATGAAAGAATCGTCTTTTGCAAAGATCAACTAGAAACCTTTCAACCTCATGACAACTACCCAGTTTTGGAGTTGTCTATTGTTTTTTTGGGAGGAGTACCTTTAAGGGGCATTTCACTTAGAGCTCCTGCCGATCTACACCGTGCTCGCTGGATGGCGAAAGCTATTTATGCATTGAAGATTTGAATGCTTAGAGACCAATTCAGGTTGGCAAAAAGAGAGGAGAAGGGAATAAGGGTTATTTGCCTTTTTACGGTTTGACTGTACATTACAGCCTGGTACAGATCTCCTGAAGCAACCTCAGCTCCTAAACTTGATCTGCAGCTCTTAAAAGACTTGAATGCCTACAAGAACCAGCATCCTGAGATCTTGAAAGTTGCTGTGAAGAAGTTACAAGGGCATCTCTGGTACCTATCAGAGAAACTTATTGCTTTAGCTTTTTTTGATGATGAGGTTCGCCCTGAGAAAAAGGTCCAAGCATTGAACGATGTTTCAGATCAGATGAAACAGACTACTGTGGACTGCTTAGTCATCCAAGAAAAGAAACTGGAGGATTTGGTCACGTTTAATACACGAAGGTTTTCAGCATCACAGGACTTCCATCACACTTTCTTCAAAACAGTGTGAGCGAATAGGAACATGATGATGAGTTCAAGACTGTAAAGTCCACTGTTCGAAGCATGAAGGTTGTCAACAACATTGCAGAACATGGCGTAGCACTAATGGACAAATATAATAGACAACATACAAATAACGAAGAGCAAAAGCAGTTCCTACATATTAAACCTACAATCAAAGTAAAAAAGCATGTTTATTGCTGTTTTTTAATAAATAAGTAGAAATGCAATGACAGAAAATGGATGTTTTTAATGCATGTAATAAGTAAATAAATGTGTACCAAGTAAATGAGTCATTATCACCAGTCTCCATCAGTTTTATGATTTTTTCCTATGTTAATGACTAAGAGCACATAGTAAAATATGCTTTAAATTTCAATGACTGGTAGCGCCCAGTAAAAATGTTTTTTTCCCCTTAAAATTTTTACACATTTATTTTCTCACCAAAATGAACCATTTCAGGGGATGGCTCGCTAAAAAACAAAAAAAAAAATTTTAACCCCAAATAAGAAACACCCTAATATATATATATATATATATATATATATATATATATATATATATATATATATATATATATATATATATATATATATATATATGAACGCATATAATGAAAACAAGAATAATAAATATTTTTAAAAAACAAAATATTTCAAGATACGTTATTTTTAATAATTAAGTACAATATTTACCTTGGTAATTTCAAGATAAGCTTTTCCATCAGATAATTTTTTTAACTGGGCTTTTAGCTCCTCATCGAAAAGTTCACTAATTTGAAATTCGTAATTGTACAACAAAATATTTTATAAAACATTTTTCTCTTACTTATAATACATTTTTGAGTATTTCATTAAACATTTTTGAGTATTTCATTAAATATTTTTCAGTATTTTATATAACATTTTTCAGTATTTCATCCAGCGATATATTTTTCAATATCTTAAAAAATATTTTAAAAATTATACGCACTAAAAAAAAAAATACCCTTTGACATAGTATGTTTCAATAGCCAATATATTAAGAGCATGAAGTGCTGTGTCAACCATTGGCTTAGTTATCTGTATTTGAAACAAGTTGAAATCTTGTTCAATATTTATTTAAAATTGTTATCATATTTATAAACTTACATTAAAAATACATTTATTTATAATATATAACACAATACAGTAAACTGAACCAGATTTACCACATTCAAAGCCTAAAGATAACTTAGGTTTGAGGCCATAAATTATGCAACCTTAATCACAAAATAATTTATTGATTGACTTTGGTAGAACAAACTATTTAAAAATAATTTTTGCGAATCCAACAACTGAGTCAGTATTTGCACTTCAATGTCCTTGAAAACAACAATGTGTGTAGATCTTTTGTACAATTCGAAACAAATTAATTAAATACTTCAGTGTTCTACAGAACTTTGTATTTCTATTTCATCTCCAACCAGACTTAAGAAGTGACCAGCACACAGCAAAAAAAATTACAAAATTTTACTTTGGGATTCTTTGCTGCAATCGAGTAAACCTACCAGACATGTTTGGGGCATTGTAGTAAGTCTGTAAGCAATTAAAAGAACCTCTTCCACACAAATATACAAAACAATCATAGATATTATTTGTGATATTCTCCCTTCGTCATGAATCTATCTTCAGGTTCATGACAAATCACAGACAAATTGAAAACTATAAAAAGATGGTCTGTGTGGAAAACATTAGGAGCATAGTACGCCAAAATTAGTATTTAAAAGCTTTGATGTTATTGACTATTATTTCTTCACTTTTTCAATTCCTTACAGACAGACTTGCATAAGAAGGAAGCTTATTTTTACATAACTAGGACTCTCTGAAAGCTATTCCAGTAATTTAGATTATTTAATTTTTTTATATATGCTAATAAAAATAGGTCACACTTTGCAAAACTTCAACAATAGGGTGTGTCAATTTTCCCTTTTTTTTTTGAAATTGTAAAAAGAGTAGGTTTTTATTTGTGGGAAATAGTACTTTAAAGATTTATAATAATAATTTTGAAAAATAAAATTTTTAAGCTTGATAATTTTGCCAACTAATATCACCAAAAAAAAATTTTATTTCTATTTAGGTCAACTTGGGTATCAAAAGAAGCATAAATAAATAAAGATTTTAAAATAATACTTTTTAAAAAAAAAAAAAATAAAGACTTTAGAGTTTTGTTTAAGAAAAACAAACTTCTTAGAAAATGCTCCTAGTATTTTTCCTTCAATTTAAAAAAAAGTTTATTAATTTAAGGGGGTAATTAATTTTTCAAAGACAAAAATACCAAGCTGAAAAAAATTTTTTTTTTAAATTATTATTTTTAAAAATTTTAAATACTGTTTCCTACAAATAGAAAACTACTCTTTTTACAATATCAAAAAAATACCCTACTCCAACAATCTGAAGAAACTACCATTTTTTTTATAACACAAAGTTTTGATCACAAACTTTTTGGATTTCTGAAAGTTGCAAGTCATTTTGATAATTTTCTGTTTTGAGTCAAATATCAAAATTGGCTCATCAGTAAACTTTCCCACAGTTCAAAACTGTGTTCCAGAGTTCAAAAAGCTATTTTTTATTTAAAGTTCTTTTGTTCCTTAAATTATGATAATTGCTAATCTTTATAACAGTTTATTGTTATGCTGATTACATTTTTGTTATAAGTTAATTAATGCTATTTTTACTGTTAGCCTTAAGCTATTTTTGTATAAAAGTTGTTACACAAAAAATTTTTTAAAAGTCATGTATAAAACTTTAAAAGTAATGCATCAGTTTTCTCTATGTTCAAAACTACTATTGTAAGTTACAATTCTAAAAAAGTTATATTATAAGTTAGAATTTTACTTAAAACTACAATTAATCAAGTTTATTTAAAAAATATCATTACAGTTGATTGAACTCAATTCCATTAATTGATGGCATAAATTATGCTGCATAAAACATCATCTTTCTTTAAAGTTCTTTCTGAGAAAATGTTTGTAGATCTTCTTTTGACCCTGCTAATTATGAGACGCAAACTGCAGCTTAGATAGCCTTAGGGTAAATCTAGCTCTGACAATATATTTAAAATAATATATTTATTATATTTAATATGCTTTACTTGTTTAAAGTTTGAAGTTAAATGAAAAGTAACATTGCACCAAAAATCTTTGCTAAAAAAAAAAGTTTGAAAACATATCATCATCATCATCATCATCATCATCATCATCATCATCATCATCATCATCATCATCATCATCATCATCATCATCATCATCATCATCATCATCATCATCATCATCATCATCATCATCATCATCATCATCATCATCATCATCATCATCATCATCATCATCATCATCATCATCATCATCATCATCATCATCATCATCATCATCATCATCATCATCATCATCATCATCATCATCATCATCATCATCATCATCATCATCATCATCATCATCATCATCATCATCATCATCATCATCATCATCATCATCATCATCATCATCATCATCATCATCATCATCATCATCATCATCATCATCATCATCATCATCATCATCATCATCATCATCATCATCATCATCATCATCATCATCATCATCATCATCATCATCATCATCATCATCATCATCATCATCATCATCATCATCATCATCATCATCATCATCATCATCATCATCATCATCATCATCATCATCATCATCATCATCATCATCATCATCATCATCATCATCATCATCATCATCATCATCATCATCATCATCATCATCATCATCATCATCATCATCATCATCATCATCATCATCATCATCATCATCATCATCATCATCATCATCATCATCATCATCATCATCATCATCATCATCATCATCATCATCATCATCATCATCATCATCATCATCATCATCATCATCATCATCATCATCATCATCATCATCATCATCATCATCATCATCATCATCATCATCATCATCATCATCATCATCATCATCATCATCATCATCATCATCATCATCATCATCATCATCATCATCATCATCATCATCATCATCATCATCATCATCATCATCATCATCATCATCATCATCATCATCATCATCATCATCATCATCATCATCATCATCATCATCATCATCATCATCATCATCATCATCATCATCATCATCATCATCATCATCATCATCATCATCATCATCATCATCATCATCATCATCATCATCATCATCATCATCATCATCATCATCATCATCATCATCATCATCATCATCATCATCATCATCATCATCATCATCATCATCATCATCATCATCATCATCATCATCATCATCATCATCATCATCATTATCATCATTATCATCATCATCATCATCATCATCATCATCATCATCATCATCATCATCATCATCATCATCATCATCACCATCATCACCATCATCATCATCATCATCATTATCATCATTATCATTATTATTTTTATAGCAAACCTTTTTTTAATTAGAGTCATGGCTTTATCATATCTATTAAGCCATAAAGCTGACAAAAAACTCATAGAAGAAGATGTTAGAACATCTAAATGATTTGTGTCGGATAACATATTTAAAATAGGTAAAACACAACTAAATTGACCAAATTCTTTTCCAGAAATCAAATGCAAAAATGCTTCCACCAAACCTGGTTGTTTTTCAACACAGACTGTCAAAAACTCAAGAATGGCTACTTTTAAACGAATAGCTTCCACACGACCAGATAATCGATTGACAAAAGCATTTCGCAAACCATCTAATGATTCTCCAAGATTTGCTGTCATCAGCAGTGGAAACTTTTCTGCTAGGGCATGTAGAACAAGAACAGCTAATATTGGCAACTTTGGATCTTCTTGGTGATAAATGTATTTTGCAATTACAGTAAACATTGAAACTTTAGTTGTTGTTTCAACAAAGTCAATATCTGACAATTTTAACACAAACTGACTGCTTAATGTTTCTTCAAGAGAAGATATATTTTCCTCCTGCAAAATAAATAAAGATTGGTTTTAAGTTTAAGTATTAAGTACATACTAAAACAATAGATACTAAAACAAAATGAACTTGAGCTAAATAACTCTATGAAAAAAAATCATTATTAGCTTATAGAAATTTTGTTTCGAACTTAATAAATCACATATATTTTGAAATTAACTTCAAAATGACTTAAATAAGACTTCTTTGAATTAATTATGCTAATTATGCAAATACAGCAAAATAAATTCTAATTATTTTGCTGTATATAAATTCTTATTTATATTATAGTTTAAAAATAGTTTCTATTATCAACTATTGTAAAGCATTGCAGAAAGAAGTAGAAGGAGCTTTAAAAAAATCTGCAATAGAATATGAAAAATATAGTTGAATAAAAAGTGATTATATAGTTATTATCATCTTAACTTTAAGAAACTTATAGCCAAGGTACAACATGTATTTGTTTGCAAAAAAAAGTTGCATTACCAATTTACCGGAAAAAATAGATGAAGTCACAACAATACTCTCAAAAAAACAGTGGGTTGATGTAGTTTTTCTAGATTTTGCTAAGGCATTTGGCAAATTGCCTCATCTAAGACTTATTCAAAAATTACAAGCATACTGCATAAATGGAATTCATTAAAGCGGATACTAAACTTTCTTGCTAACAGGCAACAAAGTGTTGTGCTCAGAGAAAGCATTTCGAATTGGACTAAGGTTACTAGTGGCATACCAAAGGATAACCTGCTTGGTTTCCTGTTGTTTATCATATAAATAAATGATCTTCCAGAGGTCTTAAATTATTAATATTGTAAGCTTTATGCTGACGAGAGCAAATTAATAGTCAAGATATAGAATGAAGAAGACTCACAAAAAATATAAAGAGAAATAAACACAACCATCAACTGAACAGTAAACCTAAATTTAGTTACAATATATCCTGCAGAAAGTAACATTGGTGTGACAATTACTTCTAATTTCAATTAGAACACATGCGCAGTGAAATTCCAAGGTCAACAGTATCTTGAAATGAATGAAAAATATTTTTATAAGTAGGGATATAAACCTCTAGAAAAATTTATACACAACCTACATTTAATCATATCTAGAGTTTGCTGTGCTAGCATACAATGTTTGTTTAAAAATAGATATTGAATGCATTGAACATGTCCAACACTGAGCTACAAAAATCTTGCACTCACTTAAGTAACATGATTATAAAAAAAGAAAATTTTTAAGCTAGCTACTTTGAGAGACATAAACACATGCACACTACATACAACAGCAAAAAAAAAAAAAAAAAATTAATTTAGATCATGTAAACTCAACAAGGGCATATTATAAATCTTAGCTGCTAATAGAAGAACTTGTATTCATGTTCTGCTCCATGATGTTTTAATCCCTGCAGTGTAAACAAAAAAATAAATAATTTCATTTGCTTCCTAAATATTTTGATCAACTATGTTGATTAACAATGTTGATTGACTATGTTATGTTGTGAATTAACATTATTGTTTCAGAAAAAAAGTATTCAACAGCAAGAAATTATTTTCTGCACTGTGTACAGAGTAAACTGCTTAGTAAATTGTACAGTCTACAAACTGAAAATGGTTTGGAAAAGCAAAAATACTGATAGCCAAATTGAAAAATCGTCAAAAAAAGATCACCTATAAATTCTTTTCAATAAAAAGAATTTTTAAAAGGATTAGATAGTCAACAAAAGAAACAACAGATAGTTCTACAAAACTATTAATAAAGAATCTATTGTCATGAAAACAAAATGTCCTGCTAGAAAGATGGTGTTTAGTGTTGCCAGTAATAAAGGATATATCATGACCGGCATTTTTAAGAAATAGTTGTACCATGAATGAAGCAAGAAGCAAACAGATTTTATCTTGATAGCGAACTAGCACAATTTGCCAAAGTACAAGAATTTCTTAGCGTTCTTAAATTTAGGTCAAAAGAAAATTGGCTACTTTGTAAAATTGTTTAATTTATTTAAGTATTTGATTAAGAGAAGGTAATAAACAACTTCATTTCAATAGAAAGACAGTAAAAGTTTGAAAAAATTATGATGTCTATGGATAAAGAAAAATTTAGTAAAGGGTGCTCAAGATTCCTGAGTTAAATTGTCTATTATTGCACTAAATGGAGACTTTTTTAAACAATTTAAAAATAATGACTTTGTAAAAAAGAACTGATAAATTTCAAAATACAACACTTAGGTTTTTATTTAACTAAAATTTTTTCCAGCTTATCTTGCACATGTTGTATATTTATTACAGGGTGTCTGACAATATTTTAAGGTGGATTTTCCTGATTTTTCCCTGATCCACTACATGTTTTCCTTGATTAAATTTTAAGTTATCCAAACTCAACTTCAGAAAAATTAAACTTAGGTTCTTTTAGAAAATGCTCTTCAATTGCAAAAATATAAACAATAATACAACCCACATTTAAATCAAGAAATTCATAAAACTACTTAACTAATAAAATTTTATACTACATGTACAATATATAACTTACTTAAGTTGGTATTTTTGAAAAAAATCGATTTTCCCTGATTTTTCCAAAATTTAACTCAATTTCCCCAATTACTCTGTGGGTTTTTTTTTGCAGATATCTGAAGTAACTAACTTTTCTATGTTTTCCTTGAAAGAACGCATTGATGGCACATGAAAGAGATAGAAAGGAAATTTAAAAAGAACTGGAGGATTTTAATGAATTCAAGAATATGAAAATCCAGATCTGACAAAAACCAAAAAATATAACTTATTTATATAAATTATTATAATATATAAATATTCTTAAAAAGATCCATTGTAGTATAATTACAACATATTTTTGTTGATCCAAATTAT
The DNA here is from genome assembly GCF_038396675.1 of Hydra vulgaris. Lineage (NCBI taxonomy): Eukaryota > Metazoa > Cnidaria > Hydrozoa > Anthoathecata > Hydridae > Hydra > Hydra vulgaris. Next base: position 15,384,825 of record NC_088933.1, read on the forward strand.
CTCGAGATACAACAAAATTGGAACATTAAAACAAAAAAAATGCATAAAGATTATATTTTTAAAAAATGACTGATTGTGGTCTGAAAGTAAGGCTGAAGTAGGTTTTTCTGTTTTTTTTATATATACTGAGGCTTTTTTGCTTATTTTCTTATAAATTGATAACATAAGTAAGTTTTGTAAGTTTATAAATGAGTTCTCTCTTTTTTAAATAGCACAAAATGTTATCTGAACTTATTATATATGATGCAATGGGTTTTAAGCATATAATATAAATAAATGTTGCTTTAGGAAACTGCAAATATGTTATGATAAAACAACCATACTATGTATGGTTATTTTACCATAATATATTTGACAAAGAATTTGAGTTGACAAACTAGATATGATTTGCTTGTTTGACAAACCAAATTAGAAATGTGAAAGATGGTACATATGTATATGGGTACTAGTAAGTTACTGGGGTCCTGGCTCTGGCTAAAATGGGACATTTTAAGTAAGTCATTTTAAATGACTTACTTAAAAAACAAAAGATAGGGTTAAAGGGATCCCAAACTCCAAACACATGTTGTGTTCATAATAAAGATAATATTGAAAAAAAAGGTTTGAAACAAGCTTTTTTGATTAAAAGTAAATAATGAATGCATACCGAGAAAAACTAATCTTGTTGTTTTAGCCGAAGCTTACCTTCTCCATTTTACTCCAAAACTCGGAGTCTTTAAATTATACGTCGCAATCTACGGACTTTGGCGATTCCATCGAAGTGCATTTAATTCATAAAAGTTTTAGTATTTGACATCACGGTAGACTTTTGACAAATGAAAAATGTATTTAAACAAAGCTGCGCTTTTCTACTTTTATTTAAAAAGTACGTTGTAGTTTTTTTTTAACATACAGCAACAAGTTTATTTGTATTATTTTTCCAAACATTGCAAAAAACAAAAATTTGTAAAAAATAAAAACAATAAAATATTTTTATTTTATAGGAGCAACTTATTTTTTACAGATATCTTTTCAGATCTTTTATTATTTTTAAATTAAAACAATCATTAAAGCTTTACTTACCAACCTTATGATTTTCTTACAAGTATTTTCCATTATATAGAGTGTTATATATAAGGGCTCTCATTTTTGTGCAAGAGAGCGCAGTATTATATATTCTGAATCTTACTTAATTTCATTTAAACAATGGGAACTATTTTCTAACTTCTCTGGTCAATTTTATGCTAAACATTTCTAAAGCTTTTGATAAAGTTTGGCATGCTGGTTTTCTTCATAGGCTTTCTTGTAACAGTGCATCTGGTAACATCTTTAAGATTATTGAATCCTTTCTTTCCAATCGTAGTATAAAAGTTGCCCTTGATGGACAGCACTCTTCTTCTTATTCTGTAACTTCAGAGGTTCCTCAAGGTTCAATCATTGGCCATATACTCTTTTTAATTTACATTAACGATCTTCCGGACATTTTCACATCTAAGGTGGCATTGTTCGCTGATGATACTACCATTTATTCTTGTCATGATAAGAAGCTAACACTCTCTGATTGCTTGGAGGGGGCATTTGAGCTTGAAAAGGATCTCACTTCTGCTACAGCATGGGGCTCACAGTGGCTGGTTAACTTTAATTCAGATAAAAGTCAATTTTTTTCAGCCAATCGTTATCGCAATAATTTAGGTCTTCCTATATTTATGAACGGTAATATACTCAATGAGTCATCTACTCTTCATCTTCTAAGATTAACTCTTACTTCCGATCTTTCTTGGAAACCTCTGCTAAGGTTGTATCTCTTTATTGAGCTCGACACTTTCTTATTCTGGGTTTTATTCTCTATCTCTATTAATCTCAAATCCGGCCTTGTATGGAATACTGTTGCCATATCTAGGGCAGATCTTCTAATGATGCGCTTTCTCTTTTAGACAAGGTGCAAAAACGCATTGTAAACATAGTTGGACCTACTGTTGCAGTCAATCTCCAACCATTATTACATCGTGGTTATGTTGCTTCTCTTTCTCTTTTCCACAAATACTATAATGGACACTGCTCTCAAAAGCCAGTGTCTCTTTGCTATCTACTAAAATTCATTCTTGTGTTCCTCATCATTCAATTAAGTCTAATCCTTTTACTGTGACTGTTCCTAAGTGCTCCGAAAACTCTTATTCATCTAGTTTTTTTCCTCGAACATCAGTTCTTGGAATTCACTTCCTTCATCTTGCTTTCCTGATTCATATAATTTGCAATTCTTTAAGTCGTCTGTCAATCGTTATCTTGCTCTACAATCTTCGTCTTTTCTCTTCCAGTAAATTCCAACTCTGATAAGTGATTGCTTGCAGCCTTGTTGGAAGCAAAGATGTTTAAAAAAAAAGAAACAAAAAAAAAAGAAGTCAAAAAATGAATGCTCTTTGTCAAGACAAGAGTACACCATTGAATTGTCAATAAATAGAGTACCTTTAGATGTAAAATTATTTGGAAGATTTTCATTATAGATAGGAAATATTAGAGGGGCAAAGATAGAACCTTGTGGTATTCCTAAAGTTACTGGAAATGAAGAAGAGTCTTTGAGACTTTAATACTGCTGTTAGAAAGACTTTTTTAGTTTCTTCATATATAGTTATAAAATTTTTATATGAAGAAACTAATACTAGAGAGTAGACTAATCATAGTATAATTAGAGTGCTTTCTTTTTTTTTTATAGTTTTTAAATATTAAAACCACTTATTTAGCACTTAATAATAGTTAAGCAAAAATTGAAAAAAATTCTGAAGAATTTTTTTGTAAGACTATGATGGAAATGTTGTCTGAACCACAAGTTGTAAAAGATTAAAAACTGGTAATTGACTTTAAGATCAGAAGCCAAAGTTATTTCTAACAATGAGTTAGCTTGTTTAACTGCAATGACACAAAGAATATGGCCATTAGATTTAAAAGATTTAATTTAGTGGAAAGGTTCTTTGCAAACAATTCTGCCTTATTCTGGGGAGAAGTAATAAGATCAGAGCCATGAATAAGAAATGGAATATTAGACTTACTTTAGGTAATGACACTGTTAAAAAATTTTCATAAATCTCTAGAGCCTAACATCTGAGAAAAGATACAAGATTTAGTAAATTGAGAATAATGGAGCTTAGCAATAGACAGGACCTTTTTACATTAACTTCAATAATAAAAAGACATTTGTTCTCAAAAGAGATGTTCTTGAAAATAAAAATTTTGAAAATGGTTCAATATAGCAACTGCACAAGAAGGGGAAAAACATGGAGCAAAATAGGGTATAATTTAAAACCAAAGAAATAAAAATCAAAGAAATAAAAGCTTTAAAACCAAATTTAAAACAATAAAACTATTTTAAAAGCTATTTTAAAATTTGAATGACTTTATGAACTTTTAGTTATGGCTTTTCCAAATTACACCCAAATAGCACTATCAAACATTTTTTTAAACTCCAATTTTTTTTTGAACCCATCAACCATTGCCAACAAAAATAAATTTTGGGAGGTCAAAACAGCAATTTTAGACATTTTTAGAGATGATTGAATGTTGACCGGCCATTATTTTATACGCTACATACATACATACATACATACATACATACATACATACATACATACATACATACATACATACATACATACATACATACATACATACATACATACATACCTACATACATATATACATACATACATACATACATACATACATACATACATACATACATACATACATACATACATACATACATACATACATACATACATACATACATACATACATACATACATACATACATAAATACATACATACATACATACATGGTCTAAATGAAATATGCAATCTTAAAATTTTTTACAAAAATGAAAATCTTTGACTTAAAGTATTAAAAAAATATTGCTTATAAAACTAAATAGTTCCTTCAAATAAAATATAACTATTAAGATTTAAATTTAGTTATTAATTGTGTCACCACCACCAGATAATTTAATTGCTATTTAATTATGAAATTGAAACAACGCCCTAACATAAGCTGTAATCTAAAATTAAAATTTTTTTATGCAATCAAATAATTTGAAAAATTGTTAATAGACTTTAACAAAATGTTTTACAATTAAATCTATTTCTTTTTTTTTTTTTTAAAAAAAGTCTTTGTTAATAAATAATTATTTAAAATAAAATGCTATTTAAATATTTAAAGTAGCCATCGTGCGCTTTTGTCAGTAGGAGAGTGCATGTTAAATCAATTAAATTTTGATTGCTCTTTCCTACAGAAAAAAAGAGGAATAATTTAAATTAAAGTTATAGTTCCCCTGAATAACAAAAATTGTTATCTAACTAATATTACAAAACAATGTTTTGTAATGAAATTCATTTTGAATTTCATTACAAAACAAAATGACATTTAAAAAAAAAAAAAATTTTTACGTGCATATAAATTACACATTCATTAAATTATCTATAGCAAGTAGATATATTGACTATCAACATATTCAACCATAAATAGAGCCAAGTGTATTAGCATCAAGTGAGGGCTAAATTTGATTTAAAAAAAAAAGTCTGAACTTCCATTAAATAATGTACTTTTAAATAATTCATTTGTTATTTTCTTTTTCTTATAATAATATAGTGACAGTTATAAAAACAATTTTTAAAAAACAAAGGCAAAACAACAAAATAAAAATAATCAAGAAAACAGAAATTGAAAAAAACTTGTGTATAGTATAAACACAATGTTGTTTAATGTTTCCAACATAACTTACTTTTAATCTAAAACTAAGTAATTTTTCAAGAACAGACAAAGAGAGTTTAACCATCTGTACAATGTTTGTATTTTGACTAAAAAGAAAAAGCAAAAACAATCAGGTATTTAAAGAAAAGATTTCAAACTACGATAAGTAAAGTATATGAGTAAAATCAAAATAAATATTTCATTTTTTATAAACAGAGAAGGCCATCAGTCTTCAGTTCTTTGTCTTCAGTTGTGTATAAAACTTTTTTTGCTATCAAAATTGGCAAACTTGACATTTTTTATTTTTTATTTGTGAAAAACAACCTAGCATTTTTCTAGTCTTAAGACAATACTTTAAGTAAAATTTATATGCTTTCTCTATAAATATCTATACCCTTGTTTCTCTATAAAAATATTTAGGGGCGAGTTGGGCACCATGACACACTTTTAGTTTTTGCTTCATAACAATTTTTTTAATTCGCTTTTTTTTTAAGCGATTTGGTTTATTTTGTAGAATAAATTTATACCTACAAAATAAAATAAGTTAAACTTGTGAGACTAGTTAAAGTAAAATTAGAAATTTGTTTCAAGGTATCCCACCCATGAGGTACCTTTAACACAATATGAGCATCATCAAAAAAGCAAATAAAAAGTATAAGACATAGAAAGAAGGCAGAATTATTTTTGAAATATAAACAAATTAATATTGATAACCCAAATAATGCATCCAATGGTCCAAATCACATTTCAGAAGACCAGATAATATATCATTTTAAATGTCATTCTTAAGTGTAAATAATGATGGCTTTGCATCGAAATGGGATCTCCTTGTGTTATATTTACATAAATCTTTTTAAAATAGACTATAAATATTAAGAGAAATGATTTTTAGAATTGTTTATGACACAATGGAGTACTATTCTACAGTTTTAGCCCCCCTCCCTTATTTTTAGTATCAACTTGTTTTTTCAAATGATTTTGTTTGATAAAGTAAAAAGCTTATGGATTGTAGTTTACAAAAAAATGTTACTCACATCAGTAAGTAAGACACATTGAATAAGGTACCTTAAAACTTATGAGCTTTAAAAACTAATAAATTACTTTGACATCAAAAAAACACAAATTTTGACACCTTGCAGGCCTAATGATGTCAAATTATACAATTTTTTTTTCAAAACATAGCTTTAGTAGTAACTGTTTCACTATATGAAAGTGGTTGTCACAACTCTTAGGGTGCCTCCATAATTACAATGTTTCATGGTGCCCCACTCTCCCCTATTCATGTGTTCTGAGTTTGATGCCTTTCAATTGAAACATTTAAACACCTTATTACTATTTTTAATGGTATAAAACACTTACGTTGAAAATGTGATATTTTCTATCTCAACACAACCAATAGTAACAATAAGGAGAAGAGAACTACCAGCCTGTTGATAAAACAGCTCTTGAAGAACCATTTGCTTCAAAGTTCCTTTGGAGTTTCTATAAAAAAAAAAAAATTTTAATTTTTAATTTTTTAAATCTTTTTTTAAAGTCTAAACTTAAACCTTTTTATTCAAAATTGTTTTAAATCTTAAAAATATAAATAATCTTAAAAAAATAATTCAAAAACATACTTTTCATTAACCATGCAATCTTTAAAGGTCTGAGAAAGGATTGTATGAACAAGACTCAAACATTTAAGACCTAACAGAAAACTATTCATTATACATTTACACTATATACAAACATAAAAAAAAATCATATAAAGTTATGACAATAACCAACTTTTAACCCATCAAAAGACTTAAAATCTTAAAAATTTTCAAAGATCTTTAGAAGTTACAGGACCTTGGTTATTTTTCTGTGAGGCAAAGTCCACCTCTTTTTTAATAAAAAGAATCTCACAATCAGCAATTTAAAGAATTTAAGATTTCAGATAAAATGAGTTAAAGTGACATATCTTTAAGTCTTCAGACTCATCAAATTATGACCAGAGACTTAATGGTGATTCCATGTAAAAATAGCACCAGTAAAACTTTCCAGTCACCTACTCAGATTTTCTATAAACTTTAACTTGTGGTACCTATCAATGGAAATGTGAAATGCTAATCAAATACAAACAGTTAACTTGCGGTAACTATTTGACCTTAGAAAATCAGTCTAAAATATACACTATTTTTTTACATCATCTGTCATCATGGATTTTATATTGGTACGTTTAAATAAATAAGTTTAAGAAGAAGAAACTAATTGAAAATTAGTAGCTTATTTTGAGGGTACTAAATCTAAAGATAAAGAAAATGACAAAGCTCATTTTTCATGTCCATTTTCGATTTAAAAATAATAAAGACAAATTGCCTGTTCTGTTATCATGGGTTTTACTAACTCCTAGAGTTACCCAATTTTTTTAAATTCAAAATTTTTTCAAATAAGATGTTAGGCCATTTTAAAAGAAAATGTGGTTTTGGTCATTTAAAGTATAATAATAAAGTATAATAATCTCATTTTAAAATTATCAAAAACAAGCCAATCAAAATGAAAAAGCCAACCTATATGAGCTTATATGCTCAAATATAGACTTTTTCATGAATATATAAAGTTTTAGTAGAAAAAACAATTGAAAATCAGTACCTGACCATTTTTGAAGTTGCTAAACCAAATATTGGTACTTGACCACTTTTATCAGCTGAATCCAAAGTAAAATAACTAAATTTAAAAAGCTTGATGACCAATTTTTGAATTTTAAAATGGTCATAACAACTTCATTTTTTTGTAATCATGGACTACGCTTTTACTAATTTCTAGGATTGCCATACTCTTCATGAATTCAAAACAATATTTCATGTATAAAGAAAGACGCTTAGCTACTTTATATTAAATTAAGTAACGCAATTTAGATTAAAAAACTATCGAGTCTTATTTGGAATATCAGTTTCTCAGTCATGGCAACAGTCAACAGTGTTTGCTCAGTTTATTTGGAATTAAACTAGTGAACGCTATCTAATAATATATCGCAGATTGTTTGGAAAAAAAATTTTTGAAGATAGTTCTAAATATGAAAAATAAATGTTTGTAAGGAGACCCAGTCTAACAATAATCAATGTTAAATTAACAAGTTTATTTCTCCATTATATATACGTTTATTTGAAGCATTATGCGACTGAATTAAAATGATGATGCAATCCATTTGAAGCATTATGCAACTAAATATATATAATGATGCAATCCATCTAAAAACCATAGCAATTCTATTAATAGTAATGATAACTTTTATATGTCAAATTTTGTGAAAGTATTGAGAATTACAAAAAGGAGAGACTTTGCCAATCTAGCAAATTTCTACTTTTGTTGTATTTATAGTTTTTGTGTAAATAACTGAAACTTTTTTCAAAAATTTTATAATTGATAGTTAGCTATAGCCTTCCTATAGCTAAAACCACTTTAGTTGAGTAAATGAATAACTTTTATTTTATCTTTTTCAACTCTTCTAAAAGATTAGAAAAGTTGAAAAAAAAAAAATTACTAATAGACTAAACAAGGCCACTTTGCAGAAAAACATTTTATTACAGTATGATACTAAATGAGTTCATTTTATTTTATAAGCAGTCTTCATGAAGTCAACTTGGATAAAACAAAGTCCCTATGCAGCAAAAGCATATTCATAGTAAGAAGTGAATAGCTTTGTCCACAATACAGACATTAATTTATTTTAAGAAATTTTATAGGAAGCTAAACAAAAGAATATTTTTTTATAGAGCGTGAGAACCAAATCAAGTTAAGATTTTTATGATAGACTCTTAAATCTAATAAATATTCAAAAAAGACATTGATCAGCTCATTATATATTCTGAATCTTTTTTCTTTTTATGTAAACTTTTTTTATGTGAACTTTTTTTGAAGTTTTAGTTTCTACTATTGAAGTGAAATTTTACTAATTCTTAAATTTTTAATTAATAAAGAATTTTGGTAAACGACATCATTTATTAGAGATATTTGTTGAATTCTTAAATTTTTAGTTAAAAAATATTTATAGATTTTACACTTAACAAATTTATAGACAGCTTTTTATTAATTAAAGCAATAATTAATATTTTATGGCAATAATTCAAGACAGAAGACAATTAAAATTGAAAGTGTGTTGCAGTGCGCATTAAAAAACATATTATATTTAACATTTCCCAATTTATATGTCATATTTGGCAAGTACTTTACATTAAAACCTGTCTTAAAATTATCAATTAAAAAAACTACCAAAATTGGCAATAAAAAGTTTTTCATTAAATGATTTCAATTTTAAAATTGAGAATAAATTTCATTAAATATATTCTGGCATGATTAAATAAAAATTATGAGAACATTTGTACCAGATGAAAAGTTTAGCAAATAAATATTGTTAATTAAACTCAATAATAATTAAACATCCAAATAAAATTTGGATGGCATAACATTGATAACTAATTAAAATTCGAATAGTAAATTTCTTTAATGCATAACAAGCATCTCTTTAACTGCATAACAAAGTATATATCAAAAGAAAGCTAAAAAAATGAATTTTTCAATAAAATAAGTTTTTAACACAAATCATTAAAGCCATTTTTTTTATAAATAATAACTTAAAGTCCAAAACAAAACTTATTTAATATATAAAAAGATTGTTTTTCTTCAAAAAGACTTTAATAATTACTAAGCTAAGTACTTATACACTTCTACAAATTAAATACTTATACACTTCTACAAGTTAAATACAGTGTTAAATACAGTCTTCAAAAAAAATACAGTCTTCAAAAAGTTAAATACAGTGTTAAATACAGTCTTCAAAAAGACTTTTATAATTACTAAGCTAAGTACTTATACACTTCTACAAATTAAATACTTATACACTTCTACAAGTTAAATACAGTGTTAATGCTGCTTTATTTTAGAACTAAATTTAAAAAAGTTTTTTTTATCAAGGATTACTCAAGAAATTTTAACTTTGCCAAGTGATAACTTTTAACAATTACATAATATGGCTCTTATTTGTTCTTGATTATGTATAGAATTAATTAAACCTTAAGAACAAACAAATTATATGTGGCTAGAATAAAAATTTATGTAAAAAACAAGATAAATTGTATAGCATACTCGAAAGCTGCTACCAGCATCTTGCAGTCAAAATTTAAAAAAATCTAAAGCCGCTGCAGTAGTGAAAGAGTTTAATAATACAAAATAGTTTTTTTAAAGATAAAGATTACAATCATTTAATAACCAATCAATCATATATATTCTGAAAATAAATTTTCACGGATATTTACAAATAGTATTAAAATACTAATCTCAAGTAAACACCTTAAAAAAATAATTCATATATATATATATATATATATATATATATATATATATATATATATATATATATATATATATATATACACATATATATATATACATATATATATATATATATATATATATATATATATATATATATATATATATATATATATAATTAATCATAGTAAATAATGATAATAATATTAATTATAATATTAATAATAATAATAACAATAAGAACAATAATAATAATAATGTAACAATAACCATTTTGTTATTTTAACGTAGTAATAATAGTAAAGTAATTATAATAATTTAAATAATTTAAATAAATCACTATTACTTTCCATGCAACAATCGTTTATACATACAAAGTTAGTTACAAACAGTAATAAACTGACAAAACGTAATAACTAAAGATGAAATAAAAATGACTACTGCTAAAAAAATGATAAAGATTTAGTAAATATATTGATCATAGTTGTTTTAAAATAACAACCAAAACATATTGCAAATATTATGACCAAATGAATTGCAAATATTATGACCAAATTTTATTTTATTAAATGAATTGCAAATATTATGACCAGAATTGCAAATATTATGACCAAAGGAAAAAAACAAGATTAAAAAAACCCGATAAATAAATGAAAAAATAATAATATTAATACATGGTAAAATAAAACATATATAATAAATTACTAAAATGAAAATAAAAACAATTAAATATAACTGTATATAAAATTTATATATCCCTATTAAAAAATACTAAAAAATAAAACAATAAGTGATTAAACAAAAATAATAAGTAAAACTATATACTCTATATAAAACTGAAGAAAAGAAAATCATTATTACAAGACTGCATAACAGCATAACTAAAAATAAATCATAAATAAATAATCCTAAAAAATATATGAAAGAAAATTAAAAAAATATATGAAAGAAAAATAAAGAAATGAAAAAACAATAAAGTCATAGTTCGCCGATTATTTTCCGTTGTTTTCTTTCCATTATTTATATAGTTTTTTTTTCTTTCTTTTTCATTCTTTTTATTTATTTCATTCAATAACTTTTTTTTTAACTTCTATTTTCATTATTGTTTTTACTTATTTTATTTCAGATACTTCTTTTTCTTTTCTTCTTTTAAAACATTTGCATAAATTGACGAAAAATAAATGTTTTCTTTTTTCCTCTTTAAAAAAGTTATTTCTAACCGTTAGAAAAAAGTGTTAGCTTCAAGTAAAACAACAAAGTTAGTTCTTGTTATAAGTTACAGCAAGCTTTGAGTAAAACAACAAAGTTAGTTTCTTGGTATAAGTTTATTATTTTGTTTTTTAAACATTTTTTTATGATACTCTTTAATATGGACACAACTTGTCTCGGCACTATGGGATCCCTTTAAGGAGCTCTATGCAGCGAATGTGCTAAAGTAAAATGATCATAAAATTGAATTCTCCAAATTTTCCAGTGTTAGGCCTAAATGGTGTATCCTATCTGGTCCAGAATGCACACATTCTATTTGTGTGTGTACAATAAACCAAAATATGAAATCAATGTTGAGTGTTATAGGTCTTAAAATGCCTTACCATTAAGTCATTGAAATATTTGTCTGCAACAGAGAATCATAAGTTTGTATGATTCAAAGCTTACCCTAGTATTCAAGCTGCCTAAAAATTGTTAGCATAGTATCTGCCACAAAATGAAAATGAACAGTCAGTGGATTTCGAACAGTGGACAACTATAGATAGAATTGAACAATTAACAATAAAGTTTCCATTAAATGACTTCATATAGCTTTTGTGTGAAAAGCTTGATAAAATTACTTCTTTTATTTATATATATCCCAAAATCCTAATCAAACAAACTAAAGCATCTTAAAAAAAAGTAAATCTTGATGACACAATTGCCTCTGATGATTTTACTGAGAATTACACTAAGCACTGGCGTACCGCATTGGCGGTTTGCAGAAAAGCAATTTTTTTTTTTATTATGCAAAAAAAAAGATAAAAAATTGCATCAAATCACACTCAATTTTTCGATAATCAACTAACAATAAATCACCCAGCCAATTGCTCTACAAAAATAACAGTATTGCCATTACTAAACGTAATGTTGCACTTGAAACTAAGCGCCTCTAATTTCTTAATTCAAAATTTAACACATTGCCAAAATTAATCAAAATTGTGGTAATGCTAGTGCTTAAGCTCCGCTATTGTAGTGCAAGACAAGATACAGATTAAGTAGCATTAAGTTCTGTTCTTAACATTCAATATTTATCTGTTTAATAAGAGAAATTGGAAGGACATTCTTTTTTCATAATTTCAGATAATTTAAACCATTGTGTAAGATTTATTAATGAAGTTGATGAAGATGAAGTTATAGGAAAAACCATTAATCCTATAAAAACAAAGTTTTGTCTCAAAATTAAAAAAATTCTTTATTTTTCTGATGGTTGTGCAGGCCAGTCTAAAAAACTGTATATATTTTAACAAATTATGTCATCGTATTTAAGATTTTCCTGTTCATTGCATCTGGAATTTTTTTGCAACAAGCCAAAGCAAATTGCCAAAATAATTTTTTGATAGATTTTTTGTAGTAATGACTGTTATTGGGACAAAAAATTTCCATCAACTTACACCATTTTGTAATTCTTGCGCAGATTGAGTATTTTCAATAGAACAGAAGATTTTGGATTTTCGTCAGCGAAAAGAGCAGCTTTTGATTTGATTACTTCAGGGATACCATTGATGTATATAATAAAAAGTAACGCTGACTTATTTATTAAACTAAAATTTGAAGATGTTCAGGTCAAATGTTTTTATAATATTGCAATACTTATTGCAAAGACAACTTTAATGGCTTAGTATGGCTTTTGAAATTAAAAAAAGGATAATGATTTTATGGTTGCATTCAACCATCCACACTATCTGAGTCATTTTAAAATAAAGATGTGTCAGTAGCACACTTAAAACAGAGTTGTGTCAGTACCTTATCTAAAATAAAGATGTGCCAATACCACATCTAAAATAAAAATGTGTCATTACCACATCTAAAATAAAGATGTGTCAGCACCACATCTAAAAAGAAGATGAAATGCTTTTATTTCCAATTTATTATTTAAAAAAAAAAACATTGTTGAAATAATATAAACTTTAACTTCAATATTTCCCTTTTCCAAACCTTTAATTTTTGTTTTTAAAGTTGATGTTTTTTTTGTTTGCTTTTTCATTTACTGTTTTGCACTTTAATTTTTCATTTTTCAACAAACATTTGAGATTTCTATATTTCTAAATATAAGTGCAACCAGTATTTTAAATTTTTTTTTTTTTTTTCTTTAGATTCTGCACCTTCAAAAATGTTACTTAATATCAATTATTATCATTTTAATGGAACTAAATAACAAATATTTTTATATAAAATATAAAACTGTAACAAGACATCAAATATAAAACTGTCACATGACATCAAATTGTATTAACAGCTGCTATTCTTAGAATGAACAAAATTTATATGATATATATATTTATTTGATTTCTATGATTTATATTTATTTGAGCTTTTCTATTTAGTTTGAAACAGGGTTTAAAGTAAGGAAATAAACAGTTAAAATAAGAAAACAAATAACAGTTTGAAATAAGAAATAAGCAGTTTCACTATTTTCTTTATTTAATATAAAATACGAGCAGGGGGAACTGTGTAAATTGGAAATCTTTTAAATCTGTTGCTGCTTAAGTCTATTAATTCTGAGCTGTTTCAGAAAACTGAAACTAAATATATCTGGCTTGTTAAAAAACATATCAATATTCAAAAATTATTATTTAAAATTACTACTAATATTTACCAATTGCAGTTTTGGTTTCAGCATTTTTATACAACCATTTAGCAAACTTGGAGAAAATTTCTCTCAATATAAATGATACATTCACAATAACATCATTATATACTTGAACAACATCTGAATGCTCCATTGCATTAGAAACAAACATTTGTATGAAATTCAAATACTCAATTGTTAATTCAAACTTTCCATTGACTTGCTCTACAGTAGCTAAAATCTTTTCAAAGCACCCATGTGTTGCATTAAACTCATTAAAAACACATTTTTCTTGAAGCAAAAAACGTGTATTGCAGAGTTCTTTGAACATCTTCAAAAAAATTAAAACAATTTTCAATTTTAACAAACTTTGTTTTTATGTTTAATATATTTCTACTTTTACAAACAAAATTAAAAAAGGGTTTTTGAAAATTCTTAAACTTAAAAAAATATTATTAAAACAGATATAGCTAAAAGCTTCACAGTAAAAAAAAACAGATTTATCATTTACATATGGTTGATATAGTAAACACATACTAAATTTTTTCAGCACCCCCTTTCATTATTCCTTACAACAAACTAGTTTAACACACAGTAAACATATTTACACGCAGTAAACTTATTAGTTTAACACACAGCTTACCTCAATAGGATGATATATACCAACATTATGAATGCAACTTATGCAAACTGCAAGTAAATCAGAAGGTGGTTCTTCAAAAAAGCAAAGCCTAAAATGTGAAAAGTGACAATTTATAGAGATTCTTTGATTTAAAAAAAGAAAAAAACATTTACAAACTAAAAGTACTATTGTAAAAGTAAAAATACATACTATTTTTACTTAATAAGATTTTAATGGTAAACCATCTTTCAAATTATTACCATCTGTCTTTATTTACCAAAAAAATTTAAGTATGGTGGACATCATCAAAATTGATTACTCCTATACACTCTGGACACATGTGATGTATGTAACTTTTCTTTTAATGCACAAATCAAGATAAACAAAAATCATCTATATATTATAGAATGGTGAACCTCTTAAAAGAGAGCTTTCTATAAACTAAAAACCTGACTCATACAACCTACAACTTTTCAAGTCTTCTGTCAATCTTTTCCTTGCTCTATAACTCTATTCTTTTTTTTTCTAGTAACTCCCAACTTAATAGTGGTTGCTTGCAGTCTTATTGACAGTGAATCGGAATAAAAGTCTGAGCACTGGAACTTGGATGCACATTAACCTTTACTTTATTACTATCACTATCTTTTATTTGATTGATGTTGTAACATAACAGTCATTCTTTGATTGATGTTGTAACATACTAGTCATTCTTTAACAACTAAATACCTTAAAAGACTTTCAAGACTCTAAAAAGTCTAAGGGTTTGGGTCAAAAGCTTTTTTAAGGTCAGCAAGGTGCATCACCCTTTCTTTCATCCACAAAAGGATCTAGGAAAAAGAAAACTCTGATACAAAATCCTTATCTAAATATGGGATGGAGGAATAAAGATAGGAGAAGTTGGAAATCTTGCTGTAATCTTCCTAATAATGGTGTCAGAATAAAAATGATTTGTATGTGTCAGAATAAACCTGTTCTGTAAAACAGAACAATGTTAATGAGCTCCTCCTTTCCTTACCCACAACTAAAATAGGTTTTTATATCGAAGATTTTATTTCTCTAAATAAGTTTTTCTTTTGATATGTTGACTGTTGGTTAAAGAAGTAATAAACCACTATTCATTTGGATTACGGCTCCAAATCAAATATACCGTAATAAATGACCATAACAAATATACCATAATAAATGATCACCACAAATATACCATAACAACAGTAAAAAACCAATAATTTATGTCATTCTGAATTCATTGTGCATTATAGAAAAAAAAAAGAATAAAAAAACCTTATATAAAAAACCTCTTTGTTAGCTTTAAAACACCAACAACCAGTGGTTCAAATTCATCCATTTTGTCAGGAGTATGTTTTAATACTTTCTCGATCAGTTGAACAACACTTAAAACAACTTGTAATCCATCTTCACCTGAGTCACTTGTGTAAAGATGTATGTTGTCAACAACTTCATTTATCAAAAAAAAAAGAAATCTCCAACCAGAGTATGTGTATGTCCAACAAATCATTCTGGCATCTAAAATTAAATTAGTATGCATGTATATGTATGTATGTATATGTATATATGTATATGTATGTATGTATATGTATGTATGTATATGTATGTATGTATATGTATGTATATGTATGTATGTATGTATATGTATGTATGTATATGTATGTATGTATATGTAAGATATATAATGTATGATCATCAAAGGTATATAACATATAATCATCAACATATAACAAAGATATATTATAGTATAATAAAATAAACCAAAACAGTTTGTAATAAACACTATACAAAAATAAACTTATTTTAAAGATGGACAAAAATATTTATATATATAAAGTAAGCAATTATTTTAAATTATATAGTTAAATAAAAACAATGAAGTAACAAAGGCAATACAACAACAATGGCATAACTAAAAATAAATTCAAAGTAAAAGAGTAATACATAATAATTAATAAGAAGTTTATAAAAAATATAGGATTTAGTTTTCAAAACACATTATTTTCAGTTTCATTGATTTTTTATCTTTTCAGTTTCTTTAGGTTCATATAGATCTGTTTTAACCCACAGTTCACACACCTAATTAGTTTGGGATGTTTTTAAATTAAAACATCTTTTTTTTTTTTTTTTTGTTATTCACCTCCTCAAGGCCATGAAGGCCACTACAGATGAGGAGGCTACTCAATAGTGGTTATAACCCTCTCTCAACTCTATAACTCCGAAACACGAACCTCGACAAACAAGGCCGCTGCGCGGAGAAACAAGTTGAGCGCGGTACTACCAGGGACGTGGTGGGGATCGAACTCGGAACCTCTCGCTTCTGAAGCGAGCGCTTTACCACTACACCACTACCGCATATAAAAATGCAAAAGTTTTTATAAATTCACACTTTCTTAAGTAAATACTATTTTTTGCAAAAAATAGTATTTACTTAAGAAAGTGTGACTTTATAAAAACTTAATTTATTTGTATAAATTAGTATTTATTTAAAGCAGTGTGGCTTTATAAAAATCTATATTAAAATTAAAATTCAGTTTTATTAAATATGTTATTATTATAATTTTACCCAGCTAATCTATTTTACCTAGCTAATCAGATGATTTTCTGGACTATTGCAAGGTGTTTATCAAAGTTAAACTGTTAACGCACTATTCATATATATTTTTTCAAAAAGAAAATATTTGAACTAAATCAATGGCTTCAATTTTGGCCCTTACTTTCTAAAAAAATATATTTGACCTTGGATTTGATTTTATTACCCAAGTGAAACTTTGATACAAAAATCCTTCTTAACAACATTTAAGACTAAACGTTAAATTAATTGATTTTTATCAAATGGTGTAAAGTCAAGCTTTTTATTAAATGGTATGATGTGAAGCTTTTTATAAAATGGTGTGATGTGAAGCTTTTTATAAAATGGTGTAAAATGAAGCTTTTTATTAAATGGTCTAAAGTGAAGCTTTTTATAAAATACTGTAATGTAAAGTATATACAATACAGTAGCCTCCGTGACCATAGTGACCCTCGTAGCCTTTGGAAGGCGAATAGCATTGCAAAAATGCTGTAAAGTGTTGCTTTTTAATGAAGGCAATAAAGTGATGCTTTTTATTAAATGCTGAAATAATGAGAAAATAAAATAAATACTAGAAATAGATTTTGATGTATGATTTCTCTTGAATTTATTTTCTCAAATTTAATTTGAAAAACAATATGGCTCTTGAATGTAATTTTGTTGGTAAATATATACGTATATATATATATATATATATATATATATATATATATATATATATATATATATATATATATATATATATATATTATATATATATATATATATATATATATATATATATACATATATATATATTTAAAAAAATAAAAATACATTTTAAAAAAATTGAAAAAAAGAACCTTGTTTGTGTAGAGTGATTTTCCCATTTATATTAGCAGGTAATATAAACTTTTCATTTACACTATCGCGAAATATGATTCGATCACAAAGTCGTTTCCATATTTTACCAAGACATGTGATTTCTGACTCTGTATTTTTACCAAATAATTCAGCGAAGATAGATTGATTCTCAAAGACCTCATAAACCTTGTAAAAAAATCAGCAATAAAAAAAAAAGCAGAATACTTATGTATTTAACAGATACTTATGTATTTAATATCTATGGCTGTATACTTACAATAATGGTAGTTTGCTGTATTTTTATTTACTAACATAATTTATAATATGAGATAACATAAAAAATGAGCTGATAAAATACTTATGTTACTAACATTGATAAGACACTGGTGTCATCAATGTCTCAGCAAAACTTTCATTAAATATAAATCAACCAACATTTAAACTTAAAAAAAACTAATAAAATAAAACTAAAATTAACTTTTGATTGTCTTCAAAATATGTCATTAACTTACTTTATAATATGTTTAAAGTGTTTCTCATCAAAAAAATGTAATATCATAAAGAACAGTATTTTTCTTAAGTAGGCATGAAAGAATGTTGAAATGCTGCAAAAAATTGTGTTTGACAATCAACACTTAAGAATAACACAATTTTACTATGTAAAAGTTTAGTTATTTTTAAATAATATAGTTTTAGCCTAATGTACCAAACATATGGCTCCACCACAATTCTTTTTGGTAAATTAAGTATACTTTCTCTTTTTATGTAATATCATGCTGTCTTTATTGTCACTCATGCTGTCTTTATTGGATATGCTTAGTTAAAAATTTTATTTTATAGATTGATGCTTTATACACAAAAATTCTTTCGGCACTAATTAAACTGTTTAATAGTGTTCCACAAAGTTAAGCATAACAACCCTTATTTTTATTAATGATCTAATTGTTTCATTTTTTAACAATTGACACCAACTTGTTCCTAATCAAAAATTACTGTAAAAACAAAAATATGATTTATGATGATGAGCAAACAGCACTCATTCAACAAAAATATAAATCATGATGATGTGTGAATGCGTGAATGCCAAAGTGTGAATGCGTGCAATGCCAAATTTAGATGAACGTGGTCACGAGCTTTTTTAGATAAACGTGAACGCGTTTTTGCAAGCGCTCATTCTGCGCCATCTAGCAGCCAAATATTGAACTCCATGTTAAAATGTACCATCTAGCGGTCAAATATTTAACTTCATATTTAAAACACCACATGTTTTTAACCAGCCAGAGAATCTTCTTAATATTAATACTGCAGTTAACATTTACCATTGTTTCACTTTTGTTTTTTGAAGTAGTTACTTCAAAAACTTTTCTGAATTTCAAAGAGCGCGTTCTGAAAAAAAATGCGGTCATTTATGAAAAATCAAACAGGCAAGAAAGCGAAGATATATAAACTTTTTGGATTTCAATTATTATTTATTGGCTTATAAATATATAATGAAATTATAATAGAAATATTAAGATCTAGAAGTAAGCATAAAAAATATATACTATATATTCTAAATATATATTTATATTCTTTATCTAAAGAGTAGAAACAATCATCCATTTTAAATCGTTTCCATTTTGTTGTTTTATCTTTATATATGGTTTTTTTAGAAGTCTTGTTTTTATTGAGCTTATATTTTATTGCTTAAAAGGGAAATAGAGTTATGACCTAAGCTTAACTTTTGACATGCATTTTTGTTATTTCTTTATTCAATAAACATGTATATATATATATATATATATATATATATATATATATATATATATATATATATATATATATATATATATATATGATTTAAGTTATTAAACATATATTATAGATTATATATATATATAAATATATATATATATATATATATATATATATATATATATATATATATATATATATATATATATATATATCAGGGCTTGTGATGAAGCGAGCGCGATCGCGCTCCGCTCGTCAAACGCGCCCAAAAACTGTATTTTCAAACATTCTAGGCGCAATAAACAACGCTCGTTCAGCTTATAACGAGCGTATAAAATAACGCTCGTCCAATAGTTCAAGATTATTTTTTTATTTTCATAAAATATTTAAAAAAGATTTTTTATTAAAGATATTCTGTTATCAAACAACTGATATAAAATATAAAAAGCACAACGTCGTTCTCTTTTGCACTAACGTAATGAATGAATGAGCAGTTTAAAGTCGTTAATCGTCACTAATTTTAATAATGAAATGTGCATGTGGAAACACAATGTGAATACAAAAATGCGCAAATAAAATAAGAATTGAAAATTAGAAAACCATTGTAAGAAAATTAAAACTGCGGAGTATTTTTAATCTTGTGAAAATATCAAGTAAAATTTATTTGATTTATCGTTTGTAATATTCCACACATCGTTTATGATAAAAATAAATATTAATAATAGAGTAATTTTTAAAATTAGTTTTTGTTCATAGTATAGATTTTTTATTAACTTTTATTTATTTTAACTCAAATTTAAAACGATTCTGTTGTTTAGAATGTTCGCAATTAAGGACATTCGAAAAGAAAACTAAGTAATGATGTCAATATTTATTAAATGAAAAGTTATTATTCTTATTTACTATTATTTCAAATTATTCTTGTGTTATACTTTTAAGATAAAAAAACGTAATTTAAAAAAGAAATTTTAGAAAAAAATTAAATAATTAATTTGAATAAAAAATATCAAGAAATATAAAAACCATTAACCGTTAATTAAGTTTACAGAGTAACATTTTAAAATACATATATCAAAACAACGAAGCAAAATTAAGTCACTAAATTATACTTCAATACTAAATCAATAAGAAGTTGCGTTTTTGTTTGATATTATTTTTTTATAACATAAATAGTTAAAAATAAAATCGCGATCTGACAATATACAAGAAGTTTGGAAATATAAAAATCTCTTTCGTTGAAGTAGTTTCATAAGTGTGATACTAATTCAAACATTTTTTGACGAAAAAATTATGTAACAAATAAAAAAAGATATAAAAAAGAAAAAGCTTTTTATGAGTATCGCCTTTAGCAATTTTCATAATCGCGCTCGCCGACGTTATCTGAAGCGCAGATAATTACGCCCGATGAAAACATATTCTAATTTTACGAGCGCGATATAACAGGCTTGACGATTTTCTTCATCACAAGCCCTGATATATATATATATATATATATTTATATATATATATATATATATATATATATATATATATATATATATATATATATATATACATATATATATATATAAATAATCTATAATATAATTCTATAATATAAATTATATATAATATAAATATATATATATTTAATTTTTAAACATCTTCGCTTCCAACAAGACTGCATGCAACCACTAATTAGAGTTGGAAGATGAAGATTGTAGAGCAAGATAACGGAAGTAAGAGTTAATCCTAGAAGAAGAAGGGTAGATGACTCATCGAGTACATTACCGTTCATAAATATAGGAAGATCTAAATTATTGCGATAAAGATTGGCTGAAAAAAATTGAGTTTTATCTGAATTAAAGTTCACCAGCCACTGTGAGCCCCATGCTGTGGCAGAAGTGAGATCCTTTTCAAGCTCAAATGCCCCCTCCAAGCAACCAGAGAGCGTTGGCTTCTTATCATGACAAGAATAAATGGTAATATCATCAGCAAACAATACCACCTTAGATGTGAGAATATCTGGAAGATTGCTAATGTAAGATTGCTATTTCAGAGTTATAGAGTTGGGAGAGGGTTATAACCACAAGTAGCCTAATCATCTGTAGTGGCCTTCTTGGCCTTGGGGAGGTGAATTTCAAAAAAATATATATATATACACTGCCCGGCAAAAGTTTCCAGTCACTCTGCCTTTTGTAAAAAAATGCATAAAAAAACAAGTTAACTAATTACAATTAACCAAAAATCATTACAAATAATTACAAACTAATCAACGTGTTTAAACCTATGATAAAAATTAATAAATTTTTGAAATATAACACAAACAAAAGTTGTTGTTTTTTCATCAAAAAATCCACCCTTTGCTTTTCTTACTGCACAAACAAGTTTTGGCATACGTTTGATTAAATTATCCAAATAAATTAGAGGAATATTTTTCTACACTCGTTGCAAAATTAACCACAAATGAGTTGTTGATGTAGGACAATCTTTTCTTACCTCACGATCCAGTTGTTCCCATAGTAACTCCATTGGGTTGAGATCAGGGGATTTTGGGGGCCATGTTATAATTTTGAGTTCTCTGCGAGCTTCTTTTTTTTTGCAAATAGTTTGTACAGTATTTAGCTGTGTGTTTTGGGTCATTATCCTGTTGCATGGTGAACCCATGGCCAATTAGACGCTTTCCACAAGGAACAGCATATCTACATAATATCTTATGATATCCGTTCTTATCAAGAATTTCATTTATTTTCACGAGATTACCAACCTGATTAAAAGCAAAAACCCATTACTGAACCTCTACCATGTTTGACAGTAGGCTGTATACACTGTGGATGAAATTTTTCAGTAGCTGTTCATCATACATAGATCCGTCGCTTTGTTCCAAAAACAAGAAATTTGGATTCGCCCATCCATAATACATTTTGCCAGTCTATATCTGTTCAATTTGAATGTGCTAAAGCTCATTGAAGCCTCTTTTTCTGATTTATTGGTTTTAGAAGAGATTTTCAAACAGCTACTCTACCATTTAAGCCAACAGTTTTCAAGTAACATTTTACAGTTCTCTCTAAAATAGTTTTATTATGAAAGCAGCATTGAAGTTAGATGATATTTCTTGGGCTGTTAATCGTCTATTTCGTTTACATGAGAGTATAATTGACTTGTCTTCAGCCTTTGATGTTTTGCAGGGGCGCCTAGTTCTCTTACTACCTTTATTTGTACCAGTACATTTAAATCGATGAATAGTATCACTCACTGTTGATTGCGGTATTTTAAACAATTTTTGAATATATCTAGTAGAACGATTTCTTTGACATTTTATACTATTTTCTAAAATTTTAGTCGAAAAATAATCAAAACACACTTTTATAACCTAGAAATTAAAAAATAATATCAAATTATATTCAGCTATATAAAATATTTACTAAACTAATTTATTAATCCAATATATTATATTAACGTCAACAAAATTTTGCTTTGATGACAAAAGAACAGTTGAATTTTATTTACAAATTTTTTACTAAGTATGTTCAAGCATATCCAAAAATGAAGAAAACATAGATTTTGTATTTCTTTTATACAATTTTAAAATTTAACATCAATTATTACAAGTTTATTTAAAACATTAGCACATCTTAATCGAATTAATTTATGACTTATAAAGAATTTTAAAATTTAATATCAATTATTATAGGTAAAAAACTATTACAACTTTAAATGACCGGAAACTTTTGCCGGGCAGTGCATATATATATATATATATATATATATATATATATATATATATATGTATGTAGGTATGTGTGTATATATAGATATATATATATATATATATATATATATATATACATATATATATATATATATATATATATATATATATATATATATATATTTATGTAGGTATGTGTGTATATATATATATATATATATATATATATATATACATAAATATATATATATATATATATATATATATATATATATTTATATATATATATATATATATATATATATATATATATATATATATATATATATATATATATATATACCAAGCTAAAGTAGACTAAATATTTATATATATATTTTTAATTCACCTCCCCAAGGCCCAGAAGGCCACTACAAACAAGGAGGCTACATAATTGTGGTTATAACCTTCTCTCAACTCTAACTCCAAAATACGAACCTTGACGAACAAGGCCGCTGCACGGAGAAACAAATTGAGCACGGTTCAACCAGGGACATGGGTTATATTTGGTTTACTTTTGCTTATTTTAAATTTTCATTTACCATTTCATATTATTAACTTTTATTTTTATATAATTTAGAATAGTAGTAAAAAAAATTAGGTAAAAAATTCTTAAGATTATTTTAGCTTCATATTAGTAGTAATAACACTTTATTAGTATCATTTATATTCTACTTTATTGTTACTAATAAAGTGAAATATAAATGGATAATAGTAGGAAAGAATTTTTGTCTAGTATTGCTTTATTCTTGTAGGATAGTAAATATTTTTGCCTTTGCCCTTTGGATCACAAAATAATTGAAAAATTGAGATATGGCTGAAGATGGTACAAGTGGTGCATCATGCATTGATAAAATCCAAGTCAACAAGTATGTTACTAAATTAGTTTATTTAAAAAGTGCAATTGGTCTTGTCACCCTGTTAATCTGAAAGTGACACTGGCAGGAGATTTTGGCATTTTGCAGCCAAAATCTCCTGCCAGTGTGACTTTCAGATTAACAGGGTGACAAGACCAATTGCACTTTTTAAATTAATTTAGTGTCTAAATCACAATTTTATCATTGTGATTTAGGCACTAACTTGTCCAGTTTTAATAATTGTGAACTTATCTACATATATTCAGCTTGACAGTATGACAGTTTCAGACTTTCAAGTTAACATGCTTCATGTCTGCTTCACTGATTGTCAGAGCAAGCATATGCTAAAAAGCTCCATCAAATTATTAAATTAGCTATCCAGCACCAAAAATGTCAATGCTAATATATATATTTTTATCTTTTAAGTCAATCCAGTTCTCAAAGAGAAGAATCTGAAGATAATGAGGAACAGATGGATAATGACAAGCATGATGGGCAGCAGACAAAAGAAAAAGTCAAGTCAACATAAGTCCCACCCGAGTTCTTCAAACTCATAGGGCCAAGTAAAACTGGGAAACCTGGACTCTTGTTTGAATGCTGCATGAAAAACTGCCCACGTCATCACACTTCCCGAGCCATGCGGCCAATTTTCATGATGAAGAATTCTCTTAAAATCTTCGTAGGCACATCAAGGTAATAATTGTGTACTTGATATAAACCTGTTTAGTTGTATATGCTCAATTTTGAATTTTCTATTTAGAATTATCATGGTGGGGATCTTGAATATGAAATGTTTCAACAAAGCAGTGGAGGTAGGAAGACAATCCAACAAGAAGCAGTCTACTATGGATGCCTACTTTGTGGTCAAGAACACTAAAGGGCAGGTTAACAAGAAGCCCATCACTCAAAAGGAATTGGACAACAATGTGCTTGTAAATTGCAATCTTGATGAGTCTTTATTGGTGCTGCCAAAGTGTAATTTATTTATTTGCTATTCCAGAATTATATTGCTGTTGATATGCGGCCATTTTCTTTGGTCTACAACGCTGGTTTAAGAAGTTTGCTGCTGCCACTGGTCAACAATCTGGAGATCAGAAGTCCAAAATTCTATCAACAGCTACTAGACAAGGAGTGTGAGGAGAAGGCCAAGCTACTGAAGGAAACGTTGTCAGAGGTCCCATATGTCTGCACCACAGCTGACTCCTGGAAAAAAAATCGCAGAAACTATATCGGGATGACCATCCACTGGTGGTCTGATGGTCTCACCTGCCGGAGTGCTTTGCTTGCCATTCACCAAATCAAAGAGAACCACACCTATGATGTGATAGCGAACGCCATCAACAACATACACATCGAATTCGGCATTAAAAAGAAGGTCGCCGCCACCATCATGGACAATGGCTCAAACTTCCTGAAAGCATTCAACGTTTTTGGATTTCAACTAGTTGATGAGACCTCTGATAATTCTGATGACAATAATTCCGAAGAAGACAAGGGAATGAAGTTTTTCAAGATATCAAAGATTTTGAGTGCTGGGCCTGCACGTCCTCCTGTACCAGAGAAAAGGCAATGCCTTGATTATTATGAAGGCCAATCTTATCAAGTCGACTACAGGCAAATTATTCATTATTCACAATGCCACTTGATGGAACAGATACTACGACATTATGGATCAGGCCCGAGATTTTCTGGTCAACAAGAAGGATGCGTTTGACAAGCTTTGCAATGACCTTGGTGACATCAAGAAATTCACTCAGGCTGAGGTCGAGTTTGTCATCGAGTACACCAACATCATAAAGCCCTTGTCTGAGACTCTGGACCTCTTTCAAAACGAATCAAACATCTCAATTGGATGTCTATTGCCAACTATCCAGCTGTTGAAAGAAGAGTTATCGGAAATGGAAAAGATGCCATAGATCGTCCATTGCAAAAGCCTCATTAAAGCCATGCTGTGGGGTTTGCAGAAGAGATTTGGCAACATGTTCCATGACTTGAGACTCTGCCTTGCTGCACTCTCTGATCCTCAACTCATGCTGCTTTTTGTATCTGAACAAGAGCATCATTTGGACATCCACCTTCTGAAACACAAAGTCACTGCTAGAAAGGAAATACTTCAAGCTGGAAGCTCTCTGTAAGTGAAATTATTGTAGCCCATTTCTCTCAATAGCCTACTATATCGAGTCGTGTTCTTTTAAAAATTGAAACGTAACATTTAAAACCTTTGAATTGAATTTCTATAAAGGTCCGAAGTCCCAACTTCAGCAAATCGACCACAGATGAAAATTGTGACAAAACAGCGAGGGCAATTCTTGGATGCCTACAAAAAGTGCAACTCGAGTGATCTTGACAAGGTGGATCGTTACTTCAATGAGGAGCAGGGTGATCAATTTCAGCTAGACAGATATCCAACAATCAATTTGATTTTCAGGTATATTTTAATCATTTTTAAATCCACTATAAATCACTAAATGAACTGATTAAGACTTTAATGTGTCATAATTTTTTAGGCAGTACAACACTGTGTTGCCACCGTCTGCAGCTTGCAAGCAAACACTTAGTTTGGGGGACTCATCTTCACTGCCAAACGGGGATTGATGACCGATGACAAAATCGAGAAGCTGACTTTGTACAAGATCAACAATGTATTCAAAGATTGGAAAGAGACTCCATCAACCCCGAAAAGGTGATTCTCCTGCTCAGTGCCCACTGCTCAGAGTGGCCTTTGGCCAATGCAATTTGGTTCACAATTTCCAATTGTCAGTCATGTTAGTTATTATTTAATTAATAATTGTATAACTGTTGTGTATTCATGTTACTCCTTCCTACTAAGCGACCAACTGACAATTAAATCAATGGGAACAGGCTGCCAATAAATAAATATTGGGAAATATATTGAAACTTTTTTATGAGCGGATTTGCGAGCATCCGTTCATAAAAAGCTGCTGAGCAACAAATTGAGTGCCGCTCAGAATTTTCTGAGCGAATCCTAGGTCTGGAGCCAACATTGCTTGGTCAACAAAAATATAACCATGATGGTGAGCCAACATTGTTCAGTCAACAAAAATATGAATCACAATGATGAGCCAACATTGTTCAGTGGTTATGCTTCTAAAATATCTCTAAAAAAAACTTAAATTCAAAAAAAAGCTAGTTATCATTTTTAAATCTATTAAAATAAAAATAAAAATTTCAGATGAAGCTAATAAAAAATAAATTTTGTTCATTTTCTTGAATATCCTCCAATTAAAAGGGATTTTAATTTATTATTTGTCACATTAATTAATCATTCGTATAACATTGAAGTTAAGCAGACAAAGCAGAATGTTGACGTGTTAATAATTAAATATAATCATTATGTAATCATAAAACCTTGTTTAATAGTTCATATCAAATCTCAACTTTTTTAAGGATCTTATTTCATCATCTAAAAATAATTCATTTGGTAAAGCTTTACCAAAATTTAAACTCAAACTCTAACATTCT
>NC_088933.1:15417500-15432500 GCF_038396675.1 Hydra vulgaris
GTTATTGCAACTTTTTTGTTTGTTATTGCAATGCTGCATTGATTTTTGCAACATGAAAAATCCTTTGTTTTTTATGCAGTGGTTTCAGTGTATAAAATCAGAGTGGTTAAGTGAATTTCTACTCAATAATTGAATAAAAGAATCTATAAAGAGTTTAAAAAACACCTGAAAAGTATCTAAGTGAGTTAACTAGATATTTAATTAAATTATTTTTAATTGATACAAGCTAACAAATAGGTACTTCGCATTTTTACCAATTAATAAGTAATATATTATATTATTCACTAACAGGGTTAAAATACATAATGGAAATCCTTCATATAAGCGGCGTAAAGTTATAATATAAAATCCTTTAACATTTCTATGAGATGCATGATTTCCACTCAGTTTTATAGTTCAAAAAAGAGTAAAGAAGTATTATCTCAAAGTAATAAATTTAAAGCTATGAACAATTCTTTCATATTCATTAGCAAAAACAAGTAAGTTCTATAATGCAACCAGTTTTTGTAATGCAACACCTAACAGCGAAAACAAAAATTCTGAAAAATCTTTTTCGTTTCAAAAGCAAATTTATTATTTTTTAGAAAATATGCTTGAAAATGTATTTTAAAAATTTTTAGTAAAACTTTTTTTTTTTAAATCCAAGTGTGAGATTTGTTGATATGAAAACGATGATATGAAAAATGTCGAAATTTTGGAATATATAGATTTTATAGCTTAATTTAAAGGAGATGAATAAAAAATAACATATCTGAATGTCAATTTTATGATCCCTATTTTAATCATCCCTTTTTCAATGCATAACATATCTAAAAAGCTTATATCTTTCTATTTGGTTATACAAAAAAACTTAAAGATTTTAAGCAACACAGCTAAATTCTAAAATCATGTGTGCTGATGACAGTGTAGCAATAACAAACCATATAGAGAACCATATACTGATGATGATGATAATGATGATGATGATAATGATGATGATAATGATGATGATGATAATGATGATGATAATGATGATGATGATGTTGATGATAATGATGGTGATGATGATAATAATGATGATGATGATGATGATATTGATGATGATGATGATGATGATGATGATGATGATGATGATGATGATGATGATGATGATGATGATGATGATGATGATGATGATGATGATGATGATGATGATGATGATGATGATGATGATGATGATGATGATGATGATAAAATTTATATTGAGTAACTTACATTGTTTGTTTGTTTAAATTATTTTGAGCTGCTTCTAAATCCAATCCTTGCAACAAAACTATCGAAGATAAATAACTACCACAAAAATAAATTACAAAGTAAAAAGTCTTTAAGTTAAAATTATTTATAAAATATCTGACTTCATTGGAAAAAAATTGAATATAAAAATACCCAAACTGTTTCATCCAAACTTGACCATCTGATACAATATATTTTCTATTAACTTGGCTCATTCCAAAGTGTTGACGCTATAAATAAATAAAAGATGTGGTGGTATAGGTAGCAACAAAAAAATTCTATTAAAAACTTTTAAATTTAAACTTTATATAATTGTAAAAAATTAAAAATGAAAAATTGTTTTTTAAAGAGAATTTATTTCAAGTAATTTTGATTGTAGGTATTTAAAGGTAATTAAACACTTCAAAAACATTAGTTAACAAGAACACTGACAACGAAAATGACTTTTATTTTACAGTATCAAAAAAAAAAAAAAATACCCTAAAAAGTTTTGCTAAATCCACAAATATACTAGACGCCATTTCAAAATCTTTATAATAAAATAAAATAATCTCCATAAGTTCACACTAAAATGTAAAAATAAAAAAACTTTTGAACATTTTAAATTTTTTATATTTACAGCTTTTCAAAGTTTTATTATTATATTGCTTTGAATTAAAACAAAACTAAACTTAATTAACTTGAAATCAGTTAAACTTATAAAACTTTTTTAAAATAAATTTTGAAAGATAAAAAAACATAATAATAATAGTAAAATACATATAATAATAAAATATCTAAAATTATTTAAGATAGTTAACAACTTAATAATTAATAAGATATTTTTATTAATATTTAATGATATAAATTTTGTTTTACCTGCTCCTTTAAAATTTGTTGTGCCAACATACCTAGAGCTTTACTATTAGTCTAAAATAATACAACAACATATATATATATATATATATATATATATAAATATATATATATATATAGATATATATATATAAATATATATATATATATATATATATATATAAATATAAATATAAATATATATATATAAATATATATATAAATATATATATAAATATATATATAAATATATATATATATATATATATATATATATATAAATATATATATATATATATATATATATATATATATATATATATATATATATATATATATATATACACTTATCAGGGGCTATTCTAGGCCCTTTTCAACAGCTCAGATTTAGGCACTACCCAAATTAAAAGTCGATGACCTTTTTTCTTTCCTACTGGAAAACCTTGTTTTTTCATGGAAAATTGCATTTTTACGGCAAATCTTGCTTTTGTTTCAGCAAATTTTGTATATTTTTAGAAAAATATCTATACAGTACATGCCAGTCCAGTGGTACTACACGATGTAGCAACACTCCCTTGTAGCAGCAGGCTATAAGATAGTGAATGTAGCTACGCCCCACATGTGCTTTAAAGTAAACAAAATAAAAATAAAAACATTTAAAATGTTTTTATTTAAAAAAAAAAAAAAAAAAAAAAACATTCAGAATGTTTTTAAAAATATTCTAGTCTTTTAATTTGCATTTTCATGGTTTTTTAAAAAAACTATAAACTAAATTTGTTTCTTCAATTAAATTAATGTGTTTTGGCATAATCTGACCTTAATTTTGTCTAGCAGTTCAGATTGCTGAACTGCCTGCTTTTTATTACTAAAACTAATCCTTTGCTTAATTTATCTTCAAGTGACAGGGTAAAGGAAGTTTTTTTTAAAATCCAGCCAGTAATTGTATTTAAACAACCACCCAATCTACTAAGAACACTTACTTTTGCAAAGACCTAATTAACCAATAAAATTGGGTTATTTAAATGTAAAGATAATTGTTGCAAATTTATGTAAGTTCTATCTTAAAGAAGTCAAAACATTTATAACATCAAATGGCACTACATGGAATATAAAAAACCATATTACTTGTAATAGTAAGAATGCAATATGCAATTTAAAATGCTTATCGTGTAACAGGAAATGAATACATCACACTGGGCAAATCAAATAATTTATAACTTGGCACAAATGGACATATGTTAATATAACTCTTTTCAATTCAAATTACTAAACATAAATATTAACATAAACTTACTTATAAATATCTTTTTTAAGTTATGTAATTATATGAAACACTTTGAGATAAAGTTCTTGATTGAGATTGAGCACCTCAAGAATCAAAGAGATTGAGTTCCTCAAGGATCGGCCCTGGGGCCACTACCTAAGACCTTATTTATAAATAATCTTCATGGTAGAATTACTCACAAGATAATTCTATATGCTAACAACAGCAAAATTATCTGCATCATAAAGTCTGAGTTAGACATCACAACACCTCAGGCAAACATTGACAGCGAGGTTATATGGTCAAATACTTAGTTCATGCACTTTAACATCACTAAATATATAGTGATGTGTGTAAGTCGTGCAAAGAAACTTTCAACATATGAGTACTACATGAAAAACCACTAATGACATAGATCACATATTGCAACTAAAACTACTGAATGTGGTCTTGGCATTCTTGTCTCAAATGACCTAAAAGTCAGAGCACAAGTTGAAAAAGCAGTTTCCACAATGTGTAGAACTTAATCAAACCACTAATGATCCCTAATTCTATTCCAGTCACTTCTTTTATCAACCTGAATGCTTTACCTTGCTTGAACATTATTGTGATATCAATGTTTAAAAAAATCATTAATACTAGTATAACTATAACTAATGATTAAATAACCTTTTTTTTTAATTACTTTTTTTTCAAAGAAAGCTAATTAGTTAATCGACCTTTTTTAATGTTGTTATTCAAAACTGAGATTAAACTTGATTTCAGAATAATCATAAAAGCATTAATCAAAAACATTTTATTTTTCTGAAATAACCTAAAAAAGTTTTTGTTCACAATAAATTTTTATGTTTAATGTTTTTTGTGTTTTATTAAATTTCTCTGACTCGATATAGCAGGTCCGCCAAGCTATAAAAACGCTTTTCTAAAGAATTTTTTTAAAAATGGAATATTTTCACTGCCCATTAAATGACACTTGTTATATTATGCATATATGCTTGTAACATTTGTTACAAGTATATGCTTGTAAGCAGTATAAAATCAAATCTTTTATCTAATAAACAATTTTTTTAATGAAAAAGCAGAAACATCGCACAAAAAACCGAAAGCTTTTGTAAAAAGCTGTTTTGAGAAGTAGCTTGCATTGCTCGCCATCTTCATTTTAGGAGAGCATTTCTCCACACGCACACTCATTTACTGCAGTCAAGGTCTGACATAACTCAATTAAGGTATTGCTTTTAAAGTTTATGTTTTAACCCTTAAAAATAAACTTTCCAGAAGGTTAATTTATGAGTGTTTTACAGAATATATAATGTAAATGATCTCAAACAATGTACGATGGTGTATCTAAATTAATAACATAGAATAACAAGGCATATCAAGGTTATTACATGCTGCATTAACATTCTGAAAAACTTTTCAACTGAAATAAAGATTTTTACAGATACTTAGATAAAAGATAAAAATGCTTACCTTATTGCCTTCATGAGTGCATAACTGTTTACAAAGGTCGTGAAGTTGTTTTATTATCTAGATTTAAATGGATTTTTTAAATAAATCTATTTTTAAAAACAGATAACAATTATTTAATAGTAAATTAAAAAATCCTAATAAAACTATGATAAATAAAGATATAACAAAGTTAAGATTTTTAAGATAATACTTTATAATTATTTATAATACACATTTATAATAATTTGTAATATATATTTTTATAGCATCATATATATTATAGGTTTAGTAAAATATTTAGTAAGTAAAAATTAGTAGTAAAATAAAACAAAAAAAAAACAACTAAGTACCTTTTTAATAAAACCATCACTTATAAAGCGTTCAACCATTTTTGAGAAAGAATTCTATAAATCAATTATTGTAAATTTAAAAATAATACGAAAGTATCTTTTATATATTTTTTTCATAATATACACTTAATAATGCATATTATTAATTTACATATACATATATATATATATATATATATATATATATATATATATATATATATATATATACACATGTATATATAAATATATATATATATATATATATATATATATATATATATATATATATATATATATATATATATATATATATATACACATACACATGTATATATAATTATATATATATATATACACATACACATGTATATATAATTATATATATATATATATATATATATATATATATATATATATATATATATATATATATATTTATAAATTTTGTTAGTGTATTCTACAAATAGAGTGCTCAATGTTCTTAAAGCAATAATAAATTCGTAAAAACACTTATCTAATTTTTAGTTGAAGGCAACTAAAAATTACATAAGTGTTTTACTAATTTATGTGTATATATATATATATATATATATATATATATATATATATATATATATATATATATATATATATATATATATATATATATATATATATATATATAAATTAAAAGAGTGGAAAGAGTAAATTCAAATAAAAAAGTTCTGGAAGGACTCTCTAAAATGGTTTTAACAAGAGTGAAAAGTCAAGTTGGTTTTCATACTTCAGCTGATAGCGGTCAGCTTGTCACAGCAGTTATTTGCGGTTTAGCAAGTGGGAGGTACATGATGCTCATAATAATCTTTCCTTGTAAACAAATGAAGCCAGAACTCATGGATGAAGCACCACCAGGTGCCTAATCTAAATGCCACTTAAACAAGTGGATACAAAAAAAATTGTTTATTTAGTTAAAAAAATTTATTAAATATTCAGAGGTCAAAATAAGCTCTCCAGTTCCACTTATTTTAGATGGACATAAATCCCTAACTTAAAATATGTATTGATTAAAATTGTGAGAGAGAAGTGTGTAATTCTTTGGTGTTTGCCTCATTGCTCACATCAAATGCAGCCTTGGATTAGGTTTTTATGAAGCCACTTGGCACTTACTATGAAATGGTTAAGAACAAATCATGGGTGCGTAGTCACTCAATTTTAAATAGCTTCACCTTTTGGCTCAGCCTACCTGGAAGCTGCCACAATGACAAATGCCATAAACGGCTTTTAAAAAGCAGGCATATGGCCAATTAACGAAAATGTTTTCACCAAAGCAGACTTTTTGGCAGCAGAAACTAATTAATTTTATTAAAGCAAATTTAATTAATTTTATTAAAGCAAACCCTGCTGCTGATATATGTGACATGGCTATTACTAGCAAACTCTATGCTCTCAGCCTCCATCTGTAAGTACAATTCTCAGCCATCCACTTGCAAGTAGTAGTTACCCAACGGTTCCTACAGTTTAAATATTTGTTCTTGCAAATTAAATGTTTTTTCTTCTTTGTTTTTTTAACTTCTTCCAGCATTTTAACCTTGAGCAATGCTAATACTAGATTATATCAAAATCTCAAAGGTTTATTATTCTAATACTAAAGTAGTCGTTGCAAAGACTATCATAGCAGAGAGGAAAAACTGTAATCCTGACATTCTCTCCATATATTATGCCACTCTGTTTAAAAATGAGTCAAATGCATCAAAAAAAGGAAAAAGGCTTTAAATGACAAACAGTTATGCATCAAAAAAGTGAAAGACACTTGCTGCGTATACAGGAAGAGTTTTCCATTTTTTCTTCCACTTTTTCTTCTACTTAAAGAGATCCCAAAGTGCCGAGACAATTAGTGCTTATTTTAAAGAGAATGACTAAAAAAAATGTTTGGGCAGAGTATTTTTAAGTAAAAAATAATAATAAATGTATACTCAAAGAAATGTTTACTCGAAGCTTGCTGTCTCCACAGTAGCAATTCTCTTAAAGTCTTTAAAATATATGCTGCAATCTACAGACTTCATAATTTATTCAAGCGCGTTTAATTCCAAAGAGTTTTAGTAAATGACGTCATCGTAGAATTTTGATAAGAAATCTTTAAAAAAATTTTTATTAGCGACTTTTATTAGCGATTTTTTTTACCATTATAGGTAAATGTTCATAAAGTACATATATATATATATATATATATATATATATATATATATATATATATATATATATATATATATATATATATATATATATATATATATATATATATATATATATATATATATATATATATATTTAGAAAATATATTTAGAAAATATATTTATCTTTAGAAAATGATGAAGAAGACAATGATTGTGTACTATCAGCATCAGACAACAAGAGAAGACACTGATGAAAACCAAGAATTATGTAGTGATATAAAGTACAATGATCAGACACTATTTGCTTTTGAGAAAAACTTGTATGAACTTTTATGTTGCTGTCCAGCATGTGGTGCTCCTGTTGACAGATCAGACATTTAAGTTGAAGGTAATGGATCGCAGCTACATTTAAAAATAAATTGTTTTAATAATTGTAAAGTGGAATAGAAATCTCAGCTGACTGTTGGTAATTTATAAGGACTAGGTAATTTATTTTTGTCAATTGCTTTTTCCGGAATACCGTTTTCTAAATTTGAACGTTTTGCTTTTATTGCAACATAAAGGTTTTTTTTGAAACATATAATGTTATGAAAAAAAAATTACCCTCAGAATTTTTGATTTCAATATGGAAACTAAACGAAACTAAAATAAACAGCATTGATGTATATTTCAAATATGGTATAAAGTCATATGATTGATAATAAATGCTGTTTAAAAAAAAAATAAAACAAGAACAAATAATATTGATCCAAAAAAAAAATTCTACAATGACATTATTTACTAAAACTCTTTGGAATTAAACATGCTTGAATAAATTATAAAGTCTGTAGATTGCGGTGTATATTTTAAAGACTTTGAGAAAATTGCTACTGTGGAGACTGCGAGCTTCGAGTAAAGCAACAAAGTTTGTTTTTGTTGGTATACATTTATCATTTTGTTTTACTTAAAAAAATTTTGCCCATACATTTTTTTTTAACCATTCTCTTTAAAATAAGCACAACTTTTCTCGGCACTTTGGGATCCCTTTAAAAAAACCTAGTTTAAAAGTTAAGTTTGCCAACAGCAAAGCACATAAGTTGTCTCCTGGTTTAGAACAAAAAGATAAAAGGCTAAGTTTTACTTGCCAAAACAAGTCAAGTTCACTTTACACTTAAACCATGCCCAAAGTAACTAAATATATAACATAAAACACCATAACCATCACCTAACTATTTCAATATATATTTCACAAAAATTCATTGTCTGTGAAGTAACTATCCATTAGTTAAATCTTATGTCTTGCAAAAATCACCAGACTAGCTTGCTCTTTGTGAGACTAACTCATACTCAGCTGTTCCTTCACAGATCTCAGTATTGAAGGGTACTATCCTTTGATTCACAAAGATTCTAATAGTCACAGGTTTGGCATAGGGGTATACTTTTGCATCAACTCACCTATTCATCATAAAAAAAAATGTTTGAATCCTCTGAACATTGTTTTATGCGGCTCTGCTTAGTATCTTATTATTCAATTGTCTTTCTATTTGTTCTTTTACATTTTCCTTTTCAAGACTGCACTCTTTTAAATATAATTTCTGATCAAATTGACCATACCCTTCCTCTTTACTCTCTGTCAATATTATTAATTTTGGTGACTTTAATGCTCATTGCACTGACCTACTTGGCACTCAAGCCCATAACTTTTGTATTTCTCAATCTCATACTCAGATAGTCAACTTTGTGACTCTTTTTTCAGACAACCCTAATCACTTACCTTCACTCCTTGATTTGTGTCTTGTCTCTGACCCTAGCTTGTGTTCAGTTTCTCCTTGTTTTCTTTTAGGTGGTTCCGATTATGCAATGATCTCTACAAATCTTTTATCTTGTACTTCTTCTTCGGACTCAATTATTGCACTAACTACTACTACTGTAAAGCAGAATGGGATTATCTTTCATGATATTCTGTGATAGTTCTTGAGTGGATGTCTTTTCTCTCTCTGTAAATAAATGGGCCTCTTACATAACCTCCTGGATCAACGTAAAAAGGTGCTGTCTGATCCTAAGCTCTATTATTTCGAGTATACAAAATCTTGTATCTGATCTCAGAAGAAAGGCTCTAGAGACTTTTGGAAAATCTTCAACAGCGCCATTAACAAAGGTAAGTCTAGCATTCCTTTTCATCTAACTTGACTCTTGAATTTTAAGGTCATAATCTTCCTATTATTCCAGTTAAACAGGTTACCTAATATTAGACATTCATCCAGCGTCCATTGCTTAAGTCATATCTCTATTAAACTCTTCTATGGCTTCTGGTCCAGACAACATTCCTGTCATAGTCCTTAAAAAGTATTCTCCAGAACTCTTTCCAATTCTCCCTAAACTATTTTATAAGTGTTTGATTGAATCTTAATTTCCTGCCTGCTTGAAAATGGCATCTATGGTTCCAATTTTAAAAAACTCTGGAAAACATTTTGAGAACTCCAATGCAATCTTTGAGTTTTTGATCAACAAACTTTTAACATTTTATCATTTTTAACATTTAACCAATACAATCTTCGCTCTTCTTACTCTATGGCTAGCAAACTGTTGTGACTGAAAGATTTTATCATGCATTAGATAGAGGTGGCAAGTCTTTTATTTCTAACTGATTTATTAAAGCCATCTAAGAAGGCCAACACTCTTCATTTCCAGTGACTTCTTGGGTACCACAAGGTTCTATCCTTGGTCCTGTTTTGTTTCTTATCTGCATTAATGATCTTCCTGATATCTAAAGTGGCTCTATTTTAGATCTTACATATAAAGTGGCTCTATTTGCTCAACTTAATACTCCTGTCCTAAAAAAGTCTTCTCTGTTTGATTGCTTAGAACAGACAGCCAATATTGAATTTGATATCGCATATGTACCAGACTGGGCTTCGCAGTGGCTTGTGAATTTTAACTCCAACAAAACTCAGTTATTTAATGCAAACAACTATCGCAATACTGTCCATATTCCCATATTAATGAACGACAACCCTCTCACTATGTTTTGAATTATTATTCACTGCTGCTTTCACGGAAACCATATATACAATCAATTTCTAAATTAGCATCTGCTAAGGTTGCCTTTTAATTATCGTGCTTGCCATGCTCTACAAATAGTACTTCTACAAATCTCTTATTTATCCCTGTATGAAATACTGTTAACATATTTGGGATGGCCCTTCTAATGATACTCTTTCTTTTTTAGACAAGGTTGCTTGCAGCCTTATTGGGAATGAATTATAATTTTAAAAAATATGTTTATCTACACCCCTTTAACTTGCATAGCAATCTTCCTAATGGAGCAACTAACCATTATTATTTTGTCAGAATAAATAATTTTGTTGCTTGCCCCACTCAGGCAAAGTTGAAAATGAAGAAAAGAACATCATGTTTTGACTTTGTTTTTGCACCAAGTATAAAAATGCCAAGACAAAAAATAAACTTGATTAAAAAAAACCAAAGAAATTTAATGCTACATATAATAAAACTGAGTTTTCAAATGTTTAGCACTTAAATTATTATTTAGTTGATTAGCAACGTTTATTTATTCTGAATAGTTGATATGGCAACATTTTTAAATCAGGTATTAAATCATCATCTTAAAAAACAAACTGTCTAGCAATATAATTGAAAAGCTTAAATTAGAAATAAAAATAGAATTAAAAACCTTAAATTGCTATTTTTTTTAAAAATTGCATATTTCAGGGAAGAAAGTTGAAAGTTCAAAATATAATTTTAAAATTTTTAATTTTAAAATTTTAAAAAGTTGGCGTATATATATTGAAATCATTTGATCTCTGAGATATTAAACTAAAAAAAAAATATCTTATACTTTTAATTTTCCTTTAAGTCGATATAAAAAACCAAAAATCTGAAAAAATCAAACATTTGGGCCATATAGGCCTCAGATGTAGGGTCTAAATGTCTAAATGGCCCAAACTTTTGTTATTTTTTAGATTTTTGAGTTTTTTTTTATTATATTTTTGTACTATTATTATCTATTTATTTTTTTTCAACATCTTCGCTTCCAACAAAACTACGGACTTCCTTCTAATTGACTAAAAGTTGATTTAGTCAAGTAAAAATTTTAAAATGATTAAATCTTTTCATTCGATTTAACTTTTCAACCTTTAATTTTTGTATATTTATTTAATAACAATAACATGTAATATTATAACAACTATTTAGATTTTCGATTTAACATCTTAAAGTTTTATCTAAAGATTATTCATAGCATGTTAGCATAGTCATCAATTATCTATTTCATTTTTTGTTAATATTTTTTTTTTTTTTTGCTTATTCGATGCTAGTGATTTTCATAAACACTTTCATACAGGACTGCTTGGGGCCCTGGTAAAGGGGGGTTAAGTCAGCTTGGATTAAAAGTTGTGAAACAACCTCTAAATATCATCTATACAATCACATTGTAAATATGATTGTAATTAATTTTGGTATATAGCAATGATATATATATATATATATATATATATATTTTTATATATATATATATATTTATATATATATATATATATATATATATATATATATATATATATATATATATATATATATATATATATATATATATATATATATATACATATATATATACACACTCTAAAGTGTGTATATATATATGTATATATATACATATATATATACACACTCAAGCCATTTCTAATTAGGGTAAAAGCAGGTTCACTTTTCGGATCAAAATTACGCATTTACTGTATATAATTTACCATTGTAGCAAGTATTTAAAGTGGTCTCTAAATCTTTGGGGTCTGGGAACAAATTGTCCCGTTATTGGAGCAGCCCGTCTCTAATATTGTTTTGCTTCATTATTATTTAAACGATATGACATTAAAAAATAAAAAAAAAGAATATGAATTACTTTATTATATTATCAAAATTTATTTCAAAAAAATCAATTATTTCCATACATCAGCTAAATTGACTTTTAGTTGACTTTGAAAACTTTTAGTTGATTTCAAAATTGTATTAGTTGATTTTAGTTAACTTCAGAAAATATATTAGTCAATTTAGTCGACAGTCGAATTATTTAATAATCATAACAACACTAATTATATATATATATTTTTTTATTATATATTTTTTTAAATATACTTTTTTGTATGTTTTGTATGTATTTTTTTGTATGTTAATGTTTGTTTTTGTATATATTGTATTGGTTTATTCTCTATAGAGAGAGGTTTTAAAGTGGTCAAAAATATTAAAAAAAAATAAAAAAACTGCCAATAATCAAAAGCAAACTTAGATATCACATAAACACTATTTTGGATGATATAAAACAACACCATTATAAGAAAAACAAAAAACCAAACAGGATTGAGGAAGACTAGTAAAAACAATTACAAAAAAAAAAAAAACTAAAAAAAAACTTAAACTAAAAAATTAGTATCCTCCTCAACATACCAACAGACATCTGGAAAAATAATTTATTTTTTTTATTACATCTTAATTTATAATTTTTGTAAAAAAAAAAAAAATACATATAACAAAGACTTACATGAAACAAACACAATTCATTTTGCCAGTTGATTATGAGATGTTTAATGCACTTTAGTAGAAAACTTCGCTCTTTGAAATAAAATTCTAATACCTAATTTAAAAACATATGCTGCAGTGTTGTAAGATTTAAACACCTAACTAAAAATATACACTGCAGTGTTGTGAAATTCTTAATAAAAAATCATACACTGTAGTATTATAAATTGTAACACCTAAAAAAAAGCATTCATTGTAAAAAACCTTCTCAGGAATGGCATACAACCACATGCAACTCCCTCTGTAAAAATCAGGTTATATTATACTTTTATGGCATGTGGTAAACTGTATGCTACCAAAAAAATGCAAGCTAATATTTTTAACAAAATAAATTTAAGAGCAATTTTTGAACATTTTTATTAATTTTTTCACTTGTATTATCTGACCTAACTTTTAAACATATGCTTACTTAAAAAAATGGATTGACAAAAAGGTCTAACTTTAATTTTAAGATTTGTATTTAAATATTACCAAATCTGTTTATTTAACTTTTACCAAAGGTTAATCATTTTTAAAGTGATTTTAAGGCCTTTTAAATTAAAGATAATTAAAGAAGAGAAAATTACGATAAATATAATTTTAAAAATGTTATATTTTTTGATTAAAAAACATATTATATTTTAAAAAACATATTATATTTTTTTTAAATATACACTTTTTTAATTATTTAGTAAAAAAATTTCGTTTAATAAATAAGTTACATTTACTATGGGTTATTTTAAACAGATCTTGATAAAACTTAAGTTATTAAGTTGTTGTAGTCATTATTTTTATTATTTTAAAAGTCAAAAAGAATATGGAAAAGAAACAAAACATTTTGAAAAAATTTGTTTCCTTTTTTAATTTTCGTCACAAAAACTAAAATAACGAGCTAAAGATCAAAATTCATTCATTCAAAAACTAAATTTTCGCGATAGTTATTAAGACTAAAAATTTTTACTTTTGTTCATTTATTATCAAAAACAGTTTTCTCTTAAATTACCAGAATACAAAAGTTAACTTTGCTCTGAATATTTTAAAATTGCTCTATCTTTCGAAATAGCAAATTAATATACATTCCATTGGTATAAAATTTCACAACAAGTTTTTAAAATTAAAGTTTTCAAAATTAATTAAGTTTTGTAACAACATTTTTTTAAAACTAATGTTCAGTTAGTAAGCGAAGGACAGTTACGTCACTTAATTATGTAAAAAAATAATTTCTTTTTAGCCCATTTTATTAACCCGAAGAAAAATTGAGGTAGCTAAAAATAACTGAAAATTATTTATATACTACTGCATTTAAAACCGAAAATTTTTTTTCTATTTTTTAAAAAAAAGGAAAATAAAAATATGAAAATAATTTTTGGGCATTTTTTTTAGTGCCCTCATACCACTCCAGCGGTACTATAACAGGTCTATGTTTGTCCCTGATGACATAAAAGCCTTTTCTAGTTTTTCAACAGATTTGCATTTTTATTAAAGTTGAACTTTTATTTTCTTAAAATTTTCTTATAAATAATCTGCTTATGGATTATTTTCAAAAGTAAATTATTTTATTTTTTGAACTAATTATTCTATTTAATTTTTTATATCCCTAACTGTAAAAGAATATATCATAACTAAAGTAACTTTTCAATAAGAACCATTCGATGTAACTGCTAAGGTTAACAAATAGTTTAATTTTTTTTAAGGAATTCAATTTGACGAATTAGAGATAAATAATAATAAAAACAGTTTTAACATATCTAACAATATCTCTATTTGTTCACAAATTACTAAAACCCTTCTTGTGATTCTCAAATTGTAAACTTATAAAAATTGCACTCTGATCTCAACATTTTAATATTTTTGAATTATATAATTAACGTTACCTTAAGAGAAAAACCTTGTAACTGCACAGGATGCTTTATGATTGTCTGCAAAAAAAGATAGTAATGTATATAAAAAGTATATACAGTTTTACTTTAAATATAAAAATATATATATATATATATATATATATATGTATGTATATATATGTATATATATATGTATATATATATACATATACATATATACATATATATATACATATATATATACATATATATATACATATATATATATATATATACATATATATATATATATATATATATATATATATATATATATATATATATA
>NC_088933.1:15437500-15485000 GCF_038396675.1 Hydra vulgaris
TCGTTTTACGGGGAAGTTGGCAGCAGATAACAAAGGTGGAAGACCGCGTTCCACCACTTCTAGAGATGATTCTATGATCGTCAGATCCGTCAAGAAGGATCCCTGGATATCATTAGTCGAGATACAAAAGCAATTAGAGCTGCCTGTATCGAACCAAACAATCAGACGACGTGCTGTTGAAGCCGGATTGTTTTCTCGACGCCCTGCAAAGAAACCGCTGATTTCACTAAAAAACCAGAAGAAAAGACTCCTGTTTGCTACATCTCATATTGACTGGAATATGCAGAAATGGCAAACTGTCCTGTTCAGTGATGAATCGAAGTTCAACATCATTGGGAGCGATAGCATTTGTCGTGTACGTCGACCGGCCGGAAAACGCTTCGATTTACGTTACTGCCATAAGACCGTGAAAGGTAAATGTAATGGTCTGGGGGTATTTTTCTGCTATCGGTTTAGGTCCAATACATCAAAACGATGGAATAATGGACCGTTTCTTGTCTAAAAATATCCTGAAAGATGTTATGTTACCTCATGCTGAATGGAATATGCCAATAAAATGGGTTTTTCAGCAAGACAACAATCCGAAACACACTGCAAAAGTAGTCAAGCAGTAGTTTCAAGACAACCATCTATTGGTGATGGATTGGCCGCCTCAATCTCCGGATCTCAACCCTATCGAGAACCTGTGGGAGATCGTCAGCAGCGGAATTAATTGTGAAGGTGTTCGTAATAAGGATCAACTGTTTGAACAAATCCAAAAGGCCTGAGCAGCGAATATGTATATATGTATATATATATATTTATATATATATATATATATATATATATATATATATATATATATACATATACATATACATATACATATACATATACATATACATATATATATACATATATATATATATACATATATATATATATATGTATATATCTATATATGTATATATATATATGTATATATTTATATATACATATATATATATATATATATATATATATATGTATATATATATATATATATATATATATATATATATATATATATATATATATATATATATATATATATATATATATATATATATATATAATAATCTTAGGCCTTTTGGAAAATAAAATTATTTTATGTATTCTTTAAAGATCAAAAAATAATTTTTTTTCCTTTCACTTAAGCTTTCACAAATTAAATTCTTTAATTATCTGATTTAAAGTGTTACATTTGAGCGCTAGTATATTAGTA
This sequence comes from Hydra vulgaris, assembly GCF_038396675.1. NCBI lineage: Eukaryota > Metazoa > Cnidaria > Hydrozoa > Anthoathecata > Hydridae > Hydra > Hydra vulgaris. The sequence continues at coordinate 15,438,744 of NC_088933.1, forward strand.
TTTTACATAGTAAAATGCAAACATTATCTGACATTATCAGCCGTCAAAAACATCAATGCAAAAATGCAAAAAATATTTATTATAGATCACATATATTGCTTTTAATGATAGTGATAAATTAAAGAAAATTTAAATGTTTATAATATATTCGTATAATCTGGCCGACCACAAGATTATATAATTACTATGTAACCAATGAATTGAAACGATGCCTTACGTTGAAATCTCAAGTTTTTATCTGACCTTGTTATGTGATCAAAATATTTTCAAAATGATGAAAAATGATTTAAAAATTTACTTTTCTAAAAAATTTTACTACTAAATCTTTTTTTAAAAAAGAAAAAAATTTATCTATCATTAAATAGATACATATTTCCCTTACAAAAAAAATAGCTGTTAGAGTAATTAAAGTTTTTTCGAAGTTATGGAAAAAGTGATTTAAAAAGTGATTTCAAAGAAAATTTAAACAAAAAAAAAGTATCTGATTTGTGCTTTTAAATGTTTTGCATGAATACAATTATTTAAATTATTTAAACAACTATTTAACCTTATTTGTTTTAGTTAAAATAGTAATGCGTGTGTAATTTATTTAGAAACCCGTACATTTTTCGGAACAAAAGTTAAACACAAAAAAAACTTTTACTTTTATAAATTATCAAATTTTTTTTACAAATATAACTTGGTATATATTAATTATAATATCAACAAAATATTTATAATTCCTGGATTTTTAATTTTTCAGTAACTTAACATTATAAAAAATTTCAAGAAAATATTTTTTTTAATATTGTTTTAGCAATTAAATTGTTTTTAGCAAAAATATAGTTTTAGCAATTACCCATCCGGCGATAAAAATTATTCATTTAATTTTCTACATTCTCAAAAAGTATCTATTGATTTTTCTAGGTTCTCCTTAATATTTCTTTTAAATCTATCACTACTAAATTTTTTTAAGCAACAATGTCAATACTGATATAAAGCAGCTCTTTTCATAACGCTAATTAGTTACAAAACATAGCGTTATAGGCCTTCAAATCAAGCATATATGGTAAAATCCCACATAAATAAACCCATTTAGAAAAATACCACATGGGCTTTTAGGAGCCAGCATGCTACTGTACCTGAAAAAATAGTGTACCTGAAACTGCGGCCCAGATCCTTTAAATTCTAATCTTAAAAAGTTTTGAAACAACTCATGCGTACTCCACTCATCAAGATTCTAAAATTAAAAAAATAACAATTTGATATTATTATTCAATATAAATAATAAAATTTAATAGTTTTTTATATAGTTTAATAGTTGTTTATTTGTTTAACTAAAACAAAAAAGAAGTAAAATAAAGGAAACTGGAAACTAATATTGAAATATTAAAATTATTTTTTGTAACATATTCAACAGTAAAAATTCATAATATCCCAAATATATTATTTTATAAAAAATCTAACTTGCAGCAACTTTTCCTACCTAATGAAGCTAACACCACACTATTGAATATTCTTATAATCTATATAATCCAATTTGTAATTTAAATAACAAACTATGTAGCAAACCTGTCAGTTTTTCTAAACTAACCTGTTAATCAGGTAAAGTAAGCATGCAAAAAACCTTTTATTATTACCTTAACCATGTATGTGGCTTTTCACAAGACTAAGCCTGTTTTTCAAAAACACTTGTTTTTTAAATCAAAGTAAATTTTACTTGCATAATAAATGTAAGTGTAAAAAGTTTTATACACTATAGTAGTGGAAAAACGAATGTTAAAAAATGGAATTGCAATCAAATGAAAAAGTATAAAAAGTATAATTTATGTAATTTTTATCCAGCGAATTCTTTTTAAACTAAAGCATTAATTAATAAAACTATAACAACATTAAGTAACAAATACAATAAAAAGCTTATAGAGACCACTACTTTATTAGTAAGCCACCAGAGTTGATATTTAATGTTGGCTGGGGTCGAATTTGATAATAGATAGCTGGGGCCAAGTTTGTAACTGGGGCTGCATAAACATTGATACATCCTAAAATCCTATATATATTTATATATACATATACATATACATATACATATACATATATATATATATACATATATATATATATATATATATATATATATATATATATATATATATCAACCCTTGGAATTAGATTCGGCATTCGGTAATGCCGACCTAACTGCCGACCTGACAATGTCTAAGATCGGCATTTTTTTGTCGACTTTGTTTTTTTATGTTATTGCCATGAGAATATAATTTTTCTTAAATTATTTTTGATTTAATTGATAAGATATTAATAAGTTTGTAATAAAGCTAGAATAAAGAAGATTTAAATTTTCATTAAAAGTCATGTAACTTGTTAAAACATGAAATAAGTGAAAAAATTTTTTAGTGAAACTTAAATTTTCACTAATAAAAATTACACTGAAAAAATTAGTTAGGATATCACTAAAAATGTTATGATGTTTTGTGAAGGAAGCGGCCCAGGTTTGAATAGTATTTTTGGAAATTTTATTTTTGAATTTTTGTTTTAAAGTTTTTTGTAGTTTTGAGTGTATTAACTATTACTGTTGTTTATTGAAGTTATGTTATTTTTTATAAATTATTATTTTTTTGAACTTAATTGGATAGGTGCATGAATGTACTAACATCGACAGACCTGCACTGTCCATGTGTAAGGTTGTGTGGTGCGCAAGGCCGCAAAGGCACCATAGGCGCCAATATTTGTAAAAAAGATGGATAACATGATTCCTCATTATATAATAAATTTTCTTTTTTAGTTGTACCTTTTTGTAAATAACTATGTAAATATGTATGAAAATGAATTAATAATTTGGATTTTAAGTAATTTCCACAAAAAAATAGCAAATATACAATTAAATAGCAAATATACACAAATAAAAATAGCAAATATACACACATTTCAGTGAATTTTTGAACAAAATACATTAAGTCAATTAATTGACCAAGCTACTCAAAACAAAACAAAAACGTTGATGAAAAAGCATAAACAAAGTAGTTACCATAATGCAAATAAAATTTACAAACCATATTGCTATGAATTTTAAAACTGAATATGCTTTATCGCTAAAAAATTTATTTTAAAAAGTCATTTAAAAAAAAAAGAATTTATTTTTGGGCAGCAAAAATTTTTAATCGACCCTCTTACTTGAAAGTAGTGCTTATAAAATATGTTAACATTTATTAATTTAATTAGTCATTTGTTTTGTTAAAACACTTTTAATTGGTTGCAAATTCTTAAAATTTCACACGAGAACAAACTTTAAGAACATTTTAAAAATTTTTAATAAACTAAGTTGGAAGCTTGTTATATTAAAATTTAATGCTATGCCTTCTAAGAAGACAGCTGTTTCATGGAATTTCTTTTGTCCATCGTATCAACTTGATATTGGTGGAAATGTTTCCTTACTATGGTGCAAATTATGTAGAGAACTTTATGAAGAACAGAAAAATAATGTTTGGAAGAAAAGGTGTTGCACAAATTGGTAAGTTTGATACTTTAATATTTATTTTATCTTATAATATATTTTTATAGGTAGATTACTTTATTTATAAATTTTTTAATAGAGGTGCTGAAACATTTGTTAAAGGAACAAAAACAGTTAAAAGAAATAATTTTAAAGGTCATGTGAACAAAAGTCTTACTCATCAAACAGTTGTTTGCCGATTTGGGGAAAAAAGAAATGCAAATAAAACTGATAACATCGGAATGAGTTCAACAGTCATTGAAAAAAAACCCACTAATGTTACGCATATGCAAATTTTATCAACTCATCAGCCAAACCAATTGTTAAAGAAATTTCAATTAGCACATTTTTTCATACAAAAAAAAAAGGGTTAAGTTTTTATTCTGCGTTTGAAAAAGAACGTTTGAAAAAAGGCACACTTTGAAAAGGAAGTTCATAAAGTTGATTTGGGAGATAGCTACTTAAGTGAAGCTACTTAAGTGATTCTGCATGTGCTGAAATTGTAAAATACTTAAAAGTATTTTGCTGAATGATATAACTGAACCACTTAACGAAAACTGTATATCTTATTATGGAGTAATGAGTGATGGTAGCAGCAATGCTAAGTCAAAGGATGAAAAAGAGTTGTTTGTAATGAAAATGGCTGCTTCCAGTGTTCAAAAATTTTCAGCTGAGTCTGGAAGTAGAAGCTCATGCCAATGTAGAAGAGCTCAAAACAGCTTTAGAAAACTCAGTCCACAAGCTACATTTAAATATGCAGCGTGCCGACAAAGAAATAGGACTATGTACTGATGGGGCCCCAGTTAATATTAAGATGTACTGTCTTATAAAGAAGAAATAGGATATCATTACCAATAAATTTTGTGCCCTGGCTATAAAATTGAACTTATCTTGCATGATGCATTCACAGGATTGCAAATTAATTGTAATGTTGAAAAAGATTGCGCAAATATTTACTACTTTTTTATATGAGCAAATTTAAAATAGGGATTTTTTAAGCAACAATCACAACTCATGAACATTATTTTAGTAAGATATAAGAGACCAACAGGAACTAAATGGATTGAGAAGCAACTTAATGCACTTAACTCTCCAATTAGAAACCTTCCAAGATTTTTGGGCTTTGCAAACCAGCAAATTTTAAATCCATATAACAAATAAATGAAATCTGCAAAAGGGATACTGCAGCGCTATCTGAAAGATATTTCGAATATCTTAAAGATTATTTTTAATTGTATAAGAATCGATATTTTAAAAAGACTCAAACCAGTAAGTAATATCCTGCAAGTATCAGAATTAATTTTTCCACAGCTTTTGACTATATTATTTTTGTGTGCTAAAGCCATTAATAAACTCTCTGAACTTTTAGCTTGCAAAAAAGAGCTGTTAGCTTGCAAAAGGAGCCTTCTTCATCTATTAGGCTAGCGCAGATGTATTTTTAATACATTGTCTCCAGTTTAGATGTCATGTTATATGCTGGATCTTCTTGACTCAATGCATCGGTTTTGCTTGTGTCTCTGTTTTTATGACTAGGCAACTCATTCTATTATCTCTTAATGAGGTTACAGCTCTAAAACTCAGTTTTATAGTTCTGAGGCCGGCTGGTAGTCAGCTTTCATGAACTCTGTGGTAGCTCTCAGAGAGGCTGATCCCATCAACAGCTGAAAAATATCAAAGTATTAACAGTGTCATGTTGCGCATAAATAGTGTCCCTGTTTGTACTTTTAATATGCATTGCCAAAGCCACATTTGGAGCCCTTTGTTACGGCTTAGCGTTTATTAATAGTAATGAGGCAATTGTTTGGGCTTTTAAACAGAGTACTGAGTTCTATCTATGCTTTGAGTCAAGTTCTTGAACAAAATTAAAAATGAATAAAGTACCAAAAACTATAAAACACAAAAAACCATCATCATCACAAAGCTCTCTAAACCTATCATTCACTAATATTAATGGTCTTTGAAGTAACTTTTCTACTGTTGAGTCTTATCTTTTGCAAAGTTCAACAGACCCAGTTGCTCTTTGTGAGACTAATTTGAGTTCAGCTGTCTCATCTTAAGATCTTAGTGTTGATGGTTATCTTCCTTTGATTTGTTAAGACTTCAATAGCCACATGCTTGGTCTTGGTATTTACATTCGTAAGATTTTACCCATTTGTCAGGAAACTAGGTTTGAATCCACAGACTATTCTTTTATGTGCTTTCGTTTAGCACCACTTCACTCTATTGCATTTCTCTTGGTTCTACAGCGCTCTCCTTCATCTCAAAACTGCACTCTTTTTGATGTTATTTCTGATCATATTGATCCAGCCCTCTCTCTTTATCTTTTAGCAAATATTGCTGTTGTTAGTGACTTTAATGCTCATCACACTGAATGGCTTGGCTCTAGTGTCAGTGACTCTGCAGACATTAAAGCCTACAACTTTTGCCTTTCTCAATCCTTAACTAAAAAAGGTCAACTTTCCAACTCGCTTTCCAGACAACCCGAATCATCTGATCCTAGTCAGTGCTCAGTTTCTCCACATTCACCCTTAGGTGCTTCTGATCACAGTTTGATCTCTCTAAAACTAATATCTCATTCTTCTTCATCATCGGAATCCCCCTATCATCGTACCTCTTACAACTACCTTAAAGCTGACTGGGCAACCTTACCGTGATTTTCATCGTGATGGCCCTTAGGTAGAAATCTTTCATTTTCATGTTGACAAATGTACTTCTTACATAACTTCGTGGATTCAGGTTGGCATGGAATCTTTTATTCCCTCTCTAAGATTCCAGGTCAAGCCTCACTCTTCTCCATGGTTTTTCTCACATCGAGCTGCTGCAATTACTAATCGAAACTGTTACTACCATATCTATCAGCAAAACGATTCTCCAGAAAACAGATGTCTGTTTCTTACTGCTAGAAACAATTGCAAAAAAGTTTTGTCTAAAGCCAAAGCCTGCTATTCTCAGGTCATATTTCATCACAAAAATTAGGCTCTCATGACTTCTGGAGGATCTTTAATAGTATCAATAATAAAGGGCAAATCTGTGATTCCCCTCTCTTGTATGGTTCAGACTTTCTCACCTCACCTAAAGACAAAGCTGAACTGTTTGCTAAGAACTTTTCATCAATATCATCTCTTGATTCCACTAGTTGCATTCTACCTGATATAATTGTCAAACAGGTTGATCCATTGCTTGACATTCGTATCACTCCCTTCTGTATCTTAAGTGATTTCCTGCTTAGACTCTTCGACAGCTTGTGGCCTGGACAACATACTTGTAATAGTCTTGCAGAAGTGTTCTCTGAATCTGTAATCTATACTCTCAAAACTATTTAACAAGTGCTTATCAGAGTCTTGTTTTCCAGCCTGCTGGAAAGCGGCATCTGTTATCCCTATTTTCAAAAATTCTGGAGAGCAATCCGATTCGTCTAACTAGCATCCCATTAGTCTTCTTCCTATCATAAGCAAGGTTTTTGAATCTTTAATTAACAAACACTTAATCTCTTATCTTGAATCTAATAACTTACTTTCTGATCATCAATATGGATTTTGATCTTCTTGCTCTACAGCTAATTTGCTAACAGTAATAACCAAAAGGTTTTATTGTGCATTAGATAAAGGTGGAGAGGTTAAGGCCATCACTCTTAATATTTCTAAAGCTTTTGATAAAGTTTGGCATGCTGTTCTTATCCATAACCTTTCTTCTTACGGTGCATCTGGTAACATCTTTAAGATTATTGAATCCTTTTTTTCCAATTGTAGTATAAAAGTTGTCCTCAATGGACAGCACTCTTCTTCTCATTCTGTATCTTCAGGGGTTCCTCAAGATTCAATCCTTGGCTCTATACTCTTTTTAATTTACATTAAGTATCTTCCAGATATTCTGACATCTTAGGAGACATTGCTTGCTGATGATACTACCATTTATTTAAAAAGCCAACACTCTCTGATTGCTTGGAGGGGGCATTTGAACTTGAAAAGGATTTCCCTTCTACTATAGCATGGGACTCACAGTGGCTGGTGAACTTTAATTCAGATAAAACTTAATTTTTTTCAGCCAATCTTTACCGCAATAATTTAGATCTTCCTATATTTATGAACGCTAATGTACTCGATGAGTCATCTACCCTTCATCTTCTAGGATTAACTCTTATGTCTGACCTTTCTTGGAAACTATATATCAAATCTGTTGCAAAATTAGCATCTGCTAAGGTTGCATCTCTTTACCTAACTTAACACTTTCTTACTTTGGATTCTATTCTCTATTTCTATAAATCTCAAATCTAACCTTGTATGGAATATTATTGCCATATCTGAGGCAGATCTTCTAATGATGCGCTTTCTCTTTTAGACAAGGTGCAAAAACGCATTTTTAGCATAATTGGACCTGCTCTAGTAGCCAACCTCCAACCATTATCGTCACATTGCCGTAATGTTGCTTCTCTTTCTCTTTTCTACAAATATTATAATGGGCACTGCTCTAAAGAGTTGGCATCTTTTGCGCCATCTACTAAAATTCATTCTCGTGTTACTCCATCATTCAATTAAGTCTCATCCTTTTTCTGTGACTGTTCCCAAGTGCTCCATAAAACTCGTATTGGTCTTGTTTTTTTCCTCAATCGTCAGTCCTTTGGAATTCACTTCCTTCATCCTTCTTTCCTGATTTATATAATTTGCAATCCTTTAAATCGACTGTCAATCGATGTCTTGCTCTACAATCTTAATCTTTTCTCTTCCACTAACTTCCAACTTTAATTATCTTGCAGCCTTGTTGGAAGATGTTTAAAAAAAATAAAATAAGCAAGCATTTAAAAAATCAAACAAAAAAACCAACACTTTGCAAATTTTTAGAAGATGTGGTAATTTTTTTTTTTTTTTTTTTTTTTTTTTTTTTTTTTTTTTAAACATCTTCGCTTCCAACAAGGCTGCAAGCAGCCACTAATTAAAGTTGGAAGTTACTGTAAGAGAAAAGATGAAGATTGTAGAGCAAGATAACGATTGACGGACGACTTAAAAGATTGCAAATTATATGAATCAGGAAAGCAAGATGAAGGAAGCGAATTCCAAAGAGCTGATGTTCGAGGAAAAAAACTAGACGAATAAGCGTTTTTGGAGCACTTAGGAACAGTCACAGAAAAAGGATGACACTTAATTGAATGACGAGTAACACGAGAATGAATTTTAGTAGATGGCACAAGAGACGCTAGCTCTTTAGAGCAGTGTCCATTATAGTATTTGTAGAAAAGAGAAAGAGAAGCAACATTACGACGATGTGATAACGGTTGAAGGTTGGCTGCAAGAGCAGGTCCAACTATGTTTACAATGCGTTTTTGAACCCTGTCTAAAAGAGAAAGGGCATCATTAGAAGATCCGCCCCAGATATGGCAACAGTATTCCATACAAGGCCGGATTTGAGATTTATAGAGATAGAGAATAGAATCCAGAGTAAGAAAGTGGCGAGCTCGATAAAGAGATGCAACCTTAGCAGATGCTAATTTTGCAACCGATTTGATATATGGTTTCCAAGAAAGATTGGAAGTAAGAGTCTTGGGCCTGACATAAATTTTGAAGTACAAAAACGAGAGCAATAGGCTGCTCCTCTAAAAATCAAGCAAAGTATTCATATTATGGCTATTTATTGCAAAGGACTTTAGATGATGCGCTACTTCAATGTGCAAATTTTTTTACTGGTATTTTGAAAAAAATAGACGAGTCACTCTTGGCGCCAGGTTTCAATCTGTTTTTGAAAATCCATTATTTAACGCTATAGCATCTTTTCTAGACAGGAAGTCATACCTATTGGCGGAATCGCCTGATGAAATTCTTAACTTTGTTAATGCTATTGTTGATACATTCAAATAAATCTTGTTGGCAAACAAATGTGATTTTAAAAAATTACCAAGTGAAGTGGAAATATTATATGAGCATATCAGGCGCTTTTTAGTTCATAAAAGCTAATAATTATTAATAATTATTTGTTGATAATAATTAGCTCCAAAACTTTGGCATTTTTATCTAAGTATGAGCTAGGCATTTTAAACATTTTACATTTAGCTGAAATTTGCATTGTGTTACCTATAAGTAACGCATAGTCAGAGTGTGTATTCTCTTTTCTATGGAAAGTATTTTCTAAAACTCGCTAATCATTATCTAATCAAACCTTAGAAGATACTCTTTGGCTCAGATGTGATAGAGACTTCTCTGAAAGTCGCTATAAACGCGCCTTAGAAATGTATTTAACAGAATATCCTGATGGTGGAGTCAGAAAACAAGTTCGTTGACCAGACGGTCATTTGGATGACCAACGGTCATCCAAAAAATCATGTTTCAAACAACTTTAGTCAGAAATAATAACACAATCATTAGAAAACATCACTTCATCCGAAGAACAATTGATTGAAGACATTGAAATTAGTTTGTTCTCTGACAAAGAATGGTCATCGCCATCCGACAAAGTAGCTTTTTTATGAAATACAGATTTTGTATATATATGTATATATATATACAAAATGTATATATTTATATATATATATACATATATATGTATATATATATATACATACATGTGTATATATATTTATAAATATATACATATATATGTATATATATACATATATATGTATATATATACATATATATGTATTTATATATATATATGTATGTATATATATATATATATATATATATATATATATATATATATATATATATATATATATATATATATGTATGTATGTATGTATATATATATATATATATATATATATATATAATATATATATATATATATATATGTATATATATATATATGTATATATATATATATATGTATATATATATATATATGTATATATATATATATATATATATATATATATACATATATTTATATGTATATATATATTTATATATAAATACAACCATTGGAATTAGGAAAAATTAGGTCGGCAATAATTTGCTGACCTAAATCTTTTAGAGATCAGCATCAGATCAGCAAAAAAATTTGATACAAAGGTCTTACCATAAAACATAGTAACGAGGTTGGCAATTTTTTGCTGACCTCAAACACATTAAGATAAGCAATTAGTTTGGCATTGCCGAATGCCAGCCCTAATTCTGAGGGTTGTATTTATATATATACATGTATATATATATGTATATATATATATATATATATATATATATATATATATATATATATATATATATATATATATATATGTATATATATATATATGTATATATATATGTATATATATGTATATATATATAAAATATATATATATATATATATATATATATATATATATATATATATATATGTATATCAGCCCTCGGATATAGGGTCAGCATTCGGCAAAGCAGACCTAACTGCTAACCTTAAAGTGTTTGAGGTCAGCAAAAAATTGCCAACTTCGTTTCTATGTCTTATGGTAAGCCTTTGTATCTTTTTTTTTTTGCTGACCTGATGCTGACCTCTAAAAGATTGAGGTGAGCAAATTATTGCTGACCTCATTTTTCCTAATTTTGAGGGTTGACTTATGTGGTAACTTTTATGTATTTGAGACAGGTAACTTTTATGCAATTGAGACAGGTAACTTTTATGCGTTTGAGACAGGTAACTTTTATGCAATTGAGACAGGTAACATGAAATTAAGACAGGTGACATGCAATTGAGACAGGTGACATGCAATTGAGACAGGTAACATGCAATTGAGACAGGTAACATGCAATTGAGACAGGTAATATGCAATTAATTATAAACTAGTTGATAAAAAAACCATAACACCTAATAGGTCATTCCTCTCAAAAAATTTAACATCTGCATTTTATATGACTTTGTTTAGGTGTTCTTCATTTAGCATTTAGCAATGTTTGTTCTTGGAATCTTCTTTGATCTAATGTTTTATGTAGAAATAGGTGTTACAACAAATGAAATCAAAAGACTAAATATTGACTTTTAAAATATAACTGTGGTTATTTGAGATAACTTAAACAATCACATTAATATGTGATTATTTAAGTTATCTCAAATAACCACAGTTATATTTTAAAACTGGAATTGTAAAATATGACAAACTTATTCTCTTTGACTTAAAACCAATTGATTTTTTATTTACTAAAGATGGAGGATCTCATACAATATTAGATAAAATTGTTTATTCAGCATGTGCTTTGGTTAACATATGTCCAGCATTAGTAGCACTTAATTAGCAAATAATTTGAACCAAAATTTAAAAATATTATGCCATTAAACTTTACAGATGTTTATGTGATTTATTGAATAAAAAATTATTATGTTTATACTTTTATCTATATTTTTGAGATGTATAATAAATAACTCTCTCTCTATATATAAAGTAGATATATTTATTTTCAACATTTTTGTTTAACTGTTAATGATATATTATCTTTTGCAGTATGCTAATTTTTGACTTTTGAAATGTTTCTTTTTTGTTTGTATTCCAGACAAAACCATATACTTTTAGGGATTTTTTTTAATTTTCAAACATTTTACATAGAAACGTTTAATTTTAAAATGTTTATCCGTGCATCTGATCAAATTGTCATCTTTTGAACTCATGTGACAGTAACAAATTAAATCCTGAAATAATAAAATCAATGTGTTCAGGTTAACTATAAAATTAAGAAATTATTTTAAGGAAGGATAACTTATTAAAAATTTCCTTGAATTAAAAAGCCTTTTACTGTTCATACAACAAAACTGCAGTATTTAGTAAAAAAATTAGAGCTTGTACTTGGTCTTTTTTAAGTGATAATATTCTGTTTTTTTATAAATAAAAATAACAAGTTCATTTTCAATCATCTTGTAATATGTTTCTTCTATAACTGTATGGACATTTATTTTCTATATCTTAATTTTCTATAACTGTATGGACATTAATTTCTAAGCATGTTTTGCCACAACAAGAACACTCATTAATACATCTGGTACAACAAGAACACTCATTAATACATCTGGTACTTTAGGATTTTAGTGAGTATTTCTGAGCATATTCAGGGATTATTCTTAGGATAGCCGTCTTTGATTTTCATTTATTTAGTTTATTAGAAACACACTTCCTTGTGACGAGTTGACATTTCAATAACTGATTAATTAATGGTACCACAAATAAATGCAGAAAGTTATTTTGATAAAAACCGTAATATAATAAAAAATTTATTTTGCTAAATCATCTATTTTATTTTAGAAGTTTTGGTCTGTCAAAAATCTACTGTAAGCTCCAGATACTAAAACTTTTTTAATTTTGGTCGATATTGATTTGATCATAATTTTTGAACGATTTAGCTGATCAAGCTGAAATTTTCAGGGTTCTGTTTTTTTTTCATAAAATCTGTGCGTGATCAAAATTTGAAACAAGTCTGTACTCTAGGGCGCCTTCTAAAACTGTAGAAATCTGGCATTTGAAAATAATATTGTGAATTGTATCAAGTTACTGCCTGCAACTATAATAAGTAAATCAGAAAATTTATATAGCCGAACCCTTAACTAGGATCCAATATAATTAGAAAGAATTTATGGGTCATTCCATATCAAATCTTTTAACAGATGGTACTTTAGAGCACTTTCTAAACTGAAGACTTTTAACAAAATAAAAATTAAACGAAGAATACCGCATTTCTACTTTGTTTTATTACTATTTCCATTAAAATTTTTTGTTTTTATTTACCCTGAAATTAAATTTATTTGCATTTTTTCATACTAAATCAAAAAAAAATTAAAAAAATAGTATTTTCAGTTTTAAAATTTTATCAGCAGAACTTGTTCTTAACAAATATCAGTATAACTTTTAACTTTACATATCTTATATTTATAGCACTAATATTATTTTTTATTTTTAAAATAAAATAAATATAAGTTAGACATTTAAAGTGTTTTTTCGTGTTATTTTTATTCAGTTATTGTACATTTTATAAAAGGTTATATATAAAGGCATTCTTCTTTATAGAAATTAATTTCATAAGGGAAAACCCAAACATAACATTATTATTTTAAAACTATTGTTAATTTAAAGAACTTTTTTGTACTGACCTCATTTATTAACAACAAAAGCGTATTAATTAGACCAGTATTTTTTTTTTAAAAAAATCAAAGAGCCGGAACTTTCAAGAAAAAAAAAAAGGCATCAAAAACTATAATTTTTTTCGCTAGTATCTCGAAAAATAATTTGTTCTGGAAAATTTTATTAACATAAAACTTATTTTTTTAAGGATTATTCATGATATGAACACAACTTGTGTTGGCACTTGGGGATCACTTTAACAAAGATGCTTCAACTGAAAAAGCTCATTAGAGAGTAGCAGCAGTGCTGAGTCAGAAGAAAGTCAGTTAGAATTTGAACATCATGATCCATAACCATTCACAAGTATGGTTACCTCTCCACCATGGGAACAAAGACGCTAAAATGTTTTATCATCTTGATCAAAACAGATTAAGTAACAGAGTTAATAGTCTTCTTCGAGGCTTTGAGGGCTCTAGAATACAATATGAAAACACTTGCTGAAAGCAACGGAAATTCTCAGGACTTCAACATGAAGCACAAACTTGTTAAAAAATCGTCAGAGCGGAAGGAGAATAAAAATCTTTGAAACAAGAGTGGGTGGATTAGGCAACAAAATATAAGACTATTCTTGGCATACCAGATGGATTCCAGCTAAAAGATTCTTAATTATGGAACAGCAGAGAAGATTTAAAGCAATTATATAAGATATAAAAAAAATTAAAAACCCAGGCAGTAACTAATCATCATGTAAAACAAGAGGTCATCCTGATCAAAGATGCAGCAAAATCTGGCTACTTCTAAAGCAAAGAATAGCTACATATGCTCTGCAAGTAAAGAAAACCAAGCAAATTTACTAAATGCAAACAAATCCACCATACTTTATAATTAGCCAACAAATATAACTCAAGTCAAAATATATAAGTCAATAGGTCTATAAATCTATAAGTCAAGATTTTTAAAATATAATCTTTTTTACTTCTTGTAATGAAAACTTTTTCCATATGAAAACATCCAATTTTTTCATAAAATACAACCTCGATACAAGTCTCAGATTTTGCTGATTTTTACACCAGTCAAAGATTTTAACAAGTTATGAATATCTCCAAAATTTCATCATCTAATCCCAAATGATATAACTAAAAAAGATATAACTATTCTAACTTTGCCTTGAACCAAAAAAAATCTGCCATTTTAAAAAACGATTTTGGCTTATGTTTCTGTACTGTGTGCAATTAAAAGCTGAAAAAGTTTATCTACTTTCAGAATATTGAAGTGAATGATTAATTACTATAACTAATAAATTTTAGTTTGAAAAATTCGAATACTTTTTAGTATTATTTTCATTTCTTAAGTTTCTATTGCTTTTTTCTAAGTTCTTTGTTTGTCTTCAAGTTTATTTGCCTTAATTTGATAAATGTGAAAATGTTTCATAAGTAATAGTTTTAATTCATTTGACAATGTTTTTCATTTCTGTTTTAGGAAAGACCACTATTTAATTCATTGTGATAACTCTGACTAAATTATTCCAAACAACTTTTGAAAAAAAAACTGAACCTTTACATCTACATTTTCATAATTCAATTTACCCCCCTGTACAATTTTAATAAACTTTTGAAATGTAGAGTAAAATTTTTAAAAGTACAAGAAAAAAAGAAAAAAAAACAACAAAAGCAACAATTTGAAACTTGAAACTGTTTTAGTTTCATTACTTTCAAGTTACTCTCTGGTGCTTAATAGAAGATAGGGAGGGAATAAATAGATTGGTGAGGAAGAGTAAACATCAACTACCGTGTATTTAGCACCTAAGAGTACCATCTATTTTTTTCTTTTCATTTTTCATGTAGCTAACAATCTTTATTGTCAAATTACTGCCTTTATTGCTGCAAATTTTTGCTAGTTAATTGCTACCATATCTAGCTAGCAATCCTTGTGGCCAAATAACCACAAGGATCACAATGTTTTTATCATTATGAGTTGTTGCTTGCGTATTTAGCTTTTTGTGGCTAAACCGTCTTTATTTGTTATTTTTATTTGTTATTAAAATTTTTATTATGAGATTAGTAAAACTAATAAGTCTTAGTAAAATTCATAAAAGCTGAAAAATATATTTAAAAAAGTAAAGATTAAAAAAACTTTGCAAAAACTTACAAGAAGCTTGCTAAGTTCAATAATAAATTCTTTTCTTTTCACAACAGCAGAGGCTTTTACTTTTTCTTCAGATGTTGTGCTATACAGTAAAACCATATTATGCAAAAAATTTCAAAACTTATGCAATGTAATTTGGAAAACTATTTTAAATTAATAATATAAATCTAAAAAATTATGTAAATATAGTACAAGCTGAAAATATTTGTTGTGAAAAATATTTCAAAAAATACAATTAAATCTTATGCACCCTTGGGTGAACCAACATCTGGCACTAGCCTTTAATGTCATGTACAGTAATGGTGCCATGCCATATATATTATAGCACCATAAATTATGTGCAGTTCCTTCAAAATATTATTTTGATTGCATTAAAAATGGAGCAAATAAGCTATATAAAAAAAAACTGAATTTTTTATCACAAATCATATATCACTTCAATTCATTCAGTTTAATGGTAAATTTTTTGTATATCTTTTCTATCTTCTCTTTTTAAAAGCTTTTTACATATGTTTTCTTTCTTCTTGTGAAGTGAACAGCATTATTGACCTGACATTGCATTGTTACTACTTAGAATTGTCCATCACTTTGATATACTGATAAACAACTTGGTTGTTTACCAGTACATCAGATAGTTGTATCAATGTTTGAGTTATCATTGTTTCAACTTTCCTTTAAATCTTAATGTTTACTCTTTTTACTTTAAAAAACATAGCAAACTGTTGATTGCTTGTTCTAAATTGGTAAACAGATGTCAAATGTAAAAATGATTTTTCTTGATTTTTATGGTTTTAGATGATTTTCAATTATTTATGCAATAAATTAATTTTATAATATTAATTAATTATACAACTTTCTTCTTAATTAACTTATGCAATTTTCATCATAAAAAAATATATTACTTTGGAAGCTTGAAAGAGTCAAGGCCATTAAAAATAAAATCGCCAGCCTGATTTAGTTCAATCTTGACTGCTTCCTAAAAATAAAAATAAAATTAAAAAAACATTTATTTAAAATTTATCTCATAAATTACAACAAAAAGAATTCAAATAATTAAGTTAATACTGGATCAGTAAGGCAAGACCGCCCTGTCATAATATTCCATAGCTCTCTTGATGACCTAAAATATAAAAAATTATAATAAAAAAATTTTAAGACACTCATAACACACCATTAGACATCCAAAATAATCATTTTAAAATAAAACTAATTGAATCAAGATAAACTGTAAGTTTTTTGTATGTATTCACATATAACTGACAATTTAACATTTAAAGTGGCTCTATTTGCTGACAACTCAACTTTATACTACCGTCTTGAAACAAAGTTATAACTTTTTATTGCTTAGAACAGACAGTTGAACTTGAACCAAGTTTCTCTTCTTCTGTAAGAAATTAGAACTATACCAATATTGTCAACATTCCTGTATGATAAATGTTAGCTTCTGCTGAGGTTGTCTCATTATTGTGCTCACTGCTTTTTTAATCATTCCACTTTAAAAGTTATTTGTCCCTATATGGAATACTACTGTCAAATTTGGGCTGGTTCTACTAATGGAGCTTTTTCTTTTCTGGCCATAAAAGGCAGGTCATAAAACACATTGTAAATGTAGTTGGACCTGCTTTATCTGCCAAGATTGAGCCACTTTCCACTATTGCAAGGTTGCATCTCTTTTGTTTTTCTATTAACACTATCATTGTCGCAACTTAAACAAGCTATTATCTCTAGCTCCATCAACCAAAATTCATACTTGCTTGACTCATCATTCAGCAGAGTTGCATTTTTTTTAACTGCATCTTCATGCTCTAAAAACTTTTATTTATCAATCAAAGTCCAATATTTACTGGGATCATTTATAATATATATAAAAACTAATACTGAACAAAAATATTTTATATTTTTTATCTTTTTTTATTATCATTAATATTATTAAACTCAAGTTATCCTAGCAATTTTAATTTGTGAATTATACTGAAATAAATTTATTTTTTGGGTATACAGAATTGAAATTCAAAATTAAGATAAGACAAACATTTTTGTAACAGAGAAATAGTAACTAAAATATTATTTTAAAACTTGTTAAACTTGCATACTCCTAATTGTTTTTTATAAACAATGGTTGAATTTTAAACAAGTTAAATTATGAACTTATTTTAAACTATATGGAAACTTTATATACCTTATATACCTTAAAACATAAAGATTAAAATGTGATTTTTTTTTTGAATATTCACCCACCCAAGGTTCAAAAGTTCAATGAGTAGACTACATTTTTTGGGTGGGAAAAAATAAGTTTGTCACAATATTTCCAGGAAAGTGGTGGGTTTATACTTTACTAATATATTGAATATATATTGATTAAATGCATTAAACTATGTGTTTAATGAAGAATTTAACAAATTGAAGACCCTTTTAAATTTTTAATATAATATATGAACATGTTATTAAAAAAAATAATAACTAAAAATAGTAACTCAGCAAATTCTTTATTTTGATTGTTATTGTGATAACAATCACAATAACAATCAAAATAAAGAATGTAGAGAATGATATTTTTGGAAATATATAAGTTAGAAAAAAAGGGGTGACAATAGATAATTAACAGCTATATTAACTGTAGAACTATCAAATTTGAACCTAAATTTAGAAGAAAATAGAAAAAATAACGATAGGAGATTGAGTGTTGTAAATAGGAGAGAAAAAAATCAGAAAATTATATATTGATATTGACCACGTGTAAAGTCAGAGTTTCTATCATTTGTAAACCATTTTAATTTGTATACATAAATGTCTATATATTTTTTTAGTTACTTACATCATTTTTTGCTGCAGGTTAATTGCACATATAAGAGTATTTAGTACAATATTATTATTATTAAAACTTAAGTGGTGTTTGTTATTCTAACTCAAAACTCGCGGTTTTTAGGTTTCCTTATTTTTTTTTTTTTTTTTTTTTTATTTGCTAAGAGAATTAAACAATAATGCCGTTAAAAAAAAAAGACGGAAGAGAATTCCAAAGCACAGATTTTGAGAATGAAGGAACGGTTCCAGAAAAAAACTTCAGACGTAAGATTATTATGAAAAACATTCAGGGTCAGACTGGCCTGGCACTGATGTGTCGGGGGAAAAATAATAAAAAAATAAATTCATATACAAGGTTTTAAATACTCTTAATTGCAGCGTCGCGCCACTTTCTTATCTGCACATTATTGCCATGCTAAAATGGTTTTACCCTATAACTTTATCTATATTAGGAAAAATACAATTTTGTTGTCAAGTTTTTCAATAATTTACACAGAAATTAATAATTAAAATATAAGAAAAAGGTATGTATTTGCAGTATTATACTATAGCAACCAGGGCCTTTGAGAGATTGGGCAAAGGGGGCAAATTGAATCAAGAGACAAGCTGGAAGGGGCGCCGGACGAACCCTTGTTTTTTTTGTTGTTGTTTTTTTCTTAAATAAATAGAAAATATTTTAATGATTGACAATATAAAACCTGCTAATTTTTTTTTATTTGAAGTTGAAACTTTAGTATTTGGAATAAAATTGCGCTAATTTGCCATAGGTATAAATAAATTATAAAGTATTTTTTACGAAATAAATAAGATTTCGTTGTAGTTGAATTAAAACCGGGCGTATACCGCAAGCCCATGAGCAGTTAGCCATGCTGGCTTGTGCTCGATTGTGCGGAAGATAATGCGCTATGGTAATTATAATAGTAGCTGATCAAATTTTGCTTTAAAGCAGTTGGCACTGATAGCACAGACAATTTTGTTAGGTAGTGCGTTCCGTGGGCGAGCAATGCAGTTGTTAAAGAAGTTGAAGCGAACAAAATTTTTTTGACGACTTCACGATAAAAAGCTCTACTTTTTCAAATAGCATATGACTGTTGAAGCAAAATAGAAAATAATAGCGTCGTTTTATTTTTAGGAAAATAAGCCGTCTAATCTCTATGTGGACCCGGCCAGTTATCATGTATTTGAGTTTTTGCATCGGGTTTAGAGTAGACGGAACGCCTACATTCAACCCAATAGGAAAAAAACTGTTTTTTGATCAAATCGTTGGTGAAAGTATCGAAATTTCAATTCGATGCATTGGTGAAACTTGCTAAAGTGAGGCTTTTGGTTTATGGTTAGAATAAGTGCTGATGTTGATTAAATAAGTATTTGGTTAAACAAATTGATCGATAAAAGTAGTTTTATTTTATTTTTTTTTATAGTTGGTAATTAAAGGTTAAATAAGTTGGTTAATAATTTAAAAAGGATTTTTAAAATTTTTACATATTTTTTAAAATATAAAAAAAGAAGCTAATACTTTGTTTACAACGGAATGTCCCTAATTATAAATTACAAAGTATTTTAAGTGTTTCTAAAAAATAGGTCAAAAGAAATCTTCCGGCGCTCAAAACCGTGCTAAAGCTTTAAAAAAGCAGCAGAAGAAGTAAAAAAAAGGACAGACTTTGGAGGATATGGAATTTATAACCATAACACAAACCAAAAAAATGCCTCTTCTACGGACACTCAATTAAGCCACTCAATTAAAGTCATGGATGTGTCAACTAATTAGTTTGACGTTTGAATGATTTTATCAAGCTGTAGACGACCGCATTGTGATCAATTTTTATGTCAATTTCATTTTCATTTCTTAAAATAAGTGGTTTGAGGTGCTCCTTACCAAAAAGATTACAAAGACGATCTTTCACAATCTTCAACTTCGAAAAAGCTTGCTCACTCTTAACTTGTGTGCAAGAAAGAAACAATGCCATTTTACATGCAACATACATACTAGAATATGCTAAAAAATGAAAACTGTAGTGATGGAAAAAACTAAGAAAGTAATTTAAACATCTGTTACAGTCTTTTTTGGAGAAGCATTTCTCTAATTAAGTTTCACAAGTCTTTCTAACTAATGGAAAATAAGTTCCAAAATTTTATGTACTGTGTATCCTTCTGTATAAGATTGTGCAAGATTGGCTAAATCATAAAAAATATGGTCATCAATATGGTCACACAAAGATGGAAAGTTTTGAAGATCCTGACAAATAATATTCCTTAGATACCAACATCATTTCCTTTAATACGATTTTTAATTGCTACAATGGCAGTATCCACAATGACATAAAACACATTAAAATTAAACCGCCTTTTTGGGTTCTGAAATTCTGGCCTGTTTTTATCACTTGTATTTTCACCAGGTCTCTGCTTTCTTTGTCGATCTATTTTTTGGGAGCTCAAATTCAAAAGTTTTTTCAATATCTTTGTTAGCTTCAAATATGATATTAGCCAACCTTGCAAGTGATTCAGTTTTCATGATTATATCAGGGAATATCAGGAAATTTTTAACGGACTGCAATGAGGCGGATTGAAATGGTTTCTACCATCTTCATGGCAACTAGAAGACAAAACCATCCGTTTATAAATATTTTGAAACAGATGTGCATCTATTGAAAATCTGAGAATAAATAATTGCAGTCAATACCGTTTCAAATTTTTTACAGTTTTTCATTAAACTTTAAGACTCACGTGCAACTCAATTTTGACTCATGCGCAACTTAAAATTTATTGTTTGAAGCAATGTGGTGTAATACACAAATCAGAAATGCCAACTGATCTGCTTGCAAAGCATAATAATTTTCCATTACGTCTTCCAGAGAATTATCCTTTGATTTCCATTGTGTATTACCAATCATCTTAACCTCCTGACTTTCTCCTCTCCAAAATCTTCCAGTTGCTTCCACATATTCATCCTTTTACTTGAATGCTGCGTGAAAACAGCTGTTGCTTCCAGTAAACTCAAAGATCTTCCTAAAATAAATAAAGCAACTTATTGAATCCTCGTCAGTAGGTTGAACATATGTACATATATGTTCACCCTACTGATATATGTACATATGTACAACTGTGTACATATGTACAAATATTGTACATATGTACACAGTTGTACATATGTGCAAATAAAGATAAAGAAGCAAAAGATGTTCCTTTTTCTCTGTTTGTACATGTATACAACTGTGTACATATGTACAAATAAAGACAAAGAAGCATCTTTTTTAAACAATGTCTGGACTCCATTATACTGTTCCAAGGGTGGATCTAGGGTACTGCCAGTGCTGGGAGTATTTGAAATACTAAGTGTTTAAAATACCATTTTACATAATTTCTTTGTATTTGTATTTGTATTTTAAATACTTTTGTTGAAAGTATTTAGTAAGAAAGTATTTGGTTTTTCCCTAAAATACTTTTGATTAGTATTTTGTATTTTGTACTAATTGAAAATACCTGTAATTCAAATACCGCTTAAAACATTCACAACACCGCACACAAACAACTAAACTAACTGTTATGTCATAGTGTCATTCTGCCACTATTTATTTTGAATTATTTCTTATTTTATTTATCTGCCTTGTTTTATTTACCTTGGTTTTATTAGGGTAATTATCTAATTATTTTGCGGGAATCAACAATGTTAATATAAAGGTGGCTGCCATGAGCTGCAAAAACAAAATGACTGAAGAAAGTAATGAAATTTTACTAGCCATTGTATATCTTTTTCAAAATTGTAGCCAGATAAAAAAGGTAATAAAATATCAGCATATTATGTGTTCGTATTCAAAGCCATTATCGGGCACGATAGCGGCAACATAAAATTTTGTTAAGCATTTGAAGGCAATTTTAAAATTTAGTATTAGTTAAAATTAATTTACCTTATCTATTATGAACAATATGCAATTAATTATCAACAAACAAATATTTTAATGATGCATTAAAGGCAAGACAGTACAAGTTAATATAAATCGAAATATACAATACTCACTTAGTTACAACAAAGTAAAAACTTATTTTTTAAAAGGATTTATGTTTACATAAAACTCGCAAAGAATCGCTTTGGAGACTATGAGGCACATAATGCAAATGTTTAGAATAAACTTAAGGTAGGTGTAGGAATAACGGCTTATGAAGACCCTGCTAATAAGAAGTTCAAACAAATTACTTACCATGAAGCAGCATCGGAATTTTCACCACGACGTATTATATTGCAAGAAAAAGCTTGAGAAAGAAGAAGCTTTTTTTAACTGACAACTTATTTACAGATTATATTACTGAAAAGATGCGTCCTTTGGCTACAGTTAAAAAAAACGACTTTTCATCGACTGCTTCGTGGGTTTAATTCTAACGTAAGTATCATGTTTCGCAAGACTCTTAACAAACGTTTAAATTCGAAGCTTTCTCGGAAGCTTGAAAAAATAAGAAGCAAATTTAAAAAAGCATTATTTGTTTGCACAACTGCTGTTTTCTGGTCATTCAATAAAAAAAGTTATCTTGGCATGACTGCGCATTATATCGAAATGTCACTAGATGATTCTAGTTTGGTTACACGAATATCTGTATCCCTTGCTTGCCGTTGATTTTATGGTTGTCACACATATGAAACAATTGCTGCAATGATTTCTAAAATTCATTGTCAACATAACGTAGAAAAAATCTCAGCAAATGCCACCAACAATACGTCAAATTTTGGAAAAGCATTCAAAGAATTTTTTGAAGAGTCAACTAAAAGTGAAGCAGCAGCTATTGTTAGTGAGACTATCACACCTAAGGGGTTGTCCATAAAGTACGTACGCTCATATGGGGGGAGGGGGAGGTCTTCAAAAAGCGTACGAAAGCGTATGGGAGGGGGGGAGCCTTGAGGCTCCCAAGGCCATGAGGAGGCCTTGCAAAATATCGGGATGGCGGAGGCCTGTGAACAAAAAGCCTTAAAACGCTTACCCTCCCCTTCCCATATGTGAGGGCACTAATGTAGTAAAATTTTCAACTTTACCATCTAAAACTAAGTTTAAATTTATTGACAGATTTTAATTTTTGTAGAAAAATATTGTAAATTACAAAATGTGTGGCGTGGTTGTTGGGTTGAATTCCCCCCCCCCCCCCAAAAAAAAAAAAAAAACGTGTCAATGGCGTCTCAAAATCTTCCAAATTTGACCGCTAGGTTTTGCTAAAATAAAAAGGTTTTGCTTCTTAAATTAGCAAAAGGGCACAAATTTTGTTGTTGCCCCCTCCCACTGGGTTTTACCCTTTGTTTTCAATATTACTGATCTCACTTAAGACTCGTTTTTTTCTTACTAAAGAGGGGTGCCTGAAAAAAACGTCCACCTTAAGTATAGTTTATTTACATTTGATTCGTTATTAAAACAAAAAAAAGGTTTACATTATTTCACCGGGAATCAATTCTGGAACTCCGGCGACTATTTCGCCGCATTAACCTCTCGCCCAAATAAACACTAACCTTAAAAGTATTTTAAATTTATTTAAATTATTTATTGCATATATACTTAAGGACGTTTTTGAAATGCGCAAACAAAGGGCTTTGGGGTCGTATAAAGTACCTAAGGTACCCTCCGTCTTTTTTTTTTTAAATAAACTTTTTTATCGAGAAAAAAAAATAAAGGAGGGATGGGGGGGGGGATATTTGAGGGGGGGGAGGTATTTGAGAAACGTACGTACTTTTAAGGGGGGGGGGGGGGAACATAAAATTACGCATGGCAACAGGGTGTAGGAGGGGGGGTCAAATTTCAAAATTTTTGGCGTACGTACTTTATGGACGACCCCTTACCTCAATAGAATTGTATCTTAATGTGACGTTTTATTCTAACATCCAAATTTTTATGGTTTAATTAGCAGTGGTAAGTAAAAATTTTCTTTTAATAACATTTTGAAGATAGCATTATCAAAATGTTATTGATCTAAAAATGTGGATTGTGCCACTAGGTATATTTTTAAAAAACTTTTAAAATTTTTTAAAAAAATTGCATATTTCCTTGTGGAATTACATCGCCAGTGCTATAGCCCTGGGCCCCACAGTTTGGAGGCCCGGTAATTGTATATGTAATCTGTCGTATACCTTCAATCGCTCTGCATAAAAAATTGTACACATAAATAGGAAGGAACCTTAACGTGGTTTATGTGCTTTAAACAAATAATTTCCAGACAGATACTCTTTATACTCAGTATAAAGACTCAGTATACAGTCATCAGCGTATGTTTTGATTTTAATTTATACTTAATAAATAGAAATTTTCGAATTTATTCTTGAAATCCTATTTGACTGTACAATAAGTATCCAGAGAAAACTAATATTCAGCTTATAATAATTAGTTAAGGCGGTAGTTTCCTTTTTTTTGGTCTACCACCTTAAGGTGGTAGATCCCCTTCTTCAAAAAATTAAATATGAATATTATAATTGTTTTGTTTACTTTTAGTAATGTACATTGTTAGATTTCAAGAATGAGATATAGGTATAATTTTAATTTAATTACATATTTTTTATTGAAAAAAAGATGATCCAAATTTAGTAAAGGTTTCTAACATATATACGGAAAAATTTTGACTCAGTCATAAAACTCTCGTGTGCAAAGTAAACAGGGAGGGAGGTCATAATAAATAAGTTGAAGTGAGAATTTTTTGATGTGAATCCGGGTAGATGGGGGAAAAAATTCACAATTGATAAACTGGTAAGGGGCGTTTCTTTGGCACTTAACAGTAGCTGTGCATAAGAGAGAATGATGTTTTAAGGCTGGTTGGGGAGAGGGGGTATATTTCCACACAAAAAATTTTGCCAAAGGAGAAGTAAATCCTAGATCCGCCCCTGCTGTTCTGCCATAATTCCAGCACCATCATATGATCGACCGATGATACTCCAAACCGAGTGCAAATAGTTCAGAAGATGTTTTCACAAGACATTTCACAAGTGCGAAAAAATTGTCGCACTTTATCTCAGGAGCTTGGGCGATGGATGATAATATATCATCCATAACCCAAGCTCCTTTTGCAAAATTTTGCCAAAGGAGAAGTAAATCCTAGATTCGCCCCTGCTGTTCTGCCATAATTCCAGCACCATCATATGATCGACCGATGATACTCCAAACCGAGTGCAAATAGTTCAGAAGATGTTTTCACAAGACATTTCACAAGTGCGAAAAAATTGTCGCACTTTATCTCCGGAGCTTGGGTGATGGATGATAATATATCATCCATAACCCAAGCTCCTTCATACTAACCCCGATAAGCAGTGCCTTGCCTTCCAATAAACAAAATAATATCAATTACTAAATGAAGTTGTTGTTGTTCAACTTCACTTTGGCTTTTACTGTTAAACAGGTAATCATTTTCTTTTTTATTCTCAGCTCCAAAAAAAACATTAATGGCGGCAAAATAAGATTTAGAGATATGAAGTCTTTGTAGAAATAAAAGGAGTTATACCTGTTGCTAATTCTTCTTTAATCTTGTTTGGCTCAGATTGTTCATCATCTTTATCTTCTTCTTTAGATACTTCTTTCTCCGAAACAATCATGTAATCTCTATCCTCATTCTGAACACAAACTTCCGGATCAATCAATTCTTCTCTTTTCGCATTATCATTATTCAGAACCCTGGGCTTATATAAATTATATACGAATGACTAAATAAAAACTCAAAATTTAACGTTTTTTTTTTTGTAATAAATTAATTTTTTAATCTCTCATTCAAGGTAATTTACTCTACCACTAATAAATAATAATATGATGAATAAAACTTTAAAATGTCTTTGTATACTTTATTAAACATTACATAATATGTAACAACAATTTCTACGATATGTATGATATATTATATAATATCGTAGAAATTGTTGCGTTAGTTTTCTATATAAACTGATGCGGCATGCGCAGAACTCTCTTCTCTTTTTGCAGTTACGCTCTTTCTTTGCACTCAGCTCTTGTATATTTGAATTTCTGTAATTTGTATTGAGCATCCTGAAATATATGTATAATAATCAAATCGCACCTTTATTCTAAAGATAATACTTGCTCTATAGTCTTTTTATCAGGATTATCATCTGAGGGTTATTGTTTTTGATTTATTTTTGAAATATTCGTTAAGAGTAAATATTTAAGAGCCTAATGTTAAATAATAAGTTAAGGTATTATAGGTTAAGATATTATAAGTAAAGATATTATAAGTTGGGATATTATAGATAAAGAAATCTTAAGATAGGAAGAATTAAGTTTAAAATTTTTAAATTAAGATTAGACATAACTTGCAATACTCTTTTGCGATACTTCTTGAGTAATAATATTAGCCGTTTAAAAATTTGCTACCATTTTGAAATTTCATTTTATGAAGTTGCGCTCATCAATTACTTATTTACTTTTACAAGTAACTATTTATTTTATTACAAGCTATATAAAACATTCAAAAACTAATTACCGTTTTAAAAGATACATTATAATAAAAAATCGCGTAAAATAAGAAATTAGATTTGCAAAATGTCTGTCCTTAGGGGTCGCCCATAAAGTACCTACGTTTTTCTTTTGTCCATCCCCGCCAACACCCCACCCCGCCCTGCATTTTGCAATACGCTTTTTTGAGTATCCGCCACCTCCCTAAAAGTACTTATGCTTTTGACCTATTTATCTAACACTATATGATATTTTTTGTAACTTAGTCTCTCCTTTCTTTTACAATTGACCTACTGCCCTCCCATCTCATATACCTTATTTGCAGACCCCCTCTTCCCCTCCGAGCGTACGTACTTTATGGACGATCCCTTACAACTAAAATATGAGTAAGAACAATGAATGTTAGTTCAATAAAGAAATTATTTGATTAAGCTAACGATTTAATGCAAGATGTCAATCAAAATGAAAATTTATCAGAACTTATTAATTTAATAGAGACTGCAAGCGATAGATTCGAAAATATTAAAACTTTATATAACAAAATTTCAGTTTTAACCGACGATGCAGACGAGCTGCAAATTTACGATGATTTAGCCATTGATTTTACAACTAAGTTTTAAGCGAGAAACTACTAAGATTAACAGTTATTTAAGTAAATTTTCCATTAAGTCAAATCATGACACTAGTTCTATAACTACACATAAAGTGTAGTTATAGAAAGCGATTTTGGAATAAACAATTAACAATTTCTTTTTAAATGAAAAAACTTTTAAAACTCAAACGCGTTAATAATATTTACAATATCAATTCGTTGCGAATTATGTTGAAATTCAAATTCGTAGTCTAGAAAGAATTGGCATTTATTCTTCAATGTATGGCTCTTTACTTATTCCAATTTTACCAGAAAAACTTCCCGAAGAACTTAATTTAATAATAAGTCGTAAACTTAACGAAGGTGGAACATGGGATATTAAAGATGTATTTAATGTATTAAAATGTGAATTAAGAGCACGTGAACACGTTAATTCTGAAAATTCTAATAAACATTATAAGCAAGATAATTCTTACATACCTTTGTGTGTATTTTGCAACAATGAATCGGTGCAAAGTTGTAACAAACATTGCTGCAAGCAAAAAGATTTTAATTAATAAGAAATGTTGTTTCCGTTGTCTTTATTGTGGACATATAAGTAACAAGTTTACCTTTAAAATAAAGTGTTTTAAGTGTAACCGTTTTCATCATATTTTAATTTGTGATAGTGATAAAAGTTATAACACAGATTGAAAACACCCTGGTCGTCCGACATCCCGGACTAGAGAAAAGAAAGCCGAGTTAACGAGACTTGTCAACAATCGAAAACGGGTCAGTCAGAGAAAAAAAGGTATTAAATTCGGTGTAAATCAATCAACAATTGGTCGTCAGTTTAAAAAAATGAATATTAAATATAGAAAACGTGAAAAGACTCCAAAATACACTATGGAACAACAAATAAAGGCAAAGAAAAGAAGCAGGAAACTAGTTAACCAACTCTATAACACAAAATCGCTTCTAGTCATCGATGACAAAAAATACTTTTGTTTTGCAGGGGACAACATGCCTGGAAATTCTGGATACTACACAAACAACAAAAAGACATGCCCAGAAAGTGTTCGTTTTATAGGAAAAGAGAAATTTCCAAAAAAATTATTAATGTAGATAGCCATATCTGACCGTGGTATGTCCGAGCTATTGTTTCGCACTTCCAAAGCTGTAGCGATCAATTCATCAATCTATATTATTAAATGTTTAGAAAAACGACTTCTTCCATTTATTCACAAGTATCATGGAGACTTCAACTATTTATTTTGGCCAGATTTAGCAAGTTCTCATTATTCTGAAGATTCTCTAAATTGGATGGACCAATATGTCAATTACGCTGATAGAGAATCCAATCCCCCAAATGTGCCTCAAACACGACCAATTGAAAATTTTTGGGGACATTTGGCAAAAAAGGTTTACGAGGGAGATTGGCAAGCTTCAACAGAGCAAGTTTTGATTGATCGCATTAAACTAAAACTACAAGAAATTGATTTAAACTTTTTGCAGTCGCATATGAAAGGCGTCAAAGCAAATTGAGATCAATTGCAGATGGTGGTGTTTTTTCATATAAAAAATAATATATTTTTATTAAAAGATAAATGCTTTATTTAAAAAAGATATAATAGTAGTTTGTTATTTTATTTATAAATAAGTTATTGACGTTTTTATTTTGTCCGATAACTTCCTCATCACCCGTTATTTTATTGATGTTGAATGTTTTGTTAAAGATATATGTTCTCCTTTTAGCGGACAACATATTAGTTTAGCTTGTGATAATTAACGCCTAAGTGATTTAAAATTAGCCAATAGTAATAAATTTAAAGATAATTTATCAGTTGATATTTTAATAGGTGCTAATTTTTATTGGAAATTTATGGAAAATTCAAATATTAGGGGTGTTAACGGTCCTGCTGCGATTAAGTCAAAGTTTGGATATTTAATAAGCGGACCTATGATAGTTATTAGAAATCAATTAGATGACTCTAATGTTTTATCATCTCATGTTTTAAAAGTAGCCTCTGAATTAAGTAATTATAAAATTATGATTAAAAATGAATTTATTTTGCTATGGGATGATTCCAAAATTACTGAGAGTGACGTAATAGTTCACGATTTACTGATTCTATTATTTGCCTAAATAGGGTTAACAATGCTTATAAAAAATCTGTAACGTTTATTCAAAAACGTTTGGAAAAAATTTGTTCTTTACATGATATTATACTTTGGTATTTTATCGAAAGTGAAAGAAATCTCGCAGATTTATATCTCGTGGTTGTAAGCTTAATACCTTTCTAAATAATGATCTTAGGTTTAAAGGCCCAAGTTTCTTACATAATAAATTAGAGTTTTGGCCTTCCTTTAATTTAAATAGTCAAGGATATTGTTTTTCTGAAGCAGTTACATTATTAAATTCAAATCACTCTAGTATAAATTTAAATTTTATTGATATTAAAAATTTTAAAACGTATGATCGTCTCCGTTAAGTCACAGCCTTTATTTTACGCTTTGTTAATATTATTAAGAAAACATTTACTTTTAATTTATCTACTCCTGCAGCCTCTAAATTAGGTCATGCAGAGACATTATGGATTAAGTTTATTCAAAGAAATATTAAATGTATAAATTCTTGTTGCCAATTAAAAAAAAGGTAAAGGTTTTTTCTCAGCCGACGGAATATTTCGTTGTCACGGTCGACTCAGTAATGCACCGTTATCTTATAATGCTAAACTCCTGATATATTTACCGAAAAATTCTCTTATTACAAATTTAATAATTTTCCATTACCATTTCCATTCACTTAGTAAACACAGCGGTGTTTACTAATTGAATGGAAATGGTAATGGAAACGGAACGGTTAACGAAACTTTAAATGAATTAAGGTCGAAGTTTTGGTTGTCCGAAACTCGTAATCGAATTAAAAACATAGTTAGGGACTGATGCATATGCAGAAAAACGATAACAAATCTTTTATTGATCTTAATGCTCCACCTTTACCTTTACCTAGACTTGACGATGATTATGCCTTTAAATAGGAGTAGGAGTAGATCTTTGTGGTCCAATTATGCTAAAGAATATATATGAAAATTGTGGAACATATAAAGCTTGGATATTTGTCGCTTGAATCCGTGGATTCAAATGGTATATTACTCGAAAATAACGATAAAGCAAGATTTGAGAAACGAAAATCATAAATATTCGAAACAATTAAATGACATTACATTTATAGACGAGAGAAACATTGCAGTGATAAATGATTTAACAGTACCGGGTGCTGCGTTGCGTTAGTTCGATAACAATACAGCCAGATTAACGTCTTGCGCATGCCCGCAAATTTATAGTATTTATACTAATGCGGGATGCGCTGAGTTCTGTTCTCTTTTTGCAGTTACGCTTTCTTTGCACTCAGCTCTTGTATATTTGGATTATTGTAATTTGTATTGAGCATCCTGAAATATATGTATAATAATCAAATCGCACCTTTATTCTAAAGATAAGACTTGCCCCGCGTAATATTTAGTCTTTTTAAAAATAACTACCATATTTATTTTAATGTCTTTGCAAAGTTGATGCATGTAAACAACAAAATGTTGTTCTTAATTTGTATTTTTATGTGTTTAACTATGAATTTTTTTTATAAAGGCCCCCGGGCCAGTCCAATTGTGAAGACATCTCAAGTTACAAGTGCATTTCAAACTAACGTTCCTGTTTGACTGCAAAGACAAACAACTGCCAATCTAAGAGAGGTAAACATGAACGGAGAGATTTAAAAACGATGAAAATAATTGAAAAAAAAAAAAAATGTTTTTAGCTAATAATTCCTAAAACTTTATAATGTTCTCGTAATGGTTTATGAAACTTTTTTCGACATTTCAATTTTCGCCACTAGTAATTTATACTTTTTAATCACCTATACGTATTACTCTGCGTACGTTTGTCAACAATGTTGTCCCATTTTTTATGTTTCTTTCCTTATTGAAATTAAGCGTTATGGAAGGATCGGCTTTTATTCAAACCCGGCGTTAATTCATTTTGCATATTGTTTTGTGAGTTCCTAATATTGCTAAGTTTATCATAGGTTAAAGGTTTGAGAAAATTATTAAACTTTAGTCCTTCACCAAATTGTGCAATTATTCACAAACTTGTTCACATTTTGTTGTAAGTACAAAACAATTTCTTTAAAATATATACTTTTCTTTCCGTTTTAATTACATAGCTTATCCATTGTTTAGAAATAGCTTAGTATGTCTGTATTAGTTATATATATATATATATATATATATATATATATATATATATATATATATATATATATATATATATATATATATATATTAGTGGAAAATCACTTAACAAAAATTTTTTCCATTTAACACTGTGTTTCATCAACAAAGATTCATCAGAAATGGATGATCAAATTAATAAAACTTCAATTTATACCAAAAATTAAATTACAAGAAGTTGCAAATGTCTTAACTACTGTAAATTTTCACACATTTGTGGAATTTGCTGACACTATTATAAAAAGAATTCTTTAGAAATGGTTACTTATGTTTTTTCCATTCACCCTCTGTTATGCCAATATATTGGCATAACAGAGGGTGAATGGAAAAAACGTTTTGCCAATCATAAGCAATCTTTCAAGAATAAAAAGTATTCAAAAGACACCATGCTGTCAAAATATATATGGGAATTAAAAGAAAAAAATATTGATGATTTTATACTGAATTGGTCTATCCTTAAAACAGCGCCTGCATATAACAATATTTCCAAAAAATGCATACTATGCCTACAAGAAAAATTTGAAATAATTACACATGCAAATCAAGAATGCTTATTAAACCAAAAGATCGGAATTAATTTCTAAATGTAGACACGAAAATAAGTTTCTCCTAAAAAACTATAAAAATAAATGAGTTCAAATAATATTTACATTAACTACCCTTTTTAAAAAAACATTTAAAAAAAAAGCATAAGTAACCATTTCTAAAGAATTCTTTTTATAATAGTGTCAGCAAATTCCATATTAATTTGATCATCCATTTCTGATGAATCTTTGTTGATGAAACACAGTGTTAAATGGAAAAAATTTTTGTTAAGTGATTTTTCACTAATATAATTGCTCTGTTCTTTTAAGAACATTGAGCACTCTATTGTGTAGAATACTTTTTAAAGTTGTTTAAATATATATATATATATATATATATATATATATATATATATATATATATATATATATATATATATATATATATATATATATATATATATATATATATATATATGTATATTTGAAAGATGACATCTTGTATGAGAGTATATTATATATTATTTTAAAACATCAAGAAATACAGTTTCTCTCAATACAAATAATATTATTTTATAAGAAATTTTCGCTGGGTTATAGATACCAGCATCATCAGCTTGTAAAATGTTACAATTGTAACATTTAACAAGCTGATGATGCTGGTATCTATAACCCAGCGAAAATTTCTTATAAAATAATATTATTTGTATTGAGAGAAACTGTATTTCTTGATGTTTTAAAATAATATATATATATATATATATATATATATATATATATATATATATATATATATATATATAATATATACACTCATATTTGAGGAGTTCCAAGAAGCCATTACGGTCTTATCACAGAACGCCGTGGAAGAGCATATTTAAAAGGAAGTTCATGCCTCCTTCCTTACCTATGTTATATAACTTGACCAGAGGTTGAACCAAGAATATCTTGCTTCTGAGGCAAGCGCGCTAACCACTGTTCTACGGCTGCTCTTAGAAAAAGCTATCGTGTCTTATATTTTTTGCATCTATTTTTAGTAATTAAAGTTAAATTAATTGACAAAATATAATATTTGCGCATGCGTTAGTTTACGGGTATTTATGCGTTTAGTAAATTCTCGTTAAAAAAGTAGACAAATTGAGCAATTAAGGCATAGCTCGTTAAGCCTAACATTTTATTAAACTGAAACAAAAACGTTGTCACGGTAAATGTTACCTATTAATCGTAGTAAAAAGTAGAGTTGAATAATTCCTTGGAAAAGATGGAAACCCATATCAAGCTGGCCCATTCTAAGATTTCGCTCTTAATTTATCGACACTTGCATGTTTACGTCTATTTATTATGTAAACAATTTTAAAAGCTCTTTTTCTTATAAAAGGGATTCTAAAGACGCCGTTTTTAAAATCATTTTTATATTTAAAAATCTAAAAGCTGTATAAATTTTTAGTATAATGGTTGGCAATACACAAAAACAAACAAACAGTGGAACCAATGACTGTCTTTTTTTTCTTTTTTTTTTTTTTACTATTTTAAACAATATTTAAATTAAACAATAAATTTCAAATTTGCATAATTTTCTCAAACAAATCAAAACATAACATCTAATATCTAACTATTTTAAGCTTGTGAGTGCTCCACTAAATTTCCCCACTAAAATGAGGAAATTGTAAACATCTCCATTTATCAAATTAGATATGTTTTTTTAAATCTTGTTCCAATCAACGCAATTTTTGCAGAGCTCATTAAGCATGTAGTTTGATATAAACGAAAACGTTTAGAATATGAGTGTGCAGCTTCTATTTTTATATGATATCTTAAAGTCTTATAAAATTTTTTTTAAATATTTAGTCACTCGTGATTTTCAATTTTTATATAACATTGGTATGATATCTCTATAAAATGATCAGTATTTAATAAATAACTTATACCATACTTGCATTATATGCAAAAATTTATTACTTTTAGCATGGAAATTTTAATAAGTTGCATAAAAGAACGTTTGAGACTGCAAATAAAAAGAATACTTTTTTTTTTTAATATTTAAAAAATGATCTAAAAAAAGTTATTTTGTCGAAATAATTGTTTTTCAACGAACTACTTTAAGACAATCTAATACAGGAAAAAAAAAATTACTTAGGTACAATCTAAAAAAAAAAAAAAAATAATTTCATTGGTCTTATCTCGATCCATTGACAATACCGTTTCTCAATGATGCAACACATTTTATTTAGATTTCTTTCCAAATAACTTCTTTAATTTTTCCGAAATTTTTGATTTAAAGTCCTCTTTTTTTTGGAAATAACGACCTAAAAGTACATCTTTAAACTTTTGACTGAGTTTCGCTTTAACTTTGTCCTTCAATTCCTTCTTTATAGAGTCGTTTAGAAGTGCTAATAAAAAAAGGTAAACTTAAAATGCCTAATATATAATATTATCTTTTATATTTAATACATACGTGCATATTATATATATATATATATATATATATATATATATATATATATATATATATATATATATATATATATATATATATATATATATATATATATATATATATATATATATATATATATATATATATATATATATATTAGTAGAAAATCACTTAACAAAATTTTTTTCCATTTAACACTGCGTTTCATCAACAAAGATTCATCAGAAATGCTATATATATATATATATATATATATATATATATATATATATATATATATATATATATATATATATATATATATATATATGTATATATATATGTATATATATATGTATATATATATATATATGTATATATATATGTATATACATATAGGTATATATATGTATATATATATATACATATATATATATATATATATATATATATATATATATATATATATATATATATATATATATATATATATATATATATATATATATATATATATACATATATATATACATATATATAATATATATATATATATATATATATATATATATATATATATATATATATATATATATATATATATATATATATATATATATATATATATATATATATATATATATATATATATATATGGCTAAATCCATCTAATATTTTATTAAACTTATGGCTAAACTTTAGTCATATTTTATAATTACTATTAGTGTTGTCATAAGACCCGGTACTTCGGTACCAAGTCGGTACTAAAAAAATGTAAACGTCAAGGTACCAAGTTTTCTTAAGTACCGGTAGTACCGAAGACCCGTTCAAACCCGATTCCTTGATGCGCATGCGTGCAGTAGCGCGTCCTCTTTATTAAACTGCTGAGAAATGGCGACCGGTGGTGCAGCTGATGTGGTAGCTCTAAATCCACTTGTTGAGAAAAAAGGAGGAAAGAGCCATGTGTGGAAATATTTTGGATTTGCGGCTGATGACAAGGGGAATATCATTGATAATCAAAAACCCATTTGCAAACGATGTCGCCGAAGTTTTCACTCAAAAGGAGGAAACACATCGAACTTAATAAAACACCTCAAAGACCGACACCCGGATCTGATGAAAGAGTTCAAGCAGGTAAGTTTCAAACTAATTTCAGATATAGAGCTTCTGTTATGAATTATATATCATATTTTAATTTGAATGTCTGAACCAGTCGGATAGAAATAAACAGCCAAAAATAAGTCTTACAGAAAGATTAAAATAACAATAATAAGCTTAAAAATTAAATTTAAAAAATATATACTTTTTTTACGTTTTTTTACAACCTATTGTTAAGACTTTTCTTTTAATAAGTATTTCTTATAAAAAGTAATTTGTAAAAAGTCGTTTGTAAATTAGGGTTGTTCGCCGTTAACAAAAACTTACGAAAATTTCGCATTTTTATCTTCCGTATTTCAAGTTGTTATTGCGGAAGTTGTTCTTTCGCAAATTCACCTTCCGTAATGCGTTATACGAAAAAAATAAATAATAATTATTCCGTAATAGCTCTTTACGAAAAGAAACTTGCGAAACAAATCATTTCGAAAGAATATTTGCGAAACAGTTCCTTACGGAAGGAGCGTTTCGGAATGTGCGCTTACGGAATAAACTCGAAAGTATTCATTAAACTGTTATACAAAAAAATATTATTATTTATTATTTAAATAAAATAATGTTGTTAAATGATTCTTCAATAGTTTTTACATATATATCTATATATCTATATAAATATATCTATATATATATCTATATATATCTATATATATCTATATATATATATATATATATATATATATATATATATATATATATATATATATATATATATATATATATATATATATATATATATATATATATATATATATATATATATATATATATATATATACTCACACACACTAAAAAAAAAAGTAGAAATTTCTACCTTAGGGTAGGATATGTGATATACCTTTAGTAAGGTATAATTTTCTACCTTTTAGGGTAGAAAATTATATTAAAAACACTTATTTGTCATACAATTTTCTAACTTAAAGGTATAATTTTCTACCTTATAAGGTAAAAAATTATACCTTACTATGGGTATATCTCATATCCTACCTTAACTAAAAATTTCTACCTTTATTTTTTAGTGTGTGTATATATATATATATATATATATATATATATATATATATATATATATATATATATATATATATATATATATATATATATATATATATATATATATATATACAGTGATCTTGAAAGATTAAGAAAGTTAGGACGAAGGTGGGGGAGGGAAGGAGTTGCTGAAACAGAATATAAGGGGGGCCTAACGCAACTCCAATCTAAATAAAAAAAACTGAAATTTGAGTTAGTTTGACGGAAAGGACAATATATATATATATATATATATATATATATATATATATATATATATATATATATATATATATATATATATATATATATATATATATATATATATATATATATATACAGTAACCTAGAAAGGTTAAGAAAGTTACGCAGCTAAAATTTAAATAGAAAAAACTGAAACTTTAAGTTAGTTTTGAGGGAAAGGACAACGCTTCCTCCGCAACATGTCCCTATACCAGTGTTTACATGCATTAATATTTATCAAGTACCGACTTTGGTTCACTTCCGACATTCGGTTGTTTATTGTCTTTGGCTTTTCAGAAATGGAGGTTTACTATTTATATTCTTATACATAAAAACTTAGTAAAATATTTGGTTCCATTACATTTTATGTCAATTTATCACTAATTTTTAGACTATCTACAGCTCTAAAACTTTCAGCGCTTGTATAATCCTGGTGAGCTTCTATGTTTAAATTTTTTCCCGGGGCAAAGACTCGGGAAAGGGTTGTATTTTACGTACCCGCTTTTTTGCTGCAAAATCTTGCAACTAAATTTTTACTGCTCTCCAAAATAGCCAGAGCTTTAAAACTTTCAGCGGTTGTATAGTTCCAATAACGTTAGGATGTTGAAAATTGCGGGGAGGGGAGGATCAAATTTAAAGCGTACGTACTTTATGGAGTAGTTATTTTTTAGGATTGACTACATGACCTATATCTTTTTTTGATTTCAACGACAGCGTTGTTTCCCAATCACGCAATTTTATTCGTATAAAACCGTTTCTTTTTTTCCATTAACTTACTGACTCAGGGGCTAATTAACTGCTCTCTCACAACTTCGGGTAAGTAATGAATATAAAGAAAGGAACAGGAGAAAAACTGCCTTTGAGTTAAGCTAACGACAAGTTTACATTAAAAATTAGTTCAAAAACGACCCTTTTTTTTTAACCGATTTACTATTTGAGGCAAATCTACATGATCCCAAACAAATGACTTACATGCTCTAAATTTTCTTTTTTCCCTCAAAATGGGAAAGTTTATGTTGTTCAAGTTATGTTCACTATTTAACTCTTGTTCATTGAAAGACATTTTTAGTATATCTTATGAAAGTCTAGGTTTATTTATAAAAAATTACTAACTGAAACATATCAATAATTATTATAATAATTAGTATTTTAGTTACCTAGCTAATCATACGTATTTGATTCATAAAACGTATTTAAATATTTTTAATATGCCGCGTTTCGTAAGTGTTTTTCCGTAATGAAGTTGTTTCGCAAGTTTCAGTGCGAAAGAGTTTCGAAAGAAATTTGGTTTTTTATCATTATTTCAAAAAATAAAACCTTAAAATGTTCATATGTTGCAATACTGAAAATAAAATTTTATTATAAACATTTTGGTATATAAAAAATTTAATTTTTACAATTATATCAGTTTGGCCAACAAAATTTTGTTTTGAGCTATTTCGCTAAACGAAACGTCGTTTAGCGAAATAGCTCATTTCGCAAGTGCGACTTCCGTAAGCCCTATTTTCGTATGTTGCAAAATAGTTTTGTTTCGTAATTCAACTTGCGGAAGACAACATTTCGTAAGAAGCATTTGCGAAATGAACATCGGCTGTTTTTTTTGTTTCGTAAAATTCGGTACGAAAAAAGAAAATTCCTTATTCTCAATATCCTTCCGAAAGAATTCTATTTTTCCGGAATTGTACGAAACATTCCGGTTAACAACTCTATTGTAAATAGTCTTTTCAAAAAAAGATTTTGTAAAAAGTCTCTTGTAAAAAGTCGTTTGTAAAAAGTTGTTTTTAAAAAGTGGCTCATAAAAAGTCGTTTGTAAAAAGTCGTTTGTAAAAAGTTATTTGTAAAAAGTCTTTTGTAAAAAAGATTTTGACGTCTTTAATAGAATGACTTTACAGAGAAAATAAAATCGGTGACTTCAAAAGCGAAATGTAACTTTTTAAGTAACTTCTAATTAAAACGTTGAACAACGTTCAATGTTTTGAATAAAGTCGTTGTTGTTAATAAAATTAATATTAAAAATAGTTCTAAACGATTTAAATTAATAAAAAAAATTATAATTTAGTAAAAGATAATATAAATATATATTTTTGCTGATTCTTTCCTTCTTCAAAAAAATAAATAAAAAAATTCCAAAAAAATAAAAAATATTTATCGAAGAAAACGTTTTAGCGAATAAAGTTTTATGTATAGTTTTTTCGATTAAAGTATTAAAGGTTTTTATCGCATTATAAAAATGGAAATTAAATTACTTATAGAAATAGTTTTAAATTTATTATAAAAAGCACATACTTATAAAATAAATAAAACTACATATATTATATTTAATTATTGGGAAAATCCTTCTAATCCTTTACTTTTTTACTTCCATGGTGCTACTAATAGAAATTATGTAATTACCTACCGTGTAAAGGATTAAACAATTTTATACAAAAAGTATTTTTTAACAAAATTTAAAATATTTAATCTTTTTACAAGTACTAATTATTTGTTAAAATTGTTTATATAGGCTTTATATAGGCTATTATATAGGCTATTATAAAAGCTGAGGTTTGTTATTTAGAGAAAAACTAATGTTTCATATGTTCAGACTCAGCCCATTTTTGACTTCTATACTTATAAAGTATATTTATTATATTTTCCTTTTACAGCTGCAAGCTGAGGAAGACCATGGAACACCCCCGCAAACTCATAAACAGGTAACAGTTACAGAAGCTTTTCAGTGGCAACAAAAATATGACAAAAACTCACCTGAGGCAAGAAAGCTGAACCTAGCTGTTGCTGAATTCATATGTTTTGATAAAGTGCCCATTTATACAGTTCAAAAATGTGGATTCCAACAAATGTTCCATCATTTCAACCCAAAATACCAGCTTCCAAGTCGAAACTTTTTTATGTACACTGAGATTCCCCGCATGTACAATGACACCAGAGACCTCATAATCCAGCATCTCAGAGACAAATCATTTTACAGCTGCACAACAGATCTTTGGACAAGTATAACTGCAGACACTTTCATGTCTTTAACTCTGCAGTACATTACTAAATCATGGGAATTGCAATCCTGGTGTCTTGGCTGTTGTGGTCTCAACACAGACCACACTGCTGAAAGTTTGAAGGACATTGCAAGAATGTCAGGCATCACAACAGACAATGCCACAAATAACAAAAAAGCCTTTGAGGACTACACCTGGATTCCTTGTTTTGGACACAATCTCCACCTTGCTGTAAATAAGGCATTAGACATAAACAGGGTGTCTGCAGTGCTGTCAAGGCTTCGAAAAACTATTTCTGCCTTTACAAGATCCCCAAAACTTTCACGCCAGCTGACCAAGAAACAGAAAGATCTGTCCTCTCCAGACCACAAACTCATTCATGATGAACCCACTCACTGGAATTCTTCATACGATATGGTGGAACGTTTCTTGGAGCAGCAGCAGGTTGTCTGTACTGTCCTGGCTGAAGACAGGAAAAAATGGCATCTGATGCCAAAAGACTCAGATATTACAGTTTTAGAAACTGTTAAAGCAGTTCTTAAGCCACTCAGTCCCTTTACTGATGCACTTAGCGGGGAAAAACATACCACCCTGTCTTCAGTCTTGCCGTTACTCTGGAAGATATTTGAGTGTCTCAGTCATGAACAAAGTGACTCTGCATTAGCCCAAGAGATGAAGGAAAAGATACACGAGTATCTTCAGCATCGCTATGATGACCTGCAGCTAATGTTTCTTTTGAACACTGCAACCTGCCTTGATCCACGATTTAAGAACAGCTTTGTCTCTCTAAAGGATGATGTGAAGCAAAGTCTCCTGGATGAGGTGAAAAAAATGGGCAATGAAAAAGAAGGAATTGCATCTCGGGTGTCTAGAGGATTGTCAAGTAAAGAAGTCAGGCCATCAAAAAAATCCAAAAATGACCTAAAGTTTCTGCTTTCCACCATACAAGGGGAAAAGAAAGAAAAAGGAGAGCCAGCATCCTCAAGTCATGCACCTCTTTCTGCAAGTGACGAGATAAATGGTGAATTCTTGGTGTACGATCAGATGCCTGAGGTCAGTGCTGAGGATGATCCACTTATCTGGTGGAAAACAAATATGGGTACTCTACCTCAACTATCAGAGTTTGCCAGGAAGTACCTTTGCATTGCTGCATCTAGCTGTTCATCTGAAAGAGTGTTCAGTACTGCAGGGTACATTGTTAGCCCAAGACGCTCAAGACTGAGTCAGGAACATGTTGATATGTTAGTGTTTCTATCTGAAAATCTGGAAATGGCAAAGAAAGTAACTTAAGGAATAACTGTGTAGACCAGTATTGATTTGGGTGAAAAATGTTGTTATTTATCTAGTTATTTAATTACTCAAACGTTTACAATCCTTGGCTTGAAATACTTAAATTATGCCGTTGTTGTTTTGTTTTTTTACATGTATAATAATATTTTAATTTACAACTTGTTGTTCAGTTATGGCATATTTTGTTTAATTTATAAAAATGTTAAAGTTTATAAATAAGAGTGATTATTCAGTCATGGCTTATTGTTTTGTTATTTATCTAGTTATTTAATTACTTAAATGTTTACAATCCTTGGCTTGAAATACTTAAATTATGCCATTGTTTTTTTACATTTATAATAATATTTTAGTTTATTACTTGTTGGTCATGGCATATTTATAAATTTTGTTGGTCATGGCATATTTTTAATTTATAAAAATTGCGTTTTTTAGGTTTGTAATTTTTCATTTATTATTTGTGGAAAAAGTTGAAACACAATTTTAAACAAGTATGAAGAATGGCATTGTTTAACTTTATTATTAAAAATAGTGTGTTTTTCAGCTAGCATGTTTTTGTGTTTTGCTTTGATACAAAGAATCGTGAATTTTTATTGGCAAATTTAGTCTAAATTAAACTTTGGTTTGGTACCGAAATTGGTACCGAGAACTGTGGATTTTCACTGGTATCGGTACCGAATACTGTAATTTTGGTACCGTGAAAACACTAATTACTATTATAATAATTTATTTTTTTATGCACGTTCATTGCAAATTGACCGCGTACAATGCGCACAGGAAAATTATTTTTACTACTTTGTGTTCTTTGCTTGCTTATAATATGATCTTTTAATAAAAGTACAATAGGAAGATAAAAAAAAAAAAAAAAAAACTTTATCAAGTCAATCTTTAAATATAAAAAAGCAAACCAAGTCAATCTTTAAATATAAAAAAGCAAACTTAATTCAAGTTCAAAAAAATATAAAAAAGCAAGTTAATTCAAGTTCAAAACCATTAAACCTAAATAATGCCTTAAATACTTCTAAGATAAGTAAGATTCAAACAAATCAGAAAACTGTAGTATTTTTAATACTTAAAATAAAAATTCCTTTTTGAATTAAGCAAACTATAATATACTGATAAGGTTATTTAAACATTAAGATTACGCGGGGTTACTTTGACATGTGTTGGATTAAATGTTTTTACCCGTCACCCGTTGACTATTGTTTAAATTATTTTAACAGATGCTGAAGCCATATGTTGAATAAACAAATATAACTATTTTAATCCGCATAATATTAAGTATAAATAACAACACAATATGGCTGGCATAAATTAAACTAGTTTCTAGTTTTTTTGTTGCAAAAAAACCTTAGTTAAAGATAAATAAAAACATACTATAATATTATTTTACAGGTGAAATTTTTTTGTAGCATTTTTTTTTAAATGCATATTT
This sequence comes from Hydra vulgaris, assembly GCF_038396675.1. Taxonomy (NCBI): domain Eukaryota; kingdom Metazoa; phylum Cnidaria; class Hydrozoa; order Anthoathecata; family Hydridae; genus Hydra; species Hydra vulgaris. Next base: position 15,481,546 of record NC_088933.1, read on the forward strand.
CAGTTATGGGGTAACATTGACAGGAATGTTTAAGTCACCCCATAGGCCAAGAATCAAGCAAAAGTTGGTAGAATGCTTACATCTGATGAATCTTTCACGATAGCATGAAATGGGATCAAACAAAACGATCCCTAAATTAAAAGAGTTAACCTTAGGCAAAAATGTACCAAGATATTAAATGTCAACAGATCTAAAACCCAGAAACTCTCAAAAAGTTAAAATCCACACCTAACAATGTTGCATAATACTGGTAAGAACAAAACATAAGAAACTGAAGATGTAAAAAGTTATCTCGCTGTTTCAGAAATTAAGACAAACAAATTTACAGCATAAACATACTACTGTCAATGTTACTCCATGTAAGAGTAACATTGACAGTTGAACCCCATCGACAAAATTACTTATCTATCAATAATATTAGATAACTAATTAAATTCAATCCCCACCACATCCCTGGTAGTACCGCGCTCAACTTGTTTTTCCGCGCAGCGGCCTTGTTTGTCAAGGAAAAAAAAAAATTATTTTCTAAAGATGTGTCAATGTTACCCCACTTTACCTTATAATAAAAAAATTATTTTTTATAAATTGAGTCTGGATACAGGCAAAATACATATATGTGGAATGCGAAAATTTTCAACAGTTAAAATCAGGAATAAAGTGAGGAAAATTTTTCCTAACCATGGAAAAATATATAATAAACAATTATAATGTTTTTTCCGCGGTTACGTGAATTTTCCTCACATCAATTTTCCTTGAATGTATATACTTTTGTGTGTACTTTTATGTTATATTTTAAAGTATTCAGTTTTAGTTGTATGGGTATTGCCTATGTTTATTGTTAATTAAAAGTTATATTGTTTATAAAATTTTATTTATTATAAATATTAATAAGTGTGCACACATAGACTGACTTAAACAGGTAGAACATGCTGGGAGTGTACATATATTAACTGAGTAAATAGGAAACTAAATAAATAGGTAAAATATTCAGGAAATGAACATACATCTGACTTAAATAGGTAAAACAAGCAGGGAGTGTATATACATCGACTCACTAAATAGGTAAAATACGCAATGAGTGTTCATATATCGACTGACTAAATAGGTAGATCATGCAGGGAGTGTGCATCCATCATTAAATTAAAATACGCAGGAAAAGAAAAATTTTGTTGAGAGGAAAAAAAAGATAAACTTTTTTGTTAGTCGTATGAATTAAATAACTTAGATCTTTACTTACTTTATAGTTTTTACTTTATTGAAAATAAAGTAAAAGTATTTAAATAAAGTAACAAGTTAACTGCTAATGCTTTTTTATTTAAAGTATCAATGAATATCGTATATATTTTTTATATTTAAATGTTTATATATTTCTATAAGTATGTATTTTTTATTATGTCTTTAAATAAAAATATTATATCAACTTTTAAAAAAAAATGAATGTTTTTTCTTTTGCTTACATTGATGCGAAGAATTATTTTTTTTTAATTTTTAAATGTGTGTTAGGATGTTGACTTTTAGGTATCTCCAGTTTCCTGTATATAAAACAGATGAACATTGGTTTGAAAGTAACTAAAAAGTCATTGGTTTTATTTAATTTTTAAAAAAGATTATGAATTTTGAAATTACTATAAGTTCTGATTCTTTTGAAACCCAGTTTGATATACTTTTGAAGAAAAAAAATATTCACTGAAATAAACGAGCCAGTGTGTTCTCAAGGGTCATGGTGGGTGACCTTTTTCAAAAATTAAATAAAACCAATAACTTTTCAGTTACTTTCAAATCAAAGTTCATCTGTTTTTTATACAGAAAACTGGAGGTACCAAAAATTTACCAAAAAGTCAACACCCTAATGTGTTTATTTAAAAGGGTTTACCATAAAATTATATTATAAAAGCATTAGTCAAGATAAATGATTCTCATTATTTTATTTATTCCCAACTAATCTTATCTTTACAGTTTATTATTTATTTTAGTTAAATTTTAGTTATATTTTTTTGAAAAACAACTTAACTAAAACACTTAACTTTCAGTAGAAAATCTTTTAAATGTATACTCCAGTATTAGTGGCCTTCGAGTCCTTCTGTTGTTTTCAAATAAAATAAATAAATAAAATAATTTTAGTTTTAGTCAGGTTATTTTTATTTTATTTTTTGTTTTTTTTTTTTTACGAAAATTTGTTTGCTTCTTTTATGGTAAGCTTTTTTTTAAGTTTCTTTATAGTTAAGATTTTTAAAAAGCTTTTTTGTATAGAAAGCATTTTTAAAATGTATACAAAGTTTCAGAACATTTTGGTCAAATTTTCAAAATCAAATAGTATTTGCGTGGTCATATTATGGCGTGAAATACTTGCCTTCCTGGTCAAGCCTGCCTTAACCACAGGTAAACACTTTGCTTCCAGATGTTGTTTTGATTATTTGCTAAGGGAAGATAGAAAACTCAACCAGAAAGTAAAGTTTTTTAACTTTACTTTCTGGTTGAGTTGGTTGAGTTGAGTTGAGTTAACTGTATGGTATTTTAAATTAAAAAAAAGTTTTTTCATCTGGTTCCAAATTATTAGCAATCATGACTGAATTTATAAATAAATTCATAATTTTTTTATTAACTATATGTATTATAAGAGGAATATTTAATGATTGCAGTTTGAATTTAAAAAAACAACCTAATTTTAAAACTCTGAAAATCACAAAAATATTAAAATCTAAAGGCGTTGAAAGTTGTTTTAATTTTTTTCAAGAAAAAAACTTACAATTGATGTCCTCATCTGTGTTATTGTTATCATATAACTTTGTATGATTTTTTGCTTCATCTTCATCAATTATATTTTCAAGTTCAATGTCATCATCTTCATCGTTAAGTTGTTTGGGTTGATCGCTTTTTTGATTTTTATTTTCCAAAGCATTTAAATGTTTTTTTTGGGGGATACCTTCAACAAAGTCTGAAAGACTTTGTTGAAAACTTTTTTTTTCTTCCAACGCAGCTTTTTCTTTGTAGTATTGATCAACAAAATATTTTGGAACGTTATCTAATAAATTCACAACTTGCTTGATTTTGTTTTCATTTTCAAGCTCTATAAAATTTTAATAATTATTTTAAATTACAAATTTGTTAGTTTTTATTATTCATTTTTCATTTATGGTTTTTAATCATCATTTTTATAACAAAACAAAGTTTTAATGATGCAAAAATATATAATATTATTATTTAAAATTTTAAATTATAAATCTTTAATATAAATTTATAATTATATGAAAAGAGTAAAGGATGTTGCGTACCACCTGAATCGAAACTATTTTCATTTCCTAATAGCTCCTTTTCTTGCGAAGCAGTATCTTTTCCAGGATCAGTTTTTGGTTTAATTTTGTCATAAAGGTTTTCTAAAATAGTATACAAGTAATATAAAAGCATTTGGACATTTTGATATACTCGTGTTGTTATATTTTTAGAATGCCTAACTT
>NC_088933.1:15490000-15557500 GCF_038396675.1 Hydra vulgaris
CTTTTCACTTCTCTTATTCAGCATGGTTGTTTTCAGGGCCTTCCCGAAGAGGTCTCTTAATGAGGGAGGGAGAAGAGGGACTGTATGTGTTTTTTGCCAACTAGAGACACACACCCACAAAAAGGGTCATCAATATTTGACATTTGCCAACTATACTTCAAAACTTGCCGACTGAAATGCTAAATGTACAAATATGCTTACTCAAATGCATATATAACAGCTTGGGAGTAGAGGGGGCGGGATAGCCCCTTCACCCCCCGTTCAGGACGGCTCTATTCGTAACAACCACTCTAACAGAAATGAAAATTATTTTTTTTTTTAATTTATTTATTAATAGCTATTTATAAAACTATTGTCTGAAATGAGCTAATTTCATATAGTCTATTCCAGACGACAAATATTCCTTTATTACCTAACAATTATTCTAGTGATTTTCATTTCCAGAAATAACTTTCATTTTGGTTAGATTGGTTTTTAACAACAACCATGCTGAATAAAAGAAGCCAAAATACAAAACTTAGAATGAAATTGCAAAATGCAGAGCCAATTCCAAAGCAAGAACATTAAACCAGACAGTCTTTTAAAAACACTTTTTAATAACTGGTGTAAATAACATCAAGATTAATTAAAAAAAAAAAAATTAAAGTTAAAAAAAGTAAAAGCAATTAATTTAAAAAAAGTTTATAATTTTTCATAACCACAACAACCGCTTATTTTCATTTATTTGATATAGCGAATTTAGAAGGATGGTTCAAAAAAGCGCACTTTCAAATTTAAAATTATACGATCGATTGTGAAGAAAAGTGTCTTGATGTTATTTTATCAGACAGATGAAATAACTTCAAGTTCTTTTTATTTCAGTAAACTATTGTTACCTTTTTTACCTTAAATTTTCAAAAAATTAAAGTAAAGAAGTTAATAAAAGTGCAAATCACAATATTTAAACAATCAGATTCCAATCACATATTTAAAATAAGGCCCGTAGCAAAAAAATTTTTTTGAGAAATTATTTTTTTGTAACGACGTGGAGCAAACTCCAAACATTTATATATTCATGTTTATGTAAAGCTTTTCAAAAGTATTACTATAATCGGAGTCTGTTAACAATAAACCCCTAAAATGTTAACTTTTCATCGCTATTTTCATCGCTCTCACACTAATAGTATTTCATGTCATTAGTGCGAGAGCGATGAGTTTATAGCATTTATCTATGGGTACATTTTTTAAAATATTTTAAACCAAATTTAAGTTCATTAACAAGTCTCTAATGTCATGCAATAATCTCTGAGTGTTCAAAAACTATGACCATATAAATTTTGAGCAAACTCCCCAATCATTTAGGGGAATTAAAATATTATCTTTAATTAAGTTATAAGTTCGTCTGACAAACAAATTCTGTTTCTCATTCAAAAGTATGGAGCGAAGTTAATTTAACTCTTTTTTCGTGAATAAGTAATCAAATGACGCGGACTTAAAATTGGTCGAAGAATAACGAAGAAAATTAAGTTTTTATAAGTGACTTTAGTCTACAAGATCATTTGTATTTTTCAAACAATATTATAATATTGTTCAAATTATTCTTATTTTTATTAATTTGATAATTATCAAATTAATTTTTCTTTGAAATTTAATTTTGTCATTGATTTTTTTTTTATTACTAAAAGACATTCTTTAATGATATGATTGATTTTTAATTTATATAATTTTTTCATTTTTCTAAATTTGCCGTTACAAATTATTAGATTTCTTTTGTAAAATATACAAATGGCGGGGACAAGAAGAAGACAAAATCAGTCTTATTACCCAGCCCCTAAATATGCGTACATAATAAAGTCATAAAAAACTTGTCATTAAAAATTGATGATCATGTGTTTTTTTTCTAAAGTTTGAGTTTAATAAGATTATTTTAGTTGATAATTATAGTTTTGTATTTTTTGGGAATATATCTAAAAAATTAATATATATGTAGCTGAAATACCAAATTCTCTTGTTTGAGTAGGTTATTTTAGAAAAGAGAAATCATTTTCTAAAATAAATACTAAAACAGAAGAAATATTGCATAAATAACAGAAATTTTGAATAATTTTATTTTTTTAACATAAAAATAAAATGGTTTAAAAAAATATTATCCATGAAAGTATAAAATAAACAAAATACAAGATTTAATTTTAAATTGATTTAAATACAAGTATTGCGTGGTATTATACTACGTGAAAAGCAATGTAAAAAGGTTTCATAATTTGAAAATCCGGCAATTCCTATTATCATCAAACGGATAAGAATTACTTAACAGCATCCTTTAACTAATAGTATTATTAACTGTTACGTACAAATGAGGTCTTTTAATGTGTTGTTAAAAACCATATTAAACTCATTTAAAAACTTTATGGTACCCAATAATATAATGATGTCTACTTACGTAAATTTTGAGATGTAATATTATTATAATAATGAAAAAGCAATGATTTTGGTGAATAAACATACTTCTGCTAAATAAAACATACTTAAGTGCCAAACTTAAGAATGTTCATGTTTATATCACATTAGAATGTATAGGAAAATATTGAAACAAATTTTTTTCTCCAGGCTCCAATCACTGGATGCGTAGATTAAGATTATTTCTTAATCTATGTATAAATCATTGCTTTGCTACAGGTCGGGTTATACGTATAATAGACAGTGGCATAGCAAAGTATATTTGGTCAGTAGACATACGTGGTCAAGGTGCCCAATTTCTGTTTCTCTGAAACTACAACTTTTTTAAAAAATAAAAATAAAAAAAAATCTTTAAATATATTTTAGGGCTCATAAACCTTGCGGCTCTTGGTTCAGTTGCTTGAGGGACTTTAAGTTTTGCTTATAACGGCCTTACGGCATCTAGGCCAATGATACTACACGCAGATAAAGATATTTACGTGAAAAGTTCTAAATTTTTCATGCCCATATAAAAGTACCGTAGTTGTTTAAGGTGGTAGTATAGTAATTAAAATTGAAAAATTCATTTTTTCAAAAATACATTTTTTAGCTAATATAACTATTGTAGAGTCGAAATCTTATCTTACTTTATAATAAAAAAATCAGTATATACCTCTGAAATTGCTTTTAAATTGTTCAATATCAATTTTTATCCATAGCAACGTTTTATTTACCAGGCTGCTACGGGTTTTTGCAATCAAAGTTATATAAAATAAGCAATAAAAACAGTTTCATGCTAAACTTTTATAATGAAAATTGTTAATCAGCAGTTACTTCTTGTTTATTGACTCGATTTATACGCGAATGAGCACGCTTTATTGCTATTTTATGCTCTTTATAAGTTCACCAATAGTCTATAGTGTAGTATACATCAGTCAATTTTTAAAATATCTTATTTTAATAAAAGTGTAATAAATAAAAGTGGAATGGGTCGAACGAAAAGAAAACAATCTTCTAAAAGAGTATACCAAAATAAGAAAAGAAAGTTTTATGGAAACAGACATACAAATGTCTGCAAAAATAATGAAACCGTAGCCATACCTTCAGTTGAAAACATACCGTAGCCATACCTTCAGTTGAAAACATATGTTTCTCATCCTACAACGCTTTGACATAAACACTCGTACATTAATTGCATTTCGTGAAATGGGTAAGAGATTTTCAGCAATAGAAACATTTTGTGGAATTATGAACATGAACCCTCCAATGAATAAAAACTGCTATAATGACACATTGCACATAATGTTGGATGTCTATCAAAGTTTGGTTGACAAAAGCATGTCAAATGCAGCAAATGAGTTACTATCAATCAATGAAACATCTAAAGATATTATTTGTGGGTTTGATGGATCATGGCAGAAACGTGGATACACCTAAAACAATGGATTAGTAACAGCTGTTGCTGTAGAAAATGGTAAGTGTGTTGATTACGAAATAGAAACAAAAACTTGTAAGTTGTGTTCTATAAGGGAGTTAAAAAAATACACACATCATGAAGAATATAATGATTTTCACTCCTTACATTATAAAAAGTGCAAAATCAGTCATACCGGTTCAGCCTCCTCTATGGAATCGAGTGGTACAATAAAAATATTTTTGCGTTCTGAAAAAAAAATAACTTGAGATATACAACGTTTCTAGGAGATGGAGATAGCAGTTCATATGTTAATGTCGTTTCTGCAAAACCTTATGGAGATTTTGAAATAACAAAAGCAGAGTGCATTGGGCATATTCAAAAACGTGTTGGTACTAGATTAAGAAACTTAAAAAAACAAAATAAAGAAACTTTATGTGATGGCAAAAAGTTAGGAGGAGCAGGTCGCTTAACAGAACATTTTATAAATACATTGCAAAATTATTATGGTAAGGCAATAAGGCAAAACGTTGGAAATTTATATGGAATGAAAAAGAGTGTTGCAGCTGTACTTTTTCACTGTTCTGAAAGTTGTGATGGCGAAACGCGTCATCAGTTTTGTTTGCGTACCAAAGATTCTTGGTGCAAATTTCAGTCTGACAAACTGACTGGCAAAATTTCATATAAAGAAAATATTTGTATTCCCGCTGCTGTCTGCAACACCATCAAACCAATATTTATAGACCTTGGTTCCGATAAACTTCTTGAAAAATGTTTGCATGGAAAAACGCAGAATCCCAATGAGTCTTTAAACCAGTTGATATGGAAGCGATGCCCAAAAGATATATTTATTGAAAGAACTGCTCTAAGTATAGGAGTAGCCTCAGCTGTACTAAATTTTAATGAAGGGCAGCAAATCTTAAATAAGTTGTTTAATGAGCTTGGAATGGAATTCGGTGTAAATGCGCAAAATTACTGTTTACGTAAAGACAATAAACGAATCATTTAAGCAGAAAAACAATGTAGTACTAAAGCAAAATCAAGAAGAAAAAAGTTAAGAGCAATAAAAAAAGGTTTTTGTGACCAAAATGAAACTTATAAAAGTGTGACTTATAAAAGTGGTGAGTTTTGAACTATTTTATTCTTCTTTTTTTTTTTAATTGCGTTTTTCTCAAAATCATGTATTTGGGGTTTGCGACGTGGATTTTTTAAAAAACCATCAGATTTACTTGAAATTTGGCACACATACTCACTACATTAGTATCTACAACATACACTAGGATATTTTTTATTGCTTCTCTCGTTCAGTAATTTTTAATAATTTTTTTTCATAAATTACCCCCAAAATTGCAAAATTTTACACAAATGCAAATATTTTTTGATTTTTTTGACCATATCAAAATCTTCTAGTCTATGTTGCAATGCCACATGTAATATATCACCAGCCAAATTTTCAATAAAAAATATATAAGGGTTCTTGAAAAATCTCTGTCGCAGTTTACCCCATTTATGGGCCTTCAGCGATAATTATGCTGAAGAAGATTTGTCATAATTTTTTTTTTTTTTTTTTTTTGCTTATTGATGTTATATTACACATTGTAGAATTTTTTTTTATTTGAAGTTGATTTTTTTTTTTTGCTAATTACTATACTACCACCTAGACTTTTAGAGTCAAAGTATATTTTTGAGCAGGTGGACATTTTTGTATCAAAGTGGCAAAAAATCTTTATAAAAATAAAGCGCCCTCTTAAAAAGTTCGAGGCTCCTTAATTTTCAGGACATGGTGTTAGAGCACCCATAATTTAGAACAGGTTTAAACTTTCTCTCCTTATTTTTAAATAATAAATACATTTGCGCAAAAAATTTGTAAAAAAGAACTAACAATTATGCCAATTATTTTCCTTTCAAATAAACTACCCTTTCTGAGTCTCCCATGGTTATATATGCGCCTTCTGCTAACTGTCTTTTTCAGCTTTGTCTAAATTCCAGTCCTCTCGAATAGTTGGCCAGAGTGTGAATATTTTTGAGACGGTTTTATTCAGAGAATGGTTAATATAGCTATCATAGACCGGAACTAGAGAGGGTTTTAATCATGGGCAGAAACCTATTATTGATATTTTCAAACTTTACCGGGAAGAAATACCTAAAACCGACCAAATCAAATGTTGCGGCAAACTAAATGTTAGTGACTTAAAGTTTTACTTTTTTACATTACTTTTGTACAAGATCCTGTCAAAGTTTTTTTAAATGTATGTAAATTTACTTACTTTATATTTATTATTACTTTATATGCCTAAATTACTTTTAATATACTTTACCAATTATATAAAATGTAAGCTTATGTAATTTAAATTTTACTTTATATAATTTATTTTTAATAAAGATTTGTTATTACTTTTAAAATAAAAAATTCCTGCTTAAAAAATATAATTTTATTAGTAAATTTAATATACATTTGGCAGCATATTACTTTTATGTAATTTACTTTCATATGCAAGTTACTTATTAATATAATTTTTTTTTTAATTAGTTAATTTTATAGGTAAATGTAAATTACGGTTTGAGGAACTTTTCTATTATGTAATGTAATTTTCAAAAGTTATTCAACTTTTAAATGTAAAAGAAAACAGCTTTTTCATGTGACTTACTTTTGCATGTAAAAATAAATTACTTTTTGATGTAATCATCTTTTACATAACTTACTTTTGAAAGTAAAAAAAAATTCGTTTCAAAAAAATGAATTACTTAAACGGAAATGTGAGTTTACATAAAACGTTTAAAATTACTTATGTAATTTACTTTTTGATAAAAGTTAACTTACTTGAGTAAGTAAAAGAAAAGTAGAAGAGCCATCCCTACCTATTAATGACCTACTTTTCTATCTACAAATTACGTAGTATTATATTTCGATAGGCTACGAGACATACACACTAAAAATCTTCCATGAAATATTTTGCGAGGCACTTAAAAATGTAAAGACGCTGAGTTGCTGGTTGGCGCTAAAAAAGTTATAGCTTTAAAACTGTCGATGAAAAAAAAAAGATTTTTGGAATTTCAGGGAAAAATAAATAATAAACAATAAAATACTTAAAGGTTTTGTAATATTGGGAAAATGAAAATTACGATTAATCATGATTTACATGTAGCAACAAAATTCTTAATAACCAATAATAGGTTGCTGACAAACTTTCTGTAGCTCTTCCCAATATGATCAGGCTAGGGAGAAACGAGGGGGAGGAGGAAGTGTAAAACGTCTTTTACAAGAACATTTAAAAATTAATTTGCAAATTTGGACTTTTATTGGTAAACTTGAAACTTTAGTTGGCTAATTAATTAACGAGGATTTTTTTTAATTTGATTTCTTCAGGACGTCCCTGCATATGATTCCCCGAAAATACTCCAGTATATATTAAAAAGACTAGAATTTAATATATGCCAGCAAAGTCCTAGTATTGAAGCAAAAGCTTTTAAATTGCCATAAGTTTTGAAAGAATATGCATTGTACTTAATTTTTCAAGAATAACTTTATAATTTTTAAGTTTCTTTTAAATTACCAGCTTAAGCCAAAGATAAATATATTTACTTTACTTTTAGAACTGTTTTAGAAAAGTAAAAAAATAAACACCACTGGTGATATAAACACCACTGGTGATATAAACACCACTTGGGATTATAAACACCACTGGTGATATAAACACCACTGGTGATATAAACACCACTGGTGATATAAATACCACTGGTGATATAAACACCACTGGTGATATAAACACCACTGGTGATATAAATAAACACCACTGGTGATATAAATTCATTTTGAAAATCTTTATAATATTTATATACAGTCTTTGTATCAAAATAAGTATTATTTATTATCATGATTGGATAGATAAATTTTAATTATGATTGTAATGATAACGACTTCATCTATTGAATTAAGATCCTTTGAGCTAAGCGAATAAATTTCATTGATTTATCAAATGGTTAGAGTTTCCTTAAACTTAAAGTATATATATATATATATATATATATATATATATATATATATATATATATATATATATATATATATATATATATATATATATATATATATATATATATATATATATATATACATATATATATAATTCTATAAATGATTTGTTTTTTTCTAATATTTTGATTTAGCTTTAATTTTGTAGAATATATATATATAAATATTCAATAGCATTTTTATATAAATTTTTATAGTCGTATGTTCTTGTTGTGTTCCCGTGCCCATAGAATATTCATGTCTAGGTAATTATAAAATATATGTCCTTAATGATTTTGTTTATTAATCGACCAGAAAGTCAAACTAATGAAATCAGTATTATGGAAATAAGTTTTATCATATAGATCTAAAAATAAATGTGAATGCAAAAAGCATGTCACATGTTATGTCATGTGTCCTTGGTGCGTTATTTTAGAGTTTGTTTATTCTACACATTAATATTCGTAAGTGTACCATAAATCATGGAAATTACTAAATTAATTTAAATATCGTCATGTAACATGTCTACTTTTTGTCCTTGGTGTTATACTCTACATGTTTATGCAATTTATCAAGATGTAATAAATGTGTGGTTTGTCCTCCAGAGAATGTTTAGTTAAAAACTATTCTAAAAATAATTATGTTAAAATAAGTACGTTAAATGTAAGCTATTACGCCATGTGTTTATGGTGTTCTGCACATGTATGATGTTTATTCATTCAACAAAAATGTGTCATACATGCTGGGGACTAATTATAACTAATAGAAAGTTGAAAATTAAATGTGAATTTGTCCTTGATTTCGTGTTATTAGTTATCCTTCAGAGGTATGACAACCGACGTTACAATGATAGTTATAGCTGACCAGGGTATAATGAACATTCACAGAAAGTTTTAGCTTCAAAATTGGCGAAGATATGAGATTTGCCTCAAAAGTGACATTTCTGGACCACTGTGCATAGGTTAGGCCAATGTAACAGTGTAAACTTTTTTTAATGGGGTCAGTATTAACCTTTTTATTATATCATTGCTAAAAAAAAAGATATATTTTATTGTTTAAACAATAAAGTTTGCAGAATGAACTTAAATAAAGCATAATAGATAAAAGAAAACTTTTTTGTTTTCTACTTTTTTTAAATTTTTTTTCATTTTATAGGCTCTCCTATAGCAAAAAATAAAGGAAAAAATAACTAATTTAAAAACTTACTAGCTTCAGATTCAGTTTCAATTTTTAAAATATTTCTTAATTCGTTGTTTGCATGGTCATCGTCATCTACAAAAGGAAAAATTGTATCAAACTACTATTTATTAAGTATTACAAAATAAAATAGGTAGATCATAAATTTTTATAAATGTTTAATATAAATATGAAAAAGTTCGATGCATTATAAATAAGTCATTGTAAATAGGTTATTTATAAAGCATCTGTTTTGTTTAACTTTTACTATATAAAATGTTATAATACATAATAATGTATATAATAAAAGTATTAATTCAAATACTGTTAGAATATCTATGGCATCCAATACAATATAAAATCTACATAATTAAATCTCTACATAATTATTCTATATATAGTGTTACGCTAATTCTATATATAGTGTTACGCTATTTAATTCGATTTGAGAAATAATTTTAATTCATTAATTTCCATAAGAAAATGAGTCTTGTCGAAACAACTAAAAATAGTTACGAACAAAATGTTTAGAACAAAATATTTATCTAGATATTACGCGACGTTAAATTTATCTAAAAAATAAAAGCTAGATTGTGATAATTAGAAGTATTTGATAGTAAGAATCATTCGCTCATTAGCACGGTGATTGTCATCAATTTTAAGCGCTATTTTGGTTTAATTAAAGACTTTGCAATGAAGAACTTATGATTTCAATGAACTTTTTTATTTTGTTCATTAAATGAAGCTGAACTAAAACATTTAAGTTATCCTTAAAGATCGCCATTCACACTAGCCTCGTTAAGCATTGAGAGTTTTGAGAGTGTCAATTTATTTTACTTTTGTGTTTAGATTTTGTATACAAAACACGGCAATCTATACTGCAGGCCTTGCCAACGTGCAAACCGCGTATCTGACTGGGGGCCTATTTTCGCTTAGCTTTAATCGCCATTTAAGTGGTATTAAAATACGGGTAAAAAATGTTGCATTTATGGCTGCGCTACAAATTAATTATCTGCAAAAAAGAAATCTGATAATTTAAAACTTTCTGTATATCAATTTCCTAAAAATGAAGAAGAAAAACAAATGCAGATTAAAGTAATTCCAAATGCAAACTTAAAAGTAACTCATGACACTGTAGTTTGTGAGTTGCATTGGTCGAAAATTTTTTAAAAACAAACAGTTAGAGGAAAATATTATCCTAAATTTCCACCATCTGTTTGGCCTGGCATACTGTCTTGTCAAATTCCTACCTATCTTCCTCCATTATGTGCAACAGCTCGTGTTTCTTAGTGTTTTTGAAATATCGCTGAGTGTTTGAGGTCGGCAATTTTTTGCCGACCTCGTCTCTATGTTTTATGGTAACTCTTTTGTGTCAAATTTTTTTTGCCGACCTAATGCCAACCTCTAACAGTTTGATGTCAGCAATAAATTGCCGACCTCGTTTTTCCTAATTCCGAGGGTTGATATATATATATATATATATATATATATATATATATATATATATATATATATATATATATATATATATATATATATATATATATATATATATATATATATATATATATATATATATATATATATACTTTATTGTTATTATTATGTATTTCGCCATAAAGAAAATATTTACAAAATTAGACTTGAATAAAATGTATATACACGGCTGGGGCAAAAAGAAGACAAATTTAGTCTTAATGTCAAGCTCCTTCAAAACAAATATATATATTAAAAAAAAAATTCTACCGTAATCACAATGAAATATATGCATATAGTACATATAAAATGCAAGTATAAAAATACTTTATATATATATATATATTTTTTTTCAAACTTTCATTTATTAAGATTTCGAATTTAAAAATAAACAAAAATGCGATAAAACATGAATATCAATGAAAGGTAAAGATTCAGATTAAAATCAAAAATAAATATGAGCAAAAATTAAGTAAACAACAAATAAAAAACAAGTGATTACTCCTATTTAAAAGTATTAGAAGAAGTCCCGCTCGTTGTCAATTATCTAAAGTTTATTTTTTATTAATTTTAAATTAATCAAGGGAAGAATTTTTTTAAACTCATTATCCCAATTGCATGTTATATTTTCATTATCGAATATTGTTATGCATGTTATATTTTCATTATCCAATATTTTCATTATCCAATATAAATTATGTCATATTATCATTATCCAATAGCATAATTTAATTGAAATTGAGAACTTAGTCGCAGAATAATATGTTTTTGATTGAATACAAATGTAAAGTAGTATATGATGCTTCTAAAGAAATATAAAGTAGTATATGGCGCTTCTAAGGAAATGTAAAGTAGTATATGATGCTTCTAAGAAAATATTTTTTATAAAAAAGATTTAAATATAAAGTTTGTAACTAAAAATCAAAAAATTCAAAATTGTCATTTTTTATTTTATTTTTAACTAAACATGTTCTTTTTAATTATATAAAAAAATCTTTGAAAGTATTCGAAACAGCAAAAAACATATAAAATGCTTAATTATTTGGAAAATATATACATATTAATATATTTCTATGTAAAAAATATTTATACGAGCTTTTGGCTAAACTCTAGACAAAAAACAAACTCGTACTTTTTAAACTTTTTAACAAACATTTTCCTTAAATTAGGCTTAATTGCTTTATTAATTTGATTTTTTAATTGTTGCGTATAATTAATTAACTGGCATATATTTCAACATTTACATGAATATTTCCAAGAGTTAATAAAATGCTTCTTATAGAAATATTCAGAATAGTTTATTAACAACAATTTTTATACAGTGAGTTTTTATGGAATAAATTATAGGTCGACTTTCAAAAGTTGCCAAGTATCTCCATTAAGTTCTTGGACCTTTTTGTTGTACACTTTTATAATGCTGAGAATTACCATCATTGGTATTACCACTTACTTGTTTCGGTTTGTCAACGACTAACCCTAGCTGCTTACGAAAAAGTTTCTGTACCAAGGTCTTCTTCTCTTTCTTTTGTCATTTTTTTTTTCATTTTTAGCTGACCATGTTTGGCAAAAGTCACGTTGTAGGAAATATGTAATACCATTTCCATACACCAAACTCAGATATGTAATGTCAACAGTCCTTATTGATGCGAACTTTCATTTTTGGGCCTAGCAGACACTCTAGTCAAGTCGTTCATTTGTTGTGGAGTAGCTCCACATATTGTACATGTAGACGAAGAAGGCGTATCCGTTAATACCTGAGCCAATTTTTCATCTATCATAGTTAAAAAAAGTTCATGTTTAACTTGTATTCCTTTGCAACATTTATTAATTATAGAAGGGCGTAAAGAGTATATTTGGCTTTTTATTTCATCTGCAACAACCAATAATAATGCCAATAATAGAATGCATGTCCATCAAAATTATTTTTCAATAAAAGATTGACAAATATAAATTACGCATAACTGTTGTTATAAATAGTGTGAAACCACGATAAAAAACGGTTTTTTGTTTTCTAACTTTTAACGCTTTTTTATCTATAATTTTGGAAACCGGACGTACCCGCACCTGATTTTAATAAATTAACTTTAAAGACAAGCTATAAATCAATTAAAAAATGAAGCGTTGGGAAGCGTGAGTGACTATTAAAAATATTGGTGAACTTTAAGAACTTTCATTTTCTAGCTCATTTTATAGTTCAATTAATTTTTAGTAAACAAAACCATGTAATTAAAAATATAAATTTGTTCTAAAATCTCAATAACATGATGCCTTCAAAACTGTTAAACACTTTATATTTATTCATAAAAAGTTTTATAGAAAATAACTTTTAAAGTGATAAAGCAAATAAGTTTCATTTCAACATTTACGAAATTTGAAACAATAAGGTTTCAAAAATTATCTGGAGTGAAATCGAAATTTGAGCAAAAAACTATTCAATACAAGAAGTGAAATACAACAAGTGTTTCATTACATCAATACAGTTCACATCCAACCAAGACGTTGTGTTCCACAGAGCATTATTGTATCATCACAAGGTAAATGTAACACGGTAAGCCTTGAGAAGCGTGATTATTTATTTTTCAAGTGCAAAAATGGCTGCCGACAGTCTTGGATTGGAACTAAGAAAGAAAATTATTGGCGATTACGTAAGTGGAATGTCACAAAAAAGTATTTGTGATAAATATCGCGTGAAAAAATGAACCGTATCAAGACTATGTTCCAAATATCGTTCTACGGAGAAGTTATCAGCAGATAACAAAGGTGGAAGACCGCGTTCCACCACTTCTAGAGAGGATTCTATGATCGTCAGATCCGTCAAGAAGGATCCCTGGATATTATCAGACAAGATACAAAAGCAATTAGAGCTGCCTGTATTGGACCGAACAATCAGACGACGTGCTGTTGAAGCCGGATTGTTTTCTCGACGCTCTGCAAAGAAACCGCTGATTTCACTAAAAAACCAGAAGAAAAGACTCCTGTTTGCTACATCTCATATTGAATGGAATGTGCAGAAATGGCGAACTGTCCTGTTGAATCGAAGTTCAACATCATTGGGAGCGATGGCATTTGCCGTGTACGTCGACCGGCCGGAAAACGTCTCGATTTACGTTATTGCTATAAGACCGTGAAGCATGGTGGAGGCAATGTAATTGTCTGGGGGTGTTTTTCTGCTAACGGTCTAGGTCCAATACATCGAAACGATGGAATAATGGACCGTTTCATGTATAAAAATATCCTGAAAGATGTTATGTTACCTCATGCTGAATGGAATATGCCAATAAAATGGGTTTTTCAGCAAGACAACAATCCAAAACACACTGCAAAAGTAGTCAAGCAGTAGTTTCAAGACAACCATCTATTGGTGATGGATTGGCCGCCTCAATCTCCGGATCTCAACCCTATCGAGAACCTGTGGAAGACCGTCAACCGCAGAATTAATGGTGAAGGTGTTCGTAATAAGGATCAACTGTTTGAACAAATCCAAAAGGCCTGGGCAGCGATTCCACAAAGTTTCATTGATCACCTGATCGAATCTATGCCTCGAGTTGCACTTGTTTTGTCCTGAAGGAAATCAACTTTTTATAATACTTTTGATTAATTTATTAAATTTCGTGTACAAATAATGAACTTTGTGATGATTAAAACTTGAAGAACTTTGTCTCTAAACAGTTACATAGTTATTTCTCTAAATTGAAAAAATGCAGCACTTTTATATAAAGAAACTAAGTTAGCATTATTTGGTTGCACATATATATATATATATATATATATATATATATATATATATATATATATATATATATATATATATATATATACATATATATATACGTATATATATATATCTATATATATATATATATATATATATATATATATATATATATATATACATATATATATATATACATATATATATATATATATATATATATATATATATATATATACATATATATATATATACATATATATATATATATATATATATATATATATATATATATATTTATATACATATATATATATATATATATGTATATATATATATATATATATACATATATATATACGTATATATATATATATATATATATATATATATATATATATATATATATATATATATATATATATATATATATATATATATATATATATATATATATATATATATATATATATATATATATATATATACATATATATATATACATATATATATATATATATATATATATATATATATATATATATATATATATATATATATATATATATATATATATATATATATATACATATATATGTAAAGTTTTGTTTTAGTTTCAGTTTTTAATTATAAAGTAAATCTTTTTGACAGAGAGTTTATTGAGTTAATATAAAATTACAGATTTTTTTAGTTTTTCCTGTTTATAAAATAGGCCCCAAGTCAGATACGCCATTTGCGCGTTGGCAAGGCCTGCAGTATAGATCGCCCACTTTTTTATTTTATTTTTATTTTAGTGTCACGTATCTAAGTTTTGTAATAGGAGAGGTTTCAAGTCAATCAAATAATGTAAGGTGAAATTCTCTTGGTTCACATTTCCAATGCTTATAAAATATGTTCTCAAGCATCGGTTGATAATTTTGGCTAGTGTAACTGGCAACACTTTTATCACACTCTTTGCTGTTATAGTTTTCTATAAAATGTTGAATAAGACCCAGTAACATTTTCTGTGTTAATTTATTTTAAGCAATTTAATTTTAAATCTTTTGAATGTTTAAATATGATGGTTTAATATGCAATCTTAAATTTGATGTTTATTTTTACTACAAGGTGTTTCTCGTCTTGGTATTTTTATTTGAATTTTACAAATAATTTTTTAACAGATTTTTTTTCATCATATTAAAATCCAGGTAGTTACTTTTCTCATTGTTGAATTTTAGTTATATTACCTATAAATTTAATTCCTCAAATTTATTTTGAAAATCACATTAGATATAATCATATAAGATATTATTATAAGATGTACCCATACTTTAAATATAAAACCCTATATGTGCGTTATGCGGTTTTCTTCCCATGAGACCTTCTAACATGGATATATGGCCCGCACGTACGCAGATGAAGGCCTTTGTCCTGTATTTGATCAACAACAATCGGCAACAAAGGAAAGGCCATACTTTATTAATAATTTATAAAAAATATAAGATAATAACTTGCTTGAACTCGCGAGTGTATCTTTTATCATTTGGCGGATATAGCTTTCTATTTGATCTTTATTATCCACTAAAATTTCTTTTAAGACTTTTTTTGCCAAAGCTCTTTTTTCTTGATTGGTCATTCCAGCACTGTAACCATAGCAAGTCATAAGTGCTACAACCATAATGAAAAACTTCATTTCTTTTCTCTCAAAACTAAATAACAAAAAAAATATTTCAAATTAACAGATATATTAGAGAGATTAAAAAATAAGTTCATCTGAAAAACATTGGAAAATAAAAAATTAAATACACTATATATTACCTTAAACTAAAAAATTGTTTTTTTGTTTTTGTTTTTTGTCAAAGATTTAATTTTAGGGTATTAAAACTTCAGAAGCAAAAAAATACAACTTAACAAGTTTAATGAAAAGTTTGAATTTTTTCTATAGGAACCAACTTAATATTTATAAATATTAAATTCCCAGCCGCCATTTGATAATAAAAAGACGTCTTTTGAACGTTCAAAAGACGTTGTGTGGTGGTGGTGTATCATTGATTAAAAGCGGTAAAAGCCGATAGTGGCAATAGTAAATGTTTTACATTAAAATTATTTTTCTATTAATTAGATTCACACGAATAAACATGAGGTCCAAAAGACGTTTTTTTGACGTTATCTGTTTGATGGCTTTACAAATGAAGCCACTAGATTACAAATTAGATATTTGTAATAAACCAAACTCATCCCATATTAAGTCATAAAAAATATAAAACATGAAATAAATGAAATTAAAACTAATACAAGGAAAATAAATAAATATGTTTGAGTATTTTTTCAGCATTAAATAACAAAAATGTTTTGAAGTTAAGTTTAACATATTTCCTTGTTTTTTTTCTGATGCAAACTTTTATTGCAGTTATTTTGATCTTATCAATTTATGAAGTTTTGCGTAGAATTTAGCTATCCTTAACAATTTATGAAGTGTTGCGTAGAATTTAGCTATCCTAGAAAAATTTGTTTAAATTATTTAATTGCTAGTATATTGTTAGACAAATACTTTCTGCTCACGGGTTAGTTCTAATATATATACGAGAGTGTTAAGAAAGATTCAAAATAAAAAAAAACAACTTACAAATTTCTTTTACGTTATTAAAAAATGTATTGCGTGTTTGTCGAAAAAAAAAGATTGAACCATCTTTATTAATATAGGGATATAGATCTTTGAGGGGCTTAACTCCAAACAATAGTCTAAATTGCGCGCGGTAATCTTCAAGAATTAAGCATGTGTTCATTCAAAATCTTATAACTATGTCAATGTTCAAATATAAAGAAAACTTAAAACTCCTTATTGTTCTTTTAACTACAAAAATACTTTAACGACATAATAATGCGTGATATACTTTATTTAATTGAATTAAAAATTGCTCGTTTACATTATTTTATCCGGAAACTTTTTTTTCTTTTTTTTTTACAGAAGCAGCTCCACTGGTGTCTTTTAGAATCCGAATAGAATTTGATCTATATAAGTTTAAAAAAGAAACTTTTTAAATTAACATTAAGCTCGTTTAACGAACATTTGTTAGTTAGCAATTTGATGATGTCAAAACAGTTTAATACCAAATAGCGCCAATTTTAAAGCCAATTAACATTGACAAGCATTTCAAACTATCTCCGTTCATCTTTATAATCAAGAAGTGTATTATTATTGCTATTTTGTTATATAAATATAATTAAGCTTTAACAAGGTCTTAGCACTGGTTCCCTAAAGTAGAAAAAGTATATAAAACATGTTCAACGGATAGGATAACTGAAATCATGAAATGAAATCTGAAATGATGAAAAGACATTAAAACTAAAAAATGAAAGCATTAGGCTTTGAGTATAAGTTTTCAGTCTCCGTATAACAAAAATTATGCGCTTGCATTCACACCTAGTTAATGGAATTGCTCCCATTCCATGCAAAATTTCCATTCCATGCAAAACTTCCATTCCATGCAAAACTTCCATTCCATGCAAAACTTCCATAATGTTTGGGAACATTTTTATACTGACTAAACCATCTGAACAATGAAGAATGTTTGATATATAAGTTTACAAAAAATTCAAAAAATTTTATCAGAAACTTTTTACTCCGATAAACTTTTTACTCCGATCATCAAGTGTCATAGCGATAGCGATAGTGATGGCATTGAAATAATCTATTATTATTATTTTTATTGTTTTTACTTTTATTATTATTTTTACTATTATTATTATTGTTATTTAATTGTCGTAAGACTAATAAAACTTGCCTGCTTTTGTTTAAACTTATTTCTTACTAAACTACATTACGGCATTTTATTCCATCGAATGAAATACCGTAATATAGTTGCCAAAAAAAGCACCTATGTTTCTGAACCCTGACGTCAAGATCTGTTTCTGAACACATTTAGTTTAAAATAAAGCATCTTTCATATAATCAAAAACTTTTCTAAAATATAGTTTACAACTGAACTATGTTTATTACCTGCATAGCGTATTTGTATTAAAAATTCAAATCCTAAATGATACACTTTTTAATTTTTTTGACATTGCGTTTGCACCTCTACATTTTTGGATACAAAGACCAAAATCACCAATTACAGAAATTTTATTTTGAGTAATAGGTCAACTGTACTTAATTTACAGTCAATAAAAGAACACAGATTATTACTGTCAATGAGTCGTATACCAAAAAGAAAGATATAACTGTTCAAAATTAGAACAATAAGAAACTTTGCCACAAAATATAGAAAAATAAGTTTGCTTTTCATTTTTGTCGAATTGTGTAAACGAACGTGACGAACAATAATGACTACGTTTATACTAATACATTAATTAGGTAATCAAATTAACAGTATGAATTGCACATTATAATATCTAGTGCAATTATCTATCCGCTTTCTCTATGTTATCTTTCTAACTTGACTTCTTTTGGCCTTCGCTCTAACTTTCTTCGTTCTTCCTAACCTCACTTTCTCTTGATCAGCAAAGCGGGTGATGATGCTCTTTAGTGAGCTGAACTGGTCTTCGCTGACCCAGGTATGTGGCCTCTATATGGCAATTAGCCGGAGGAGGAAAAACTAGCCAAATACCCAATTTTTTCAAATACGAATATCCCAACTGTTTTTTTGCAGCACTCGATTTAATAGCAGTACCCAATTTGATTGCAACACTCGATTTGATTGCAGCACTGAATAAATATGTTTTGGGAGGTTTTAGATAGCAAAACATTGTAGGAGCGGAACGAATATGTTCCTCAAGAATTTTATCACCAGCATAACACAAAAATTTAAAAAATTTTACAATTTTATCAATACCAACGTTCTTTTCAAATAACTTTTACTGTCTTCATGATGACTTCAAAAAGCAATACTATTTTGACAAACCAAAATTGTTTTTATTATTAAAATTAGTTTAATTTGAACTTAAATAAGTTTCTTAAGACTACCTAATGTAATATTAAGTTGCTTTTTTTTTCAAATTATATCTAAAAGGACAATGCGTTGAGATTATTTAAGTATGCATGGGCACTTAATTTTGTGAACCATATGATCAAGAGCTCAGCATACAGTTTTGTCAAAAGTTTTCGAATAATGTTAACAACCAAAGTATTACTTAAAATATTTCTTCTAAACAGTGTAAATGGAAGAAAGTATGATAATAACATGTAAAAATGTTTACCAAAACTATTTAAGTTTTTTTGTCAACCAGGATAAATCACATTTTTTGTTAACCAAAAGTTGTTGAAATAACCAATTGTTTAACAGTTTTATTTTCTTATCAAGAGGTAAAAAAAAGATGTTTTAGAAATGAATACCTTGCTAGATCCAAAAATAAATCAAAATTTTTAGTGAAATGTTTTCATAACTTCATTTAGAGACAAAAATAAAGGAAAATTTTGATTAAATGTTTAAATAGAATACCGCAAAATATTTATTAATAAATATTTTTCAGTAATAGAAACATTTCATCTAAAAGAATAGTAATTGCATTAACTGTTTATTTTCTTCAAGTATTGCGCAAAACCTGTATTTTTACAAATTTAAATACTTCTTTTTTAAAGCTGGTGATTCAAAGCAATATTTTCTCTTTTTAAGTCACAAAGTCATTTTTTTATCATCCTTATTGCGCAGTTAAAGTAATCGATAAAAGTTAGTTTTACCGTTAAGGAATATTCTATTATTGCATTACCTCAACCATTTGTATATTCACGAGACAAAAAAATGCCCCAATCCGCTCAAATCAGTATATTGTCATAATCAGTATAAATCAATTTACAAAAGCAAACTAGTTTTTTTTTGATTTTATGCATGCATACAATGCAGTTATAATTATGCAGTTAATTTTCTGTGCATGCACAAGAACTTAACTGCAAAACATCATCTGGGTCAGGTGGAATAACATCCATTCAATCTCATGTTGGTTACCAACGTCTATCTATTCATATTTACGAGGTTTAAAAATATCGTTCTTAATCATAATCAAAAACTGCGGCGTCGCACTATGCCTCATAATGATTAAAAGATGGCAAAAACTCAACAAGTTTTGACAAACATTGTAATTAAATATGTCATATGTTGAAATAATAGTTTTTGGGTCAAAGAATTCAAATTTAATAATAAAAACATTTTTCATGCGCAGCTTTGACGCGCATAATGCGTGTACACACGATCAAACGCGCATTACGTTTGACTACACGCGTAAAATAATTTAAGGTAAAATTTTAGAATTTTTAAGCCAAAACAAATTATTTTGATAATTTTTTCTATTAGATATTTTAATAACATTTGTTTTCAAAGAATGTAGAAAAAAACTGTGTTTTAAATTCAGATTCAAATTTTTTAATATTTATTTTGTTATTTATAATGCAATAATTATAATAACCTCGTATGGCAATATTTTTTCTTACGCTTTCTAAAAGATGTGCTTTAGATCTGACTATTCTAGGATGTAGTGCATTTGATTTATCATATGTTTAACGTATATATATTTGTTTCAACCTCGGATTGTTTTTTAAGTTGAAAAGTAAGTTTTACAACTCTAACCAGCAGTCTAATAGATTGCTGAGAAATTTTAGCATGTATCTGCATTCTTTTTTGTATGTTATATAGTGAGAACAGAATTTAATCGTACAAAGTAATTTTTGCATTTT
The DNA here is from genome assembly GCF_038396675.1 of Hydra vulgaris. Classification (NCBI taxonomy): domain Eukaryota; kingdom Metazoa; phylum Cnidaria; class Hydrozoa; order Anthoathecata; family Hydridae; genus Hydra; species Hydra vulgaris. Next base: position 15,510,852 of record NC_088933.1, read on the forward strand.
ATTTGCTAATTTTGCTTTTATCTTGATTAATAATTAAATAAACTGAACCAATTTTTTTTATTCATTCCTATATTTCTTATTTATACTTAATCAGTGTAAGTAAATGTGTTTGTTATACAATTTTTAATTTTTTACTTACGCAAGTATTAATTTTCGCGCACAAAAATTAATTGTACAAAACTGTTTTATTATTTGTTATGAATGTTTATGGTTTTTTTAATTTATAAAATATTTATTTTCAAATTTAAATTCAATAATATTTTATTATTGAATTTACATTACTAGAATAATATTTTCAGCAATTAATAACATTTTTGATAAAAAAAAATTCATTAAAAACTCTGTTTACCGAACATTATGGCACCTGAAGGTAAAATTTAAATACTACTCAACGAAAACTTGTTATAGATTTGGTTAAACAAGGAAATACTCATAGAAAAAAAGAAGAACTTACAAATATTCCATTTACAATAGTTGGAGCCATTGTAAATAAGTACAAACAATATGAAACGTTTGAAATTTGTTCTGGACGAAAGCTGAAATAACCTCACGAGATGATTTAGAAATTTTAAGAATGATTAAAAAAATCGGATTGAATGGACAAAAAAGTATAGCAAATCATCTAAAAAATTTTACAGGAAACTTTCACTAATATCAATTAGAAATTGCATTCATAAAGCAGGGTTCAGTGGATGTTTAGCTCGGAAAAAACCGTTTTAAACAAAAAATCATACAAGAGAAGAATGAATTTTGCAATAAAGTATTATTTAATGCTAGCATCATTTTGGTAAAATGTACTTTGGTCTGATGATTCCAAGTTTATTTTAAAAAAATCTGATGGTGCACAGAGAGTTTGACGAAAGAGGGGTGAAGCATTTAATTTGAGTTAACGAGAGGAACAGTTAAACATGGTGGTGGAAGTGTAATAATATGGGGTTGTATGGCATGGAGAGATGTGGGTAAACTAGAATTTATTGATGAAACTATGAATGCTGATTATTATAACAATATATTGAAACGAAATTTAAAATCTTCTGCTTAAAGACTTTTTTTTGTTTCAACAAGACAATGATCCAAAACATACTGCTAAAAAAACTAAAACCTTTTTTGATGAAAATGGCATAAACGTTTTAGAATGGCCTTCACTGAGCATAGATTTGAATCCAATAAAGCATTTATGGGCTTTACTAGATAAAAAAATAGGTCATAGAGCATCTTAGAAAAAAGAAGATTTGAAGAAAGATGTTGTTAAATCATGGTCTAACATTGACAATAATCAAATCAAATGTGTGGTAGAATCGTTGCCGAAACGCTTGTTAGATTTAGTTAGTAAGCAAAAGGAGGACCAACTAAATATTAAAGTATGTTAATAAAAAACTTGAAGCTGTTTCTCAGTTATTTTAATAAACTGGTATTTTTTCTTGGCTTTAATCAATAAAGTTTTCTTGTACAATTATTTTATGTGGGAGGGTTTTATCCCCATCTTTTTTTGTTTCAAATTCTTAACCAGGTAATTCAAAAGCATAATGACAAATTTAACAATTTTTTTGAAGGTTTTTTACCAAACGAATAATTGGCGGAAAAAAATGTTCTTTATAATTAATGCATGATACAGTATTTTATTCAAAGATGTTAATTTTATTAAAAAATTACTTTGTACCATTAAATTCTGTTCTCACTGTATATTAGATTAAATTATATATTTTTTAAATTAAATGAACTAAAGATCAATAAATAAATTTTTAGATTGAAAATTGAGTTTTACTATTTCTACCTGCGCGCTGCTAGAACACTGATGTATATATCGGACAACTAGTCTAATATTTCGGACTACTAATATTGTTCAATTTTTTTTTCTGTGCGGACATACTATAATCATATATATATATATTTTTCTGTTCGGACATAATATAATCATATTCTATATTTCGAATTAAAATAAAAATTTTTATGATAAAATAATGCATTTAAATGATTTTAATTCTCTAAAATTATTATTTGCATATATTTGCATTCAGTGAAAAGGCATTGTTTGGTAGTTTTTTCCATTAAACCGTTTGTATTTAATAAAAGAAATTTACAAAATCAGTGGATCACTTTGAATGAGTAAAAAGTTCATTTGGTACTTCATAACATTTAACCTTGAAATTTTTGAAAAATGATTCAAACTGGCACACAGTGGGGCAGAATTCACTTTTACTGGACAAAGTTCATAACTAAATTAATATTAGGGCTATACTCACTAAAGTTACCTTGAGTATTAATATGATGTCTACGCTTCTTATGAAGATGTTATTTTTTATTTGTTGCTATGGATACCTTTATTTTTGCTTAGCAACAACCTATTTTTGGTATTTACAGGTATTTTGCGAATGCTACATTTACTAAATTTGACATGAGTACCAACCAAGTACCATCGTGCTTTTTATAAAAGTATTATATATTTTTATTAAGTTGTTATGGATATTTATATTGCTTAGTTACCAGATAATTTGCTTAACTACAAAGGGGTAAATTGATTTTTGAATAAATTTTATCGGATTTTTGACCCACTTATTTTGAAAAACTATGAAATATTTAGGTAAGTAGTTTTTTAGCAATAATAAAAACAAAAAATGGTGCAAGAAAACATTGTCAATTTTAAACTACATCAAAAATTTATAGAGCAATAATGTCGTTTGAGATTGTTTATGTAGTTGTAAAACATTTGAAGAAAATGTTTTATGATTTGTTCGGTGTGATGTTGGTTTACGCACTGATGAAACAACAGAATCACTGTAATCTAAAAGTTTATTCATTAGATCAGTATTTGTTGCTCTTCGGGATGTTTTTTGGCTGAAATTTTTGTGATAAGATTTAAAGTCTTTATTTCTAGCCTCATCAGCTTCCTCTGACATAAGTCCTATGGGTAATGCAAGGCTTTGAACTATGTCATGTTCATGCATCAACACTTTGTGCACAGATTGAGCCATGTAATACCATGGTCAAAGGAACACATATAGAAAACAATAATCCTTAAGCAGTTTATTTTATATCCCGAAGATAGTGTTACCAAGATAATGTAAAATCTGAATTTAAGGTTTTTATCGATATGCTGTTTACAGATATTTTACGATGCTGCAAAAGCATGCTTTGAAGTTATACCATCGCTGCTTGATCCAAAACCACCACTTATGGGGAAATCAACAACAAGTCTAATTTTGTTCATATAATGAATCTTTTTTTTAGTTACAGATACCTTTTCTTTGTGTTCTTAAGATTTTGCTTGCCACGTTCTTGTTTATTTTTTATATGCAATGTGCAAAATCATCTCAAAAAATCAAGTCCATAGAGACTGGCAAGAACATATTTGAACTCTTTGTGAGTATAATTTATATTAAGGATATCAAGGCTACTCATATTTTTGGAGAGACACCACCCACTGAACAGCATTGATATGAATTAGTTTTTCCAAACAATATTGTCTTAACTTTCCCATCAATTATTGCAAGTTCAATAATACAATTCACTTAATAATAAGGGTCTGCAATAGGCTGGGGATGATAACTTTTAATTTCTCCAAATAAGCACCTTTTCAATGCTGTTGTTAAACCCAGTTAAATCCATTGGGACTAGACAAGTAATAAATAAAGATTCTTTACGTTTTAAATCTCTTCTCATTTCAGGTTCTGACAAAAGTTGTTTATAAATGCTTTGACCAGTAGCAACATCAAAACCAGTCTAACACGTGAGTGTCATTATTTTTAATGCTATTTTGTTCAAAATCAAGTGCCTCAGCCCAGGTTCCTGAACAGCATAGGTTCTTTTCAAAATATGAATAATTAAATCTTTTAAAGAAACTGAAGTTGAATAGTATCATTGCAGTATAGCATTTCAACGTCGCATCCCTGATATCATTGTTAGTGGGGTAGATGTTATATTCTTTTTCCAAGTCTCCACGTTTATTTGCGTTATCTGTATTTGAAATATTTAGAACATTCTTAGCAGTAGCAAAATTTGATTCATCTCTTAATTTCTTACTAGCAGCAAAAAATAATTCATTTGATAAATGAGATTCGAGCAAGCCAGATGCACCCTTGTTTTTTAGTTTTATTAGAATTAACATCCAATGTAACTGGTTTTCGACCACGTCTACTTTTAATTGGTTTATTGTCTTTTTTTCTGACAATTAAATACTCATTAGGCCAATTTACAAACTTCTTTCAAAGTTTTTGACAGTATAGTTTGCAATTTTCTCCTTTTTTTTATATAGGTAAATAAATTGTTGAACAAGACGCTTAAAATCAAAGTCTTCAAATTCAGCAAATTTTTGGCTGAATAAATTTTAATATATCTTCATTAATATTTTGTTTTGAATTACCAAATTTAATAAAATCATATCTAAATAATTTTTATGACAAATATTTTGTATTTAACAGTTCAATTTTAAAAAATATATGCCGCGTGGATTACTAATTCTTGTTTGTGTTTAAATTAATATAAGTGTTTGAAATTAAAATTAAAAGTAATTAAATTACTGTTAGTTTTAGTAGTTAAATTACTAACAGCTACCGAAAGTATATTGTTGCTATGCTATTCAAAGTCAGGTATCCATAGTAACCAAAAAATTTATCCTTAGAAGTGTGAATCTCATTTTAATACACACGACCAATATTGTGTACTTAGCGCAAATAGAAAACCGTTAAAACAACGTTAATGTAAAAGTAGGTTGTTGCTGTACAAAATTAAGTACCTTAGCAACCAAATTAAAACATATATAAAACCTGGTCGGAGATTTAAGGGCATGAGCAATCAATGGAAACTCTATTGAAGCACTATATAGCTCAAATAAATATCAGACAGCACATGGCAAATTGTGTCAATTATTAGTTATAGTGCAGCCAAAAAAAAAATTTCACAGATTTTTTTTTTAATTTGTGATTTTCAAAGTATAACTGAGATAATAACATTATTTAGAAATATAAACTATGGTGTAACTATAGATATAATTTTATATATCGATAAAATACTTTTATCATTATAAAAAAATTTTATTCAACTTTTTAAAGTAATTTAAATTTGCTTTCTTCACTTTTCCTAAACTTTTTCAAAGTTTTTTTGGATTGCTGAAATATATTTTATATTAGATTTGAAAATCACCACATAAAAAGAAACATAGAAATATTAAAAAATGCAAATTTATCTTTATTTTTTTTTGTCATAAATATTTAAAATTTGTAGTATTTGTAATTAGAAGTAATAATTAAAGTTTTTAAAGTAAATAAGTCAAAAAAAAAAATCTTATCAACATAGAAATATAAAAAAGAATGCTAAATATAAAAAAGAAAGCTGGAAACTGAAGTTGATCGATTAGCTTGTCTTGGTCGAAAAGAGAAGAGAAATTAAAATGTCATATTAAATTTTTACTTCCAAATAAAAATTGCATCTGAAGTTTTTACTTCCCAGGAAAAATCTCATATTAAATTTTTACTTCCATTATGATGCTTTTACTCCCATAAAATATTTTGCTGCAAAATATGTTTTTGCTACCAAACCACGTTGTATTTTGTAAATACTTTTAAACGTTTTAATTACAGCGGTTTTTTGAAAAGCAATAAAGAAACAAGTATTTAAACAAAAATATTGAAATCTTTGCAATGGTGCAATAGACAGTAATTTGATAATGATTAAAAATGACTATTAAATTGTTTTGTTTTCACCTTTTATTAATTACATTTTCACTTTTGCTTCACATATTAATGATGTTATGCAATTCAAAAATACATAAATAATTTTTTTTTTTTTAAAAGTAATAAAATATATTTTGAATTCATTTAAAAAAATATATATATTATAATATAAAAAATTACCATTCACATATCAATTGTTAGTTTACAATTTTTTGATTTTATGCGCAAAAAAACAAAATTAGTATTAAAATCAAAATAAAGTATCAAAAGCGATTTGTTAATTTATAATTTATTTTATTGTTTGTGAATGAGGTATGATCGGGTGGTATAAGACTCATGTCTGGAGAGTGGTTCAGGTCAACTTAATTTGTTTATATGTTAAAAATGAGCAACTTTTTTATATCAATAATAATACATAAAATATAATATAGTAATTTATTTAATTCCAATAAAAAGACCCAAGATTTGAAAAAATTATTTTTAAAAGAGTTTGCTTTTATTAGTAAATTGGTAATGTTTATATTTCTAAATAATGACATTTATTCAGAATGATTATGATATATATATATATATATATATATATATATATATATATATATATATATATATATATATATATATATATATATATATATATATATATATATATATATATATAGGGGAAAGGCGCCTATGATGGCATACTTAACTTTGAAGCTTCATTATTCAGTATCCTGAAGACCAATAATAAAAGTTTTGATATGGATACATTCCTTGTTACATCTATAACAATAATTACCTCGGGAGTTTTCATCAGTTTTATTTTTTTTATAAGTTATTCTTATTGTAAAAAAAAGCACAAGTATGCGATCATATGCAACCACTGCTCTTATGATGGTATAGGGGAGGATGGGGCTAGTTAGGATCGAGGGTAACTTAATGATTTCATTAAACCTTAGAGTCTTCCCTCAGAAAAGTCAGAAATTACTCGAAGCCATCCTAATTTACCATTTCATGCTACACACCAACATTGTAAAATTTTATATATATATATATATATATATATATATATATATATATATATATATATATATATATATATATATATATATATATATATATATATATATATATATATATATATAAATTAGTAAAAAACACTTATCTAACTTTTTCTTCTACTTGAAGTTTCACCATTGCTGGATCATCAGGAAGAGTAACTAAATCTAAAAAAAAATTCAATTTATAGAAAAAATATTTTACAGGAAGTTATAAATTATTATAAAAAAATTTTAATTACTATATTTTTTTGATTAACGGGAAATTACAGAAAGTAATTATTAAAGAAATTTTTTTGGAATGGGGATAGTTTAATTTGGTCATTTCTTTTTATAATTTTTTAAGAGATATTTATTTTCGTGCCTACATTTAGAAATTAATTCAGATTTTTTATTTAATAAATTTTCCTGATTTAAATGAGCATACATTTTTTGGAAATGTTATTATAGGCAGGGGCAGACTTTAGAATAGACCATTGTAAATTAAATATTTTTTCTTTCTTTAAAATCCCAAATATATTTTGACAGCATAGTCTCTTTTGAATATTTTTTGTGTTTAAACGATTGTTTGTGGTTGGCATAACGTTTTTTCCATTCCCTCGGTTAAGCCAATATATTGTTTATCAAGGTTATTTTGTGAGGAAACAATGCACTTGTAAATTACATTTTTCAAAGGCATTTTTACATATATATATATATATATATATATATATATATATATATATATATATATATATATATATATATATATATATAAGCAGAATTATAGTGATTTATTACTTTAAACAAAAATTTAGTTTTTTCATTATCATTAATTCTCTTTTATATTTTTCTCTAAAAATTTTAAAACTATTTTATAATTTACTACTTAGTGCTTTCTATTATTTGTATTGTTTTGCCCAACAATTGGTTTATTTTATTTTTCCCAAGAGTTTTGGTGATTTTTTTTTTACTTTCTTGTTACTATATTCAAACATATTGTAAAACATATTGTGAAACATTGTTTTTTTTACAATATCAGTTGTGTCACAACCGTTTAATTAGAAATTGACTCATCTATTTATCACTTAGAATCTGCAAATAGATTTATTACGTTTTAAAAATTTTCAAAAATACTTGTTAATCTATTTTAAAAAATAAAGTTTTACAATATGTTTTTGCACCTAGTCTAAAAGAGAAAGAGCATCATTCGAAGATCTGATCCAAATATGGTAACAGTATTCTATACAAGGATGGATTAGAGATTTATAGAGATGAAGAATAATATCCGGAGTAATAAAGTAGGAAGTACGATAAAGAAATGCACTTTTATTTTTTGTTTGTATGTTTTTAGTATTAATAATTTTTAATTTAATACTTTTAATACTTCTAAGTTTAAACATTTAATAGCTTAAACTAGGCTTATATAAAGTCTTAAACTAGGCTTATGTAATGTAAGTTTTGTAACACATAAAACCTGTAAGACATAAGTTTGGATGCTAAGTAAAAAGTAAACAGTAAAAAGCTTTGTGACTGACAATGTGGCTAATATGAAATTAATGAAACAAGCAACGCAGTTAATATGAAATCAGTGCGACAAGTTTGTCATCTGAAGGAGCTATCTGAATAATTACTTATGGGTGTGCTGCTCGTATGTTAAATCTTTAAGCAAATAATCTTAACATTAAAAATGAAACTGTAATGAAGTTTTTATACTCGAAAACTTGATGATTTTTTTCTTTAGTCAAAATAATTTTTATTTAGTAAAATTATTTGTGATCTGTCTTTTGCATTTTATTTAGCTCCAAAAAATTTTAGTCACAATATCTTGGCATTGCTATTAAATGAATAATTCAACCGTATAATGTTGGCCATTATCTAAGTAAAAAAAAGCTTTAACTATCAAGACAAATTTTAAAATACAACAGAAAACCTTGCACCTAACTACCTTACAACCTTCCATCTAGTTTATATTAATTTTGCATGACATCCAAATATTTTAGCCACAATATCTTGGCATGCTATTAAATGAATAATTCAATCGTATATATATTTAGAAAATAAATTTTCTTGGATATTTACAAATAGTAATAAAATAATATTTTTAAACGCCATTTAAATATACATTCAACATTATAAGTATACAATAATATATATATATATATATATATATATATATATATATATATATATATATATATATATATATATATATATATATATATATATATATATATATATATATATATATACACATACACTAGATTTGGATATATTTTAAAAAACACACTCGAGCTAAAAAATCTAAAATTGCTTTTCAATGTGACAAGTTTGTTTTAATAATAATAAAAAAGTAATATATTTTCTTAAAATAGTAATAAAATTAAATCTTTTATAATTTTAATTTATAAAAAAAATGGATTTTCACTACCATAAAATTCATAGGAAAGTCATACCATTGATGATAAATGCTTATTTTAAAAAAATAAATAAAATAAAAATAGATAATATTGATTCAAAAAAAACTTTTTGTTTGAGGATTGTTAATCAGTCAATAATTTTCAAAACACATGTTCTGCTTATATCATGTAATATTGCTATGATAATATGGTTTTTCTTATCTCTGAATACTCTAAAATAGCATTTACTAGTTTTGTGTTTTGACAACGCAGATATAATTGAAATATCACGCAAAGTTGATATTACTAAATTTACCTATATGCAGTTATAATTTCTTTTCTTCAAATTTCAATGTTAAAATGCTCAGAGCCCTGGTAGCTAAGAAATTTAATAAAAATAAATTATCAATAAATTTCTCTTAATAAAACTAAAACTAAATAACTTTTCAAGATTAAGCGACTAAAATTTTTTATATTTTGTCTACTTACTGACCCACTGTGTGGTATTTCAAATTTCATTATTTAAAGCCTCTTGAGCCTCTTCTGAATAAAATTCTTTGGAAAGGATTAGTAATATCTTAAGGATTTTAAGAGTTAAGAATATCTGAACTCCGTGCTGAAGTTTGTGAACTCCATCCAGAAGTTTTTGAACACTAGGTGGCGCTACATACCAATTGTTAAGAGAAATAATTAAAGAAGGCGTGTCTCTACAGTAGTTTTAAAATTTTTCAGGGTCAACAAGTGAATATATATGAAATAGCCGGAATATATGGCTATCAGAAAAGTTCTCAGTCTTTTTACAAGTTCTTTATCCACATATATTAGCAAAAACTTCCGAGTCTTCAAGGGCTCTTATTACAGTATTGCTATCATTTGTGCTACCAAATTCTGTTCTGGGTTGGTCTATTACAAGGCTTAGTTCTTTTCTACATTTTTGTTAAATGATTCTTTTCTTTTAGGCCACATCTAATTTTTCATGAGTTGTTCTTGCCTGAATGTCTGTTTTATATCCCAAATATAGAAGATATTTAAAAGTCTGAAATCAGCAGAGAAGAAAACTTAGTCCAAGGTGTAATGTCTTTTCATCGTAATCCCTGAGATATATTTTATTAGTTTAGAAAGGTTTTAACCGGCAAATATTACAGGATTGTTTAACTGACCAATAAAAGTGGGTACTTGACGTTATTTTGTTTAACCAGATTGTTTAGTTGTCAACAATTAATTTTAAAAATACCATAGCATTCTGAAACATACATTAATCATTTAATATTGCCTGCAGTAGAACTGTGCACTATATTTTTGTTTGTAAATACTCTGGATTGAAGCCCCGTCAAAGCCTACTTTGTTATGCAAAAATCTATTTTCATCAAAAAAGTTTTCTAGAACTGTGCAGCTTTATCTATTTTAGAGCAAACTCTGCAGCGTAATCCGCTGCAGAGTTTGCTCTAAAATAGCTTGAAGACCACAACCTGCCTCAGTCTCATGCATTTGAACCTTATCTGGATAACAATTTTGTTTTACTTCAAACAGATCATGAAGTGTTGGGTATATATCTGCATTATGAAGTAAGGAACTGTTTCTTATCATTTTATATTGTTCATCTGATAAACCACGTTGCAGTTTAAGACTGAGGTCATCTAATGTACTTATTTTTATGGGTTTGCCGGATTTATTGACTAAGCTTCCTTTTACTGTATAATTTTTTTTTCACCTGTATTAATAACTTTTTGAGCTTTAAATGCTTCTCTGATTAGTGCTTCTGAATGCAGGGCCATCCCGAAGAGATTTAATGGGTGGGGGGGGGGGAGAGATTGGGAAGGGATGGAATACATTTCTATTTTTTGTCTACTAACTATTGTAAAAAAAAATAATGGGTCGTCGTTGGCCGACATTTGCCGACTGCCCACTATAGATCCAATTTTGCCGACTCCAATGTCCAATTTGCCGACTAATAAAATTCGTAAGGGGGCTAGACTCGCCATGCCCCTCCTCGGCACGGCCCTGTCTGGGTGCTGTTGAGCTATTACTGCAACTCCGCCTCTCTTTTTTCTTTTTCCAACTTCTTTTCATGGCTTGACAGGCCTTTCATCACCAGAAATAATTATTTTCTAACCATTGTTCTTAAATTTTACTTGAGCGTCTAGCCATGTTTTCTCATTTTCATTAAGTCTGACGTAGGTTCTGTTGGAATTTTTGAAGTTTGCCTTTAATTTTGAAACTACTTTATTAACAGCTTTGTTTAAAATCTTCAACTTCAATTTTTTCTTTTCCTAAAATTGTATCCACTGTTTGTTTTAAAAGATTAGGGCAAATAAGCCCGCAAATACTTTGAATTTAAGCAAAAATATCTTGTATCTTTATTTTGAAAACTCTTTTGAGAGATACTATTTAAATATTTGACGATTCTTCTTAAAAAATCTACATTTTCATTTTATATACAGGAAACTGCAAAGACTATTTATATATAATTTGTTTCAGCCATAGCCTTTAATTTTTTTTTTCTGAATATTTAACAAGCATTTTAAATTTTATTATTTATTTTGCAAAATATATTAAATAATAATTGATAAAAAAAGAAAAAAAGATTATAGACTATTGATATAATAATAACTAGTATGTTAAGCGTACAACCATAAAAAACGTTTTTTTTATTTATTTTTTATAAATTATTTTTTAAACATTCAGTTGAGATTTCAAATGCGAATTAAACAAATGGGTGCAATTTTGTAAAAAAAAAAGAGGGGCGTTGTTTGATAAATCAGCAGACATTGGTCATGTGGCATTCCGCATGTTGCCATTCGTCTTAAGAAAAAGTCTATCCGCAAATCTACATAAGAAAAAGTCTATACGCAAAGTTAGTGGACACTTCCTTAATTTAAATCGTAAATATGTGGGAAACCCAAAACTAAGATATGCACTTTAGATTACAATTTCCATAAATCCAATATCTCCATAGGACTTAGGCACATCTAGTAATGTAAATAGCCGAAATATTTAACACGTATTATACATTGGTGTTGATACTAGAAAATTTCGCACCTACTTTGAAGTTTTAAATTCGAGTTTAATACCACGTATTAATCAAAAATAAGTATAATCGTGCCCGGTTTAGTTTTAAATATAAACATACAACAGAAAAAAAAAAATTAGGCGTGAAGAGCGCATGCGTACTCTAAAATCGCTAGATCAAAATGAAATTAAACAAGAAGTGAAAAAGTCTTAATTTGATTTTTGTAGCTTTTAGTATTACATTTGTCAATAATTTTCAGGTATACACAAAAAGCTATATGAATGTTAAGTCTTTATATAGCTTTTGTAAAATGTTTATATGTAAAATGTTTTTAACAACACCTTTTCAAAAAAAACAAACATCTCTTCAAAAAAGATATCGTTCTGCTAAAGCATTTCAAATATAATAGGTACGCAGTGTCGCGTTAAATAAGTAGATTAGACAAAATAATGTTCTGGGGCCGTATTCTGATCTCTCCGTTAAACTTAACGGAGCGTTAGTCAAAAACTTATTATTAACTACATCAATAAAAAAATTCTTTAAAAATATAATTTTTTAAACATAAATGTTTTATTTTGGTATTTAATAAATAGTTTTATTTAAACGAATTTATAGAAATTTTCGTCGTTTCTTTACTTAGAAATATTGTAATAAATTTTAGATGAAAGCTTAACGGAGAGACGTGAATACGGCTGCAGCGCATTAGTTTAGTTTACAGATACTTATTTAAATAAGTAGATCGTTATATAAGTAGACAAATTGAAAAGTCAAGGCATTTTTCGTTAACCCAGACAAACAAATTAAAAAAAAAAGGTCGATACTTTTTTCCAGTGAGCAAATCCAGGTTTTTTGTAAAAAAAATGTAACGATAGATTTAACCTACCTAACGGAAACTTTACGCCATATTTGCGCATGAAAGACGTTTGCCTAAAAATGCCTTGACTTTTTAATTTGTCTACTTATATAACGATCTACTTATTTAAATAAGTATCCGTAAACTAACTAATGCGCTGCAGCCGTATTCACGTCTCTCCGTTAAGCTTTCATCTAAAATTTATTACAATATTTCGAAGGAAAGAAACGACGAAAATTTCTATAAATTCGTTTAAATAAAACTATTTATTAAATACCAAAATAAAACATTTATGTTTAAAAAATTATATTTTTAAAGAATTTTTTTATTGATGTAGTTAATAATAAGTTTTTGACTAACGCTCCGTTAAGTTTAACGGAGAGATCAGAATACGGCCCCAGAACATCATTTTGTCTAATCTACTTATTTAACGCGACACTGCGTACCTATTATATTTGAAATGCTTTAGCAGAACGATATCCTTTTTGAAGAGATGTTTTTTTTTTTTTGAAAAGATGTTGTTTAAAAACATTTTACAAATAAACATTTTACAAAAGAACTGACTGTCTACTTATTTAACGATCTAGGTTAATAACCTACTTATTTAACGCGACAGCAGAAATAATAATTTACGGAACCGAATTTTGTGCTAAAATTCTGTGACTTATTTTTTTGGCTTTTTGTTTAGGTAGCCTAAGGCAAACGTATTTTTGAGGAGTTTTTTCTTAGAAACATATATACACATAGTATATTTTTGGAAAGAAGAAGAGTTAAGCTTATTTTTTGTGTCACTTTTACGTATGGTTGTTATACCATTTTTTGAGTATTTTGCTTATAAAAAAATAGGTTGATTTTTACTTATTAAATTCTTGTCAAAGGACTCTTTATTCCAATTTTATTTTGATTTTTTAAAATTAGTTTCTACATGCATTTCCTTTGCACCAGCCAAATTTCATGGAAAAATATTATGTAGCAGATAGTTAAATTAGTTAAACACTTCTGGTACCTGATTTCTGGTTTTCGAAAACAGCGGAGGTGGCTGAGGGGATGGAGGGGGCTTTTTTTTTTTTTATAGTTATTGAATGTTGCTTCACTTAGATTTTAAATAGTTTACAAAAATGTAGTAGTGTAGTTAAATGTAGTGAATGTAGTTAATGAAGTGACTACTCAAACAGATAGCAAGTTCATATTTATCATGTTTTTTCATAATAATTTTAACGTTAATAATTTTTACAAGTGTATCTTTATTTAAACTTTTGAAAATCACTGAATAGATTAAACTTGTTCAAGACATTTTTTAAGTACAAAAAAAGTACGTTTTTTAAAACACCTTTTTTTCGGTATTTACACAACTTTTCTTTGTTCATTAAAAGATTGTTTTATTTGTTGGATTTGTTGCCTAAAATGATTTTTTTTTAAGTTATTCCTTTTTTTATCTTTAGCTTCATTGTTATCTGATGCATTTGGTATGTTTAAAAACTATTTCTTTATCGGCTGTTTATACTCCTATTTTTTAAAGCTATACTATAAATTTTTTTTTTTTAGTTTTATTAACATCTGCCACAGTTGATAAGTTTGAAAAATATTTATTTTTCAGCTCTGTATAGAGTTAACGCCAAAATCAAAGTTATTTTTGTTACTTTTTTTACCTTTAGCTTTGTCACCATCTGCTAAGTTTAAAAAAATTTTTTTTTATCAACTGTGTATAGATTTGTTGGGAAAACAATGTATTTTTTGTTTTTTACATCTTTTTTTACCTTAGCTTTATCAATATATAGACTACAGTTGATACATTATTCTTTCATCATTTATCTATTGTATAATACTCTTGAATTTACGTTTTTTGAAGATTGTTTAAATCATTACACAAACGTTTCTAATGTTTCCTTCTTGTTTAGATGCGGGTTTACTTTTTCATCATATTTTGAGATTTCGTAAGAATATGAATAAATTATTTTTTGGTGTTATTCATTAGAAAATAAACATGTTGATGCTTTAAAAGTATTTTAATACGAAAGGTATTTTTATTGTCTTTTAATTTTTACTCAATGTAGACTATTTTATCTTTTGTTATTGTTTAAATAATTATACAACCTTTCCCAATGTTTACTTGTTTAGTAATGTTTTCATTACATACTTTGTCAATAAATTTGTTGCACATTATGCAGAACTTATTTGATGGTTGTTATTTATTCAATTACTGTAGTCAAATTTAAATCCAATCAACTCAGCCTTCCGCTGGTAAAATTGTGTATTGCAATTTTCGGTTATGTTTATATAAGTAGAAATTTAAAGTTGTATGCTTTGGTTTAATTCATTTTTTAAATTCATATTTCTTATCAAGTCATTTGTCTTCAATGACTGTGATTAGTAAATTTAAAAGCTATTACTTTTTTAACTTGTGAAAGATTTATTGCCAAAATCATTTTTTTGGAAAACATACTTTTTGTTTTTAGTTGCATCTACATCTAATACAGTTGGTACATTTAAAAATGAGCAGTCGTGACGCAGTGGCTAGAGCTCTGGATCAAAACCCAGAGGTCCAAGGTTCGACGCTAGCCCAAAAAGTGACAATGGTACGGAAGGAGGCGTGAACGTAAGGACTTCTGGGAACACCTAAATAACTTCCAAAAAAAAATCAATTCTTTTTCAGCAGTGTTTTGATTTTCCAAAACGATTTATTTATTTTGTTAATTACATTTTTTTTATATTTAACTTTATCTAGATCTGCTACGGTTGGTAAGTTAAAAAACTATTTCTTTATTAGCTGAGCACCGTCAATCATTAAAATTATACAATAGATTTAATCCCGTAATTAATGTAATTTACGGGGCTTAGTGACAAGACAACTATATTCTTCTTTTTGCTCCTGTCATGTAAATTTTTATTTATTTACTTAGTTATTGTAATTATTGTCAAACGGCGAAATATATATATAAAATAAAAAATCCCGATTTCTATTATTTTTTATTAGTTACAACTTTTTTGAACTTTCTGCAACACAATCTTCTCTTGATAAATGTATAAACTAAAATGTTTCTTTGTTTTTGGCAAAACTTAATGCTTATTTATAATTTATAAAAGTATTATATTTTAAGAAAACAAATTCTCAACAGAAGTTTTTATTTTTTTTTATTCATTTTAACTTGTTACTTAACATATATATGTAAGAGTTTATATAAATGCTTCAGTATGCTTTCAAATCTTAACTAATATAAATGTATAAGACTTCCAAAGGAGGACTGGTGACGGGATTGGAAATTATTATATTAATAGTTAATAAATTATAAAAGATATAGTATTCTAGGCCAGCCACATTTTTCCCAGCAATATTTTCTTAATTTGAATATGAAATAATGTAGAAGTACTTAAAAAATAAGTTCTGCAAGTTTTGTGGTTTGCAAATAGGTACAGCAAGTTTTGTGGCTTGCAATTAGGTAACAGTAAGTTTTGCGGCTTGCAAAGTTTTTTGATAGATTGGAAAAGCTATAACAATTAATGTAAAAAAAAAGATTTTTTTCGACCGCAATTTTCTCAAGAAATACATCTCAAAAATTTTTTGCTAACATTGTCATAACTTCTTATAAAATTGTCCGATTTTTATAACTTTTTTACCTTAAAAATACTGTATTTGAGGTAGGGGCGGATTCTGACCATCAAGTAAGGGAGGGCGATATTTCAGCAACCCCACAAGTTTTTTTTATATAATTTTCGTTTAAATATTACTCTTTTTATGTCATACTCTAATACTTATACTTATATATATTACTCTTAACTTTTTGATTTTAATCTTTAATTCTAAATAAACTGCTTTCACTCTGAGAAACACGATAACTTGAAAGACATGATGCTTTGCTGAGGTTTAGTGTTGAGCTTCCACAAATAATTGATGCACTAAACAATATTTCTAAATGGAATGACAGAACATCTTCATCAAAAGTAAAAATTTTATTATTATTAATTAGGGAAAGTGATTTTATTGTGTCATTAGGCTGTGCAGTACATGTGTTCTTCTTAACAAATGGGCTCATTCAGTTGTTTAAAAAAAAATTTAGGTCTACATAAAGCAAAAAATTGCATTAAAGATCTGTTAATTATTTTAAAACATAAAAGAGAAAACTGCGAAAAAATGTTTAAGAAAATTTTTAGAGCCGCAGAAAAAACAATAACTAAAAAGATGGTAGTTTTACCTATAAAAGAATAGTACAACTACAGACATGTCGTAAAAATATACCTTCAGATACAATGGAAGAATATTATAGGCGATCAATTTATATCCCTCGACTAGATGTATTGATATTGGACATAAATACACGTTTTTCTAATGAAAATTTACAATGTCTTCAAATCTATGCTTTGATGCCAAAAATATTATTACTCTGAATCATAGAGATATTGTTGAAACTCTTTCTGCAATCAGTGATGTTGATAGCTTTATTCTTGGACTTAGTATCCAAAACTTACCTGCACCTGAATTTACATCGGAAGTTGAGCAATGGCAGTGCAAATGTATAAGGATAAAAGATGAGGGAGGAGTCACATTACTACCTACTGAAATTACTGAAATTTCTGTTGTATTTGATTTATGTGACCTGGTGCAATATCCAACCATTCACAAGTTGTTTCAAATTATCAAGTCATGTCCTATAAGTTTTGCCACCTTTTAAACACATATTGGTTCAGAATTGGTCAAAAAATGGATAAAACGGATATCTGACCATATCTGAACGTTTTGTTTTTTTGACGTTTAATAGACGTTTGTGTGTTTACTGGGCAGTGCTGAACGTAGCTTTAAACCTTGCGAAGAATTAAAAATTGGCTGAGAACACAAATGACAGAAAACAGACTAGTCGGATTGGTACACTTAATGCGCACAGAGAAATTCCAGTAAATGTTGAAAATGTGATTGACCGTTTTGTGAAACCGGGAAATCGTAAATTAGAATTTGTAATATAAATTGTTAAAATAACCAACAAATCAAGAATGCTTTTTTTATAAAAGGCTACAAATACTAGATACAAAAAAATGTTTTTGAAAATCATGTAAGGGTGGGTGATCTCTTCCATTGCCCCCCTTCCTATGGATCCGCCCTTGGTTTCATGGCTTTTTATTATTATATAACATTCTAGTATTTGATCAATTAAAAAAATCTGTCCATATACCTAAATATATCAATAATATTTTCCCAAATATGATTTTATATTATATAGTATGTTTATATATTATATATAAACATACTATATAATATATATCATGCTTTTATATGTTATATAAAAGCATGATATATATTTTATATATCATGCTTTTATATATCAATAGTATTATTAAATAATGTTATAATTTACACTAACCATGAGCGAGACTAAGTTTTTGCAAACCGAGACGAGACCGAGACGAGAAGTTAGTACTTCTCGTGAGAACGAGACGAGACGAGAAATTTAACAATTTTTGAAAACAAATTTATTAAAATCCAAGTAAAAAAAAAATTTAAACATGATTTTGACAAATAGACACAAATGACATTTGTCAAATGTAAACAATTTTTTCAAATATTAATTCAGAATTTTTTTTGCCAAACTTTTCCAACAAGACAATGTTTTCTCTGATTAAGATGATTTGTTCTACTTTTTCTGGATGTAAGTTGTGTCTGGATGATCGGACGACATTTCCACCTGAGCTAAAAACTCTCTCTGATTCAGTTGAACTTGCTGAAATAGCTAAAGTTTGTCTAGCTAATAAAGAGAGTTCTGGCAATGTATTTGAATGTAATTTCCACCAATCAAGAATCGGAAAGTCTTTTTTGAAATGTGCCAGTATGAATATCAGGGAGATATTCATACTGGCACATTTCGCTCAAAATAGGATTCAGTTCAGATGTTGGCTCTTGTGTTTCAAGTCTGACGTTTAACTTGCGCTTCAGTTTTGAATTAGGGGACAAATCTGCTGAAAGGACTCTGGCAACAGGTTAGCACTCAACATTATCCTTAACCTGTGAGGCTAACCATTCTTTTGTTGTTTAAAATTTTTTGAAGAGCTTCAAGTGAAGTCCCTTTAAAGCAGGATTTAAGTAGTTTGCTGCAGCACTCAATAATTTTTCAGTGTGACTAAGAGGAAATCTTTTCTCAATAGCTTTTCAAGTTTTTTGCATTCAAGACACCGTAGCCATTTTTTCCATCCGTCTCAATAAATTGATCAATTTTGTCATGGATTAAATAAAGAGAATCGGCGACAGTATTAATTGTTGAAATAGACTCAGCCGAACACGTTTCTGTAGCTTCTTTAAGCGGTGCCAAAATTTCTACTGCTCCCTTGATTGATTTCCACTGTGATACACTGATGGTATTTGAAGAAAAAATATCTTCATTTGCACATAAGCTGATAATTGCACTCTTTAGATGTAGGACAGAAGCCATGCAATCCAGTTCACTATTCCATCTTGTGTCAACAGATTGGCGTAGCTGTCTAAAATTGACTCCTTGAGCGTCTGATTCTGATTCAAGCAACTCAGCTGCAACTGTTGACTGGTGAGTTAAAGAAGCCAAATCTTTGCATATTTGCAACGCATCATCCATTCCAGCAGTCATTCCAAATGAGTCTCGAACTGCACATTGCAAAATATGATTGTTGCACAAGTATTGGTCAAGGCGTTTTGACAATTTGACTGCAAGTTTTATGTTTCTTGCCTGGTCGTTGACGCAGTACATTGGCAAATCAGCAGGCAAATTTAGTTCTTCTAAGAAAGAATCCAGCTTTCCTTCAATTAAGATACCTGTGTGTCTGCCTGGGAACTGTTGGACATGGGGTGTCCAGTGATGTAGTCTCCAATTTGTGTCAATAGCATGAAAAGTCCAACAGATGTAGCTGTCCTGAGCTCTAGAAGTCCAAAGGTCAGAAATAAATGCAGCACTTTTTAAATTTGGCGTAATCTCCGTTATTATGCTCTTCATTCCAGCTTGAACTTCTCTTGACCGAATTGAAAGCTTTCTTGAATATGTTGTTCTGTGATGAAGGCTCAGTTTAGGGTTTGCAATGTCAAACAATTTCTTGAAACCTCTTCCTTCGACTGCTGAAAAGGATGCCAGATCAGTGCAAAAGTAATCCAGCATTGCAGAGTCAAACTGTTTTTGAATGGAATTGTCTTTATCATATTTGGACTTTGTTTCAAGCATTTCGACCATGGTTCGTTGTTTCTTCTTAGGAGGAGGAACAAGAGAGTCGTCAGTTTTTTCAGAATACTCATTATTAATCTTGGCTGTAATTTTTTTTGAGGTGACGATGAAGTCCACTTGTGTTTCCATCTTTTGTTTTCAAAGACTTTTTGCACGCCTTGCATTCAGCACTGTCACTTGTTTTTTGAAAATATCTCCAGATTTTGTTTTTTCTTGGTGACATTTTTGATCGTTGAAATGAGGCAAGAATATTTCTTTTCAATATGAACAATATGTGTCAAGTTGAACTCCACTGGTAAACTAATGAAATTAAGTCGAAAGTGCACCATTTTATACAAAAAGTTTTTGTATTTAAAATCTAATTAAAAATATTTAAAATCTAATTAAAATTTTTTAATTAGATTTAAAAAAAAATCTAATTAAAAAATCTAATTAAAAATCTAATTAAAATCAAAATCTTGAGTCAAAATATTAATTAATTAAAAAAACAAATTATTAAGCATTTTGTAAATTATAATAATTTTTAATTTGGAAAATAATATAATATTTAAGTCTCGTTCTACTTCTCGCGAGAATTTTCTATTTCTCGTTTCTCACGAGAAGTCCCATTTCTCACGAGAAACGAGAACGAGACGAGATCTCGCTCATGGTTAATTTACACATCAGTGCAAACTGCACCGGAGATATATCTGTTACCACATAATATATGTGATAATAGACAGTAGACACAAATGAATCCAGAAGTATAGATTGAATAAATCTATCTATATTTCTGGTAAATATATTGTTGTTGTTATTGTTGTTGCTGCTGTTGTTGTTGTAGATATACCTCTATAATAGTCTATTACAGATTGCACTGATATGTTGATTTATGTAATTATGTTTTAGCAGAACGATATATATCGTTTTGCTAAAGCGCTATTACATATATCAACATATCAGGACAAACTATTCTAGAGATATATTATTTTCATATATATATACAATAATAGATATATCTCTAGTACAGTATGTCCTAATTTGTTGTCAAGTTTATTAAATTAACTGTTACCTGAAGATCTTTTGTTGCTAAAAAGGGTTAAATACTTTCTATCTTTACATAAAAAATACTTTTTATGTAAAGATAGAAAGTATTTAACCCTTAATTTCCGCGCTTGTTTTACAACCTAAAGCACCGCCCTTGGCTGCTGCAGCCAGAGAGTAAATATAAGGCTTCGACATTTCAAATTTAGTAGGAATCCATTATAACTTTTTTTATTTAAAAGAACAAAAAAATTATGTGTTATTTATGGTTTCTTAAGCAAAATATAAAAACAAAATAGCATTATTTCATGTCGGCAATAATTCTGCGTCACTGTTTACAAATATCACAAATAATTGACGAGTGTTCTCTGCAAGTGTGTTTAGTGTATTTGAAACATCTTGTAAAGACACGTCGCTGACGAAGCTGACCCAAATGACATGATTTCCTAATTTTGAGTAAGGCATCTTGGGGTGGATTATTCTGTTCTGTAGACATAGAAGCAATGGCGCGTCTAGGACCAGATTGAAATGCCCCTCTCGGATACTCAATAATGCTGTGTTCAATTGCTGTTTTCATCATTTCCAGGCTCATTTTCAGCAAGAATTTTCGTCTTTTTTATCCACTATGATCACCTTCCTACTGGGACTTGTTAAAGAGGAACAAAATACTGGCATTAATGGCAGAAAAGATCGAGGAGATGGCCAAACAAAGTCATTGGCCAACGCAGTGTCTAGAAAAAATTACAAGATACAAATTTATTAAAATTATAAAAATCGTAAGGAAAAAAAACTATTGTTACTAAATTTTAGTCTTACCTTTCGCCGTGTAGTGTATGCATGAGCTAGCTGGTTAACAGTATCTACACCAAACTTAGTATTATTGTATTGGAGGTTTGAAAATGGCTTTTGATGCACTTCTTCTGACACTTCCGTAGATGTATGGATAGTAGACAACATAATGACAACCTTGTTAGTTTTTGAAATGTAACTCACTAGCTGCATTTTTTCAGAATACACAGTTATAGAATCAAATTGAACTTAAGGAAGAAGTAGTTGGGGAGCAATATCTGGTTTGTTACGATTTAGGGTTCCGAGCAGAGTGAGGTTCCGTGCTAGAAGTTCTTTGGCTGGCGGAATAGAGGCGAAGAGTTGTTCAGTTGTGATATTTATCCCACTACCATAAATTGGGTCGTTTCCCTTGCCCTACTTCTTTTTCCCTTGCAATCATTCCTATCTAAATAAATCTCAGCATTATAAAAGTAGCAAGACTTTGAACAAGCTAACGCCCACACTTTGATGCCATATTTGTCAGGTTTTTTGGCATGTAAACTTTAAAAGGCACTCGCCCACGTGTTGGAACTATTTGTTCATCGACACAAACCATATTGGAAACTATGAAGCATTGGCGACAACGTTTGAGAAATTGCTCCCATATCTCTCTAAAAGCTACTAGTTTATCACATTGGCGTCTTTCAGTGCGTGTTTCCTTGTTATCAAATCTCATAAACTTTGTAATTAACTCAAATCTTTCATGAGACATTGTAGCATTGTTGGCAGAAATTCCAAGTTCGTCACTCCACAAGTCTCTGAGAAACACATTGCGTTGTCTCAAAGCACCCATAAGATAACGAATGCCAAAATATCCGACCAGTTCCTCCTCTGTTATGTCATACCTAAGAAGACCAATAAAAATATGAATATTTATGTAAAGTAAACACAATAGTATTCACTTATCAAGACTATATTTTAAATGAAGTTGTGAAATATGTTGAGAAAATTGAAAACTTCTCCAGCACTTATGGCACGTTGGGCTTCTCAATTACTTTCATGAAGTATCCGGTCTTTCATTTCTGCTGTTAAAAATAAATCAATAGCTTCACGCACTGTAGCAGGATTTGCTTTCGGTCGCATTCGCTCCCTCACAATGTTTTCCCTGCCTCGTCTACCACGTTGCTCATCTACTGTTTTTTTCCAAATTCTTCCGTTGCGGCCAACATACTCTTCTCTAAATGGATCATGTTCTACTATATCTGAAACTTCGTTTTCATTGTTATTGTCCAAAACGTTATCTTCTAATTCACTTCCCAGAGATTCATTTTCCAAATCAAAATTTGCCATACGTTCAAATATATTTTCATTCATTATATTTTTCTAATTGAGTACTAAATATATGAAATAAATATATACAATTCATATAATTTGTTTTTATGTGTAATAAAAAAATTTCTGAGCCTAAATCATAATTCATTACAGTGTATTTCATTAAATAACTAGTCTAAAGTACATAACTCAGTATATAACTTTCCTAGTTTTGGCTGCATCGGTTAAGGGCTGTTTCAATGAAAGTATTATACTTGGGATGGGGGCAGACTGTTACCCAGCAGTAGAGTGATCAGCGTTATATGCCATTAAAAACATATTATAAAGTTAGGAAAAGTCAAAGAAGCTCAGGCTCATTAGGTTTAGTTAAATCTCATAACTTTGAAAAATAATTTTGAAATGGCTGCATCAGCCAGAGGGCGGAGTTTAAGGGTTAAACACAAAAGTGTCCGTTTAGAGTTATAAGCAATATTTTTGCAATTTTTTAACATCAATTTTCTAATTTATAGAAATCTTTTTTAATTATAAATTATTACCTTTTATTTTCAATTTTATAAATTTATTTATTCCGATTATTCGGAGATAAACGTTTCACTAATTTTTTGTAGTTTATATAAATAAGAAAGATCATTCATTTTATTTCAAATATATATTGTATTACTTCGATTTAAAAAAATTGACATATTACTAGTATATCTGATAAACTAGTATATAGCTGATAAACTAGTATACTGAACTAGTATAATGAACTAGTATACTGAACTAGTATAATGAACAAGTATATAGCTGATAAAAAATAATAATATAAAACTATAATTATTATATAGCTCAAAATAAGCAAAACTAATTTAGATATGCATTTTAGTTGTTATTTAAATTTATGTATTTATTGTATTATGTTAAGGTTGTTATTGATATGTATAATATTAAAGCTGCTATTGACGAAAGTTGTATTAAGAGCGACTTTCTGTAAGAATCAGCCAAAAACACTAAATTTTTATAGTGACTTCTTTCAAAATCACTAATTTTTTAATCTTGTTACTATTCATATCAGAAGCTCAATTCAAAAATTACAAAAAAAAGTTAATTAGTTCTCTAGATATTAGATGTTAAAGTTTGACTAAACCTTTGGAAATATTGACTAAACGGTGTCGAAGGCATTTTTGAACTTGAAAAAATGCATAGTAAGTACTTTACAACGAGTATTCCACTTGATTGTTGTTTATTGGCTAGTTCAGACCAAAAATTAATAAAATTGGTAAAGGAATTTTTTTCTTTGTCTAAAAACCATGCTTCAAATTACGCGAAAAATGATTCTTTTGTCATTTTTCATCTTCGTTTTTATTCAAAGCCGCGACTATTCCAAAGTTGTTTTTTTTTTTGTTATTTTAAATCTTTATCTAGTTAAGTACCTGAAAGTATAAAAACACCTATGGGTAAGCAAAGGCTTTGCCGCAAAATCGAACTCAAAAGCGAAATTTTAATCTTTTCACGCACTGGTTGTGACATGATAATGGTTAAAGCCTGGGTTCACTGTAAAGTTCAATTTAAAAAAGCTTGTGTTGACTTTTAATCTACCTTGTTTATAAAAAATACTTATGGAGTATTGCAATAGTTCAGAAAAAATAACATATAAATAGTATAGATATTTTCTTGGTGCATCTATCTTTATTTATTAAGTGCTTGAATTCAGTATGTTTCCTTGTTACTCTATTTTATATTTTATTTTAAGGTCTTAAAGAGCTATGAGCTAGTTGGTGATTGGAAAGAAAAATCTCCAATTGAAAATTGTTTAAACATAAATTTTAATTATACAGAGAAAATATGTGCATATCATCACTACACTTTAGAAATAGGATGGAAACAAGGGAAAAAATGTATGCACCCTAATCACAAAGTACAAACAGGGAAGAAAGCATTATTAGGACGACCCGCACAAATATCTATGACACTTCAAATATCTTTCCATTATAATTCATACATTCTAATCGCTACAATTATATGCAATCGTCATCGAAAAGAATACTATTCTGAGACAAGGAAAAAAGAAACAAAATCAATAACTGAACACGTATCTACATTAACAGCTACTGATTTGATTTTATACCAGATGAGTTTTTAAAAAATCAAGAAGAACTTAATAACTCAAATGAAATCAGAAAAAATATCACAGCTTGTCTTGGGAACAGTCCAATAAAATTCCAGTTTAAAAGAAAACTTGAGCTTATCAATGAATCCACAAAGCAACAAATGCGAAACAAATATAAACGTATGGAAGAAATCTTCAGAATAAAATTTGCGGAATCTTTTGCGCCTGGTCAATCGGGAGAGTATTTAAAAGTGCTTGAAGGTGATGAAAATGTAGAAACATAAATTCCAGATGAAATTAAAAAACTTTTATAAAAATGTATAAAAACAGTGGTGCAACAAGCCAACTTGTAGTTTTGGCATTTATTGATCATAATAAATAAACAAAGCAATTTTTATACAACACATTTAAGTGCACAAAATATAAAATAGAACTTGCCAGAATATGGAAAGCCTCACAAAAAGGTTTTGCACTACCCCAAAAGAAATTATTTACAAGAAGTAAACTTTCGATTCCAAAATGTGATCATTTTTTAGATTTCATCTTTTTAAGTGGACTGTAACAAGGCGCTTCTTATGATATTTCCAAAATAAAGTATGACAGTGGCAATATTGAAACTGTAGCTAGTGCCATTTTAACAGCAAAAAACAGTCACACCATTACTTTATATAGGGAAAGTTGTAAAGAAATTGCATACGTTCCTCTATCCAACTTAAGTTTAATGCGGATACTAAATGGAATTAAACCATCTCAGAAAAAATGCCTGGCTGGTTTAAATGACACGGCTGCTGCTGGGATGAATGCATTTGTAATACTTAAACAATTTGCAAATATGTTTAATAAAAAGTCAACTGCTGAGAAACTTGAAAGATCAAAAAGGTATTTAAAGTATAAAAACTAAATATAAACTTAATTGCAGTTATTTGGAAAATGAAATTGCAACACATTCAACTCAATTTGCCCTTTCCAGGGCCGTCCCGAAGAGATGTTAAAGGAAGGGGGAGGGGTAACGTGTCTTTTTTTTGCTGACTAAAGCCAAAAAACTTTATAAAAAAAAAAAAAAAAAGACTGCCAACTATAAATCCAATTTTGCCTACTAATAAAATTGGTAAGGGAGCCAGACTGCGCCCCTACGCCCTCCCTCGGGACGGCTCTGACCCTTTCTGATCCTGAAAACATTAAAATGCAATCATGTAGCCTTTTAAATGATTCTGTATGCAATGAGCTGTTTCAAGTTTTAGATGAAGTCAACCAAATAGGAAATGAAAATGATGTTGGTGATGATGTATATGACATTAAAGTACCAATAGGCAGCATCGCAGAGTATATGAAACACCTCTTAAGAGATGCACAACTGAAAAAGGCAAAGAATGATGCATATAAATAACTATACCTTTTCAAGATGTAATTGAGAACTTGAAAGTTGGAATTAAGAAACGTAAGATGTAGTTGAGAAGATGAAAGTTGTAATTAAGAAACGTAAGATATAACTTAGAACATGGAAGATGTAGTTAAGAAGCGTAAGATGTAGTTTAGAAGATGAAAGATGTAATTGAGAAACGTAAGATGTTATTGAGAAGATAAAAGTTGTAATTGAGAAAAGTTTATAATATAGATTATCAGAAAAAAATTCTTTGTATTTTTAATTTTGTTACCTTAGTTTACCTTGTAATTTTAGGTTGGATCCTAATTTGGCCAAGGTGGCCATTTGGGTTGGCCAAGTAGGTCATTTTCAATAAACAATAATACATTATCAATGAAATAAAAAATTGATGGAAAAGGCATTTGTGGTTTTGGCGGAACTACAATCTTCCAATGAAATTTAAATTTCTGCTGCGCACCCAATTGTATGCTGTCTTATACTTGACACCTAAGGTTTGCGCCAGAATCACCCAATCGTCTTTTCGCTCAGCACATTCAATAACTCTTCATCTATATAAATATAAATATAATACTTGCTTTCAACTTGTTTAGTTGTATGTATTTTATGTCCACAAATTGGACTAGGTGGTTTTGGTTGTTCCAGAAGTGGATGTAAACAAATTTGGTAAAATAAATGCTTGCACGGGTTCAATTTAATAACAGATTTATAGAGTATTGACAAATAAAACAACGATCTTTTAATTCCATTACTGTATTGCTGGGGCATACAAATGCTAAACTTGATATTAATAATTATTAAAATGCATGTCCAAGAAGATTTTTTATTATGACCTTTTAGCTTACATTGTGAATTCGCTGTTACAAATAATGTATTTTCATTTACATATTACGATTTCTTAATTACAACTTTTGTTTTTCAAATTACATATTGCGATTTCTTATTTACATGTTGGGTTTCTCAATTACATTTTAAAAATTCCTAATTACATGTTGTATTTCTTAATTACATCTTACTTTTCTTAATTACAACTTTCAGGTTCTCAATTACATCTTGAAAAGGTGTAGATGAAAAAATAGCATTTTGATTAAAAGATTTTTCACAAATATTTTTTTTACCAAAAAAAAAATGATATTCTCAAAAAGCATGTTTACCTGACAATTTTATATCGTTGCAATCAAGGTGTTTCCTCTGTTATCTCTGTTGCTGAATCAGTTCTAAATCAGTTTCGCCTAGATAAATTATACTCAAAAAATATGATAGAGTAACAAGGAAACATACTGAACTGAAGCGATTATAAATAAAGATAGAAGCACCAAGAAAATATCTACACTGAGGCATATTCGTTTAGACGCATCAATTTTTTTCTCTTTATCTTAATTTTTTTCTATGTTTTGTCAACTGATATGCATGCAAGTTATTATCAAAATAATTGTTGTGTTGTGGGCTAATAAAAATCACAAAAAAGATTTTTCTATGTGTCTTTATTAACATGAGAGTATGTTTGATATACAAAAGCACATTTTTTAATTGGAATATATCTATAGACGCAGTCATATTTTTGACATTAAAAGATGGAAATTAGTAATGCGTATGTCCTCCATTACAGTGTACCACCTTAAAAATTCTGCCTTTCATTGACTCCACTAGTCGTTGAAGTGTAGTTTGATCCAACTCGGCCATGCTTCAAGGATTTTACACTTTAACTCAGTAACAGTTTTAAATTGGTGTCCAGCTGCTTTAGCGTCATAAACTTTTCTTGATAGCATTCCCCACACGTTCTCGATTGGATTTAAGTCCGGGCTACAAGCTGGCCATTCGAGAACCGGGATGTTGTGGTCTCTAAACCATTTCATAGAATGCCTAGATGTGTGAATTGCATCATTATCTTGCTGAAATATGGCATTATCGTCCATGTTTTCATCCATATAAGTTATGAGAACATCATCCAACATTTCTGTATACTTTATCAAGTTTATTTTAGGTAAACCACAACACAGAGTCAATTTTCCTGAATGAGAAAATCCAACCCCAAACCATTAAACTTCCTCCTCCATAATTTCGTTTTGTTTGTGGGTCATTTATTCCTTTTAGATCATGCCGATAACAACTGTAAGAGTCCGGACTATCTAAATTGAACTTTTTTTCATCTGTAAATATTACGTTTTCCACTCATGAGTCCAATGCATATGGTTTTTAGCAAACTGTAATCTAGCAATTTTATGATGTTTTTTTAACATTGGTTTTTGGTGTGGTTTCTTCCATTTTACGTTTGGTGTTGTACGTAGAATATGTGCAACATGTTTATTGGTGACAGGCAATAATAATTTATCCTTTATTTGTGTTCCATTCAATTTATTTTTGGTTGCTTCGAAGCGAATTCGATTAATTTGCCAATTTGTTAATACTTTGTTGCTGTTTGTTGCTTTTTTTACACCGTAATTGTCACCTTTTGCAATGTAGTTTTGTACAACATGGTCAGATCTTCCAATTTTTCTTACTATTTCTCGTATAGAAAGTGCTGGTGAGATTTCTGGTCCACGATATAAATTAATTTGTATTTTTTCAGCATCTGTCAAATACTTTCCTTTAGGCATTTCGTAAAATGCAATAAAAATGATACTGGCAGAGCAAAAGATCAAATTACACTAAAATTTATCAATTTATTTGTGTAAAAGTGATTAAAAATCAATAATTACCGTTATTAACCTGATTGCGCCTATAGATATATTCCAATTAAAAAATGTGCTTTTGTATATCAAACATACTCTCATGTTATTAAAGACACATAGAAAAATTTTTTTCGTGGTTTTTTTTAGCCCACACAATTATTTTGATAATAACTTGCATGCATATCAGTTGACAATACATAGAAAAAAATTAAGATAAAGAGAAAAAAATTGATGCGTCTAAACGAATATGCCTCAGTGTATACTATTTATATGTTATTTTTTCTGAACTATTGCAATACCCCATGAGTATTTTTTATAAATAAGGTAGATTAAAAGTCAATATAAGCTTTTTAAATTTGAACTTACCAGTAGGCACGCAACCTTTTATTCACGTTTCAATCACGTGTATTTTAGGTGACTTCGTCCACGTTACTATTTTACGTAAAAGTTACTTGCCAAAATATCGCGTCTTTCGGAAGTTTTTTTATTCTTAATAAAATCTTGTGATAAGAAATATGAAATAATATTTTTTATTATATTATTTATATCTTTATAGTATAGTTTTTGTATTCATTATATTAGTTATAACTATTTTACTGTTATGATAATATGATTAATTTTTATTGTAGTTTTATCATAATTAAAAAAAAAAAATTGGTCTATATAATATTTTATAACGCAGTTCATTTAAAACAGAACTAAATAGTCCAATATATTTTATATTGTAATATCTAATATCCAAATTATATCAAATTAAGTTAAATAAATTAGTACCAAGCGTCCCTATTTGCCACACAAATAAGATTAAACTCAAATACAAGGTATGCTTTTTTCTACTTTATGATATAATATTTAAGACTGGCGAATTTGTCCATTTTGCTTACTTAATATAGTACAAAATAAGTTATGTTATAACGAATTTAATATCAAATTAAGTAAGCTACATGGACAAATTATAAGTTCTAGCAGAACTTATACTTGATTCTTGAGCAATAATAATGTCTGCAGAATTTCGTCTCTGCTCTCGTCTCTGTTCTCTTCTGCTCAAGAGTCGATTAGATAAAAACCAAAAATAAATTTTCTTCTATTATTTGGTTTTAATCAACAAGGTTAAAGAATTTATCCAAGATAATATCAATAAATAAATGTGTTATGTTATTTATTATTGATATATGTATATATTATTATTAAATACTTTATCTTTTTGTAATATATGACATCTTGATCTTGTGCTTTACTTGTTAAAAAAGGTTAATACTTATTTATTTCATTTTTTTATATTATTTACTTGTTAAAAAGGTTAATACTTATTTATTTCATTTTTTTATATTATTTAAATATTATATGATTAATATATATATTTAAATTGTATTTATGAAATTATTATTGTATATATTATATGACTTTTATTACTATGGTTATTTTGTACAATATAAAACAGGTTATTAACGCTGATTTGTTCGATGTTTTCCTCACAAAAAGATGATTATGATGCTATTATATTTGAAACTGCATTATACTTATCTTTAAATGTTGACGACCTTCCATTATGTAAAGCAAGTTTCTCTCAAGTATAGCATTGCTTTTTTAAAAATTGTTTCATGATTCAGATCAAAGAAATAGCAACACCAGAAAACCTTGTTGCCAAAACAATTGGCTACTCACCATGTAAGACTTGTGTTAAAATATGTCATTTAAGATAATTATTTAATAATCATATTATTATTTAAGCTTTTATTTGTTTCTTTTTAGCTAACTTTGGTGTTGCTAGCTATTATTGGAGAAAATATCGACTTATTCATTAGATAAAGTTTGATGCATGCTCTTACCCAGTTTCCTTCTTTACGTTTCAATCATGTATATTTTAGGTGACCTCGTCCAGGTTACAATTTTACTTGATTGAAGCATGAAAGTTACGTTGCCAAAATATTGTGTATTTTGGAACTTTTTTTATACTCAATAAAAACCTTTGATTAGAAACTTGGAAAGATATTCTTTATTTTATTTACTATTTTTTTATAATTTAGTTTCAGAGATTATTTTTTTGTGGATATTCCCGGAATACCGGATATTTTTCTGAAATTTATCTTTTTCCAAATATCCGAAAATTTTTCGATACATGCAAGTTAAAGTATATATTATTGTCATCTATTTGTTTTTATGTTGTTTTAGTCATCATCATACAAAAATTAAGAAAAGTTTTTAAAAAATTGAAAACAACTTGGCTGAATGCAAAATTAAGGGAAAAATTAGGGGGAAAATATTCTGAATTTTTTCAGGATATTTTCCGCAAACAGTTTTCCAAATTTTTTAAATATAATGATTATATGAAATATGTAGTTTATATATTCATTATTGTAATTACTTTTTATTATACTTTTATAATAATATTGTAGTTTTATAATAATAAAAGAAGTATCAGGGTATAAGATACCTTATAACATCGCAATGCATTTTTGACAAAAATAAAATGTCACATATATAATATTTTATCTAAACATATTATATTATCTTATACCTAAGTTTTATTAATTTAGGTTTAATAAATATATTACAAAGCTTAGTTCAAAATCGTGTAACGTTATGGCAGATAATTCTCATATTGTAACATGCAAAAGGTCAAACCCTAATACAAGGTATACTTTTTTTTCTACCCTATTATATAATATTTTAGACTGTCAAATTTGTCGATGTAATTAATTTAATAATATATAAGTTGTTATAACTTATTTAATATTAAATTTATTAAGCTACATGACAAATGATAAATTCTGCATAAAATATTATTGACTAGGAAGACCCAATGGTTTTGTTATGTTATTGCCTAGGAATATCATTCTGTAGTAAGACCCAATAACCTTTTAAATTTTAAAGTTTGAGAAAATTCACTTTTTCCTCTCTTCGTCTTCTTTTGTGATCGCACCCTGTAGCAAGAATTTAATTTAGTTCATATCTTGTTGGAGAATGCAACTTGATTCTGAGTTAAATTTTCAGCACTCGGTATTCATTGGTGACCTAATTTGACAATATTTTATTATACATACTTTTAGTTTTATACTTAATATATTATATATAATTAGGGCTAGACCCAGTAGGCACAGCGACGTGACAAAAACGTGAATTTTACGTTATTTTGGCACGTGACATTTAGGTGACTTTTTGGTCCCTATGAAATGACCAATTCACGTGATTTATGGACGTGTTTTTCACGTTACTTTTGGCACGTGATATTTAGGTGACTTTTTGGTCCCCATGAAATGTTTAAAAGACGTGCTTTTTACGTTAATTTTGGCACGTAATATTTAAGCAATGCTTTATAAAAACGAAGTGTTTGGATTCGTGTAAAGAAAAAAAACTCATCGTCGAGGAAATATTTAATACGTATTAAATTACATGGTTTTATTAGTCAGTATATTAGTTCTTGACATAAACATTTTGTATTTGTAATAAAAGCTGCACTTTTGTTAAAATATCCTCCTTATATTTAGTAAGTAATAAGTACAAAGTCATAGATCTGCAACTTAAGAAGAGCACGCTTCGATCCACAAAGAGCGCACTTCAAACTTAATCTAACGAACCAGTCGATATATTCTCCCATAAAAGCACGCTTCAAACATAATCTAACGAATCAGTCGATTTTTTCTCCTATAAGAGTACGCATCTTTATCTAGTGAATCAGATTTAGCTGAAAAGAAACGAATAAAATCTTAAAAAATAATATGATTATTTAATAATTATCTTAAATCACAAACTTTTAAAACAAATCTTACTTGGTAAGTTGCCAACCATTTTGGCAACAAGATTTTCTAGTTGTTTTCTTTTATCTAAATCATTAAATAATTTTAAGAAAACAATACTACATACAATGTAGAAAAATAAAAAAAGTCATTTGCCTTCTACTTTTATACTCTTTTTGCTAAAAAATAAATAAGGATTTAATAAATAAAGACATAACAAAAAATTCGACAGATAAATAAAAAAAAGATGTACAAAATAATAAATACAAGTCTAAAAAAATATTGTTTATCTATATATATCTATATCTAATATCTGTCTATAGATAAATATATATCTATATATAAAGTTAATAACTGATGCGCGTGATTAGAAAAAGACCTGTACTCATAACATCTGATTAAATAACTTGATTTCTTTGTTTTCCATCTTCTTATATTTGCACTTGTTTCTTAACTTGTTCATACATTAACTCACTAGATGCAAAGGTGACAGCCCACGAAGTTGCTTTAAATGAGCAATCTACAAAGTTTTGAACATTAAATGTAATTTTAGAATGCACACAGAAAAATAACAATTTTTTAAAATGTAATAGTTACCACATAACCACACAACATTATAGTGGGGATTTTATATCATGATTTTCCTACCCATGGTGAGATTTTTATCTTGAGGCTCCTTTAGCTGTGGAAACATTCACCATGGCTAAGGAGCCTCATCTACCCCTAATTATATATAATATATTAAGTATAAAACTAAAAGCATGTATAATAAAGTATTGTCAAATTAGGTCACCAACAAATACCGAGAGCTGAAAATTCAACTCAGAATCAAGTTGCATTCTCCAACAAGATATGAACTAAATTAAATTCTTGCTACAGGGTGCAATCACAAAAGAGGAAGAGAGGGAAAAGTGAATTTTCTCAAACTTTAAAAGTTAAAAGGTTATTGTGTCTAACTACAGAATGATATTCCTAGGCAATAACATAACAATACCATTGCATCTTCCTGGTCAATAATATTTTATACAGAACTTATCATTTGTCATGTAGCTTAATAAATTTAATATTAAATAAGTTATAAGAACTTATTTATTATTAAATTAATTACATCGACAAATTTGACAGTCTAAAATATTATATAATAGGGTAGAAAAAAAAAGTATACCTTGTGTTAGGGTTTGATCTTTTGCATGTTGAAATATGAGAATTATCTGCCATAACGTTACACAATTTTGAACTAAGCTTTGTAATATATTAAACCTAAATTGATAAAACTTAGATATAAAATAATATAATATGTTTAGATAAAATATTATATATGTGACATTTTATTTTTGTCAAAAATGCATTGCGATGTTATAAGATATCTTATACCCTGATACTTTTTTTATTATTATAAAACTACAATGCAAAAAAATTATATTATTATAAAAGTATAATAAAAAGTAATTACGATAATGAATATATAAACTACATATTTTATATAATCATTATATTTAAAAAATTTTGAAAATTGTTTGCGGAAAATATCCTGAAAAAATTCAGAATATTTTCCCCATAATTTTTCCCTTTATTTTGCATTCAGCCAAGTTGATGACAATAATATATACTTTAACTTGCATTTATGGAAAACTTTTCGGATATTTGGAAAAAGATAAATTTCAGAAAAATATTTGGTATTCCGGGAATATCCCAAAAAAATAATCCCTGAAACTCAATTATAAAAAAATAGTAAATAAAGAATATCTTTCCAAGTTTCTAATCATAGGTTTTTATTGAGAATAAAAAAAGATCCAAAATACACAATGTTTTGGAAACGTAACTTTCATGCTTCAATCAAGTAAAATTGTAACCTGGACGAGGGCACCTAAAATATACATGATTGAAACGTGAAGAAGGAAACCGGGTAAGAGCATGCATCAAACTTAATCTAATGAATAAGTCAATATTTTCTCCAATAATAGCTAGCGACACCAAATTTAGCTAAAAAGAAACAAATAAAAACTTAAATAATAATATGATTATTAAATAATTATCTTAAATCACATACTTTTAACACAAGTCTTACATGGTGAGTCGCCAACTGTTTTGGCAACAAGATTTTCTGGTGTTACTATTTCTTTGATCTAAATCATAAAACAATTTAAAAAAAAACCAATGCTATATTTGAGAGAAACTTGCTTTACATATCGGAAGGTTGTCAACATTGAAAAATAAGTATAATGCAGTTTCAAATACCATAGCATCATAATCATTTTTTGGGGAAAACATTGAACAAATCCGCATTAATAACCTGTTTTATATTGTACATAATAACAATACCAATAGAAGTCATATAATATATACAATAATAGTTTCATAAATATAATTCAAATATGTGTATTAATCATATAATATTTAAATAATATAAAAAAATGAAATAAATAAGTATTAACCTTTTTTAACAAGTAAAGCACAAGATCAAGATGTCATATATTACAAAAAGATAAAGTATATAATAATAATATATACATATATCAATAATAAATAACATAACACGTTTGTTTATTGATATTATCTTGGATAAATTCTTTAACCTTGTTGATAAAAACCAAATAATAGAAGAAAATTCTTTTTTTGGTTTTTATCTAATCGACTCTTGAGCAATAATGTATGCAGAAGTTCTACAGACATTATTATTGCTCAAGAATCAAGAATAAAATCTGCTAGAACTTATAATTTGTCCATGTAGCTTACTTAATTTGATATTAAATTTGTTATAACATAACTTATTTTGTACTAAATTAAGTAAGCAAAATGGACAAATTCGCCAGCCTAAAATATTATATCATAAAGTAGAAAAAAAGCATACCTTGTATTTGAGTTTAATCTTATTCGTGTGGCAAATAGGGACGCTTGATACTAATTTATTTAACTTAATTTGATGTAATTTGGATATTAGATATTACAACTTAAAATATATTGGACTATTTAGTTTTGTTTTAAATGCATTGCGTTATAAGATATTATACAGACCACTTTTTTTTTTTAATTATGATTAAACTACAATAAAAATTAATTATATCATCATAAAAGTAAAATAATTATAACTAATATAATGAATACAAAAACTATACTATAAAAAAATAAACAATATAATAAAAAATATAATTTTATATTTCTTATCACAGGTTTTTATTAAGAAAAAAAAAGTTCCGCTAGACGCGATATTTTGGCACGTAACTTTCACGTAACTTTCACGTAAAATAGTAACCTGGACGAAGTCACCTAAAATACACGTGATTGAAACGTGAATAAAACGTTGCGTGCCTACTGGGGATGAGGCTCCTTAGCCGTGGTGAATGTTTCCACAACAAAAGGAGCCTCAAGGTCAAAATCTCACCATGAGTAGGAAAATCATGATATAAAATCCCCACTATAATGTTGTGTGGTTATGTGGTAACTATTAAATTTTTAAAAATTGTTTTAACTTTTCTGTGTGCATTCTAAAATGACATTTAATGTTGTTCAAAACTTTGTAGATTACTCATTTAAAGCAACTTCGTGGGCTGTCACCTTTGCATCTAGTGAGTTAATGTATGAACAAGTTAATGCAGAAACAAGTGCATATATAAGAAGATGGAAAACAAAGAAAACAAATTATTTAATCAGATGTAATCACATAAGGTGAGTACAGGTCTTTTTCTAATCACGCGCATCAATTATTAACTTTATATATAGATATATACTATAAATATAGACAGATATTAGATATAGATATATATAGGTAAACAATATTTTTTTAGACTTGTATTTTTTATTTTGTACTTCTTTCTTTTATTTATCTGTCGACTTTTTTGTTATATCTTTTTTTAT
This sequence comes from Hydra vulgaris, assembly GCF_038396675.1. Lineage (NCBI taxonomy): Eukaryota > Metazoa > Cnidaria > Hydrozoa > Anthoathecata > Hydridae > Hydra > Hydra vulgaris. The sequence goes on from NC_088933.1 coordinate 15,547,825, forward strand.
TAAATCTTTATTTATTTTTAGCAAGAGTATATAATTAGAAGGAAAATGATTTTTTTTTATTTTTCTACATTGTATGTAGTATTGTTTTCTTAAAATTATTTAATGATTTAGATAAAAGAAAACAACTACAAAATCTTGTTGCCAAAATGGTTGGCAACTTACCAAGTAAGATTTGTTTTAAAAGTTTGTGATTTAAGATAATTATTAAATAATCATATTATTATTTAAGATTTTATTCGTTTCTTTTCAGCTTTATCTGATTCATTAGATAAAGTTTGATGCGTACTTTTATAGGAGAAAATATCGACTGATTTGTTAGATTAAGTTTGAAGTGCGCTCTTTGTGGATCGAAGCGTGCTCTTCGTAAGTTGCAGATCTATGACTTTGTACTTATTACTTATTGGATATAAGGAGGATATTTTAACAAAAATGCAGCTTTTATTACAAATTCAAAATGTTTATTTCTGGAATATACTGACTAATAAAACCATGTAATTTAATACGTATTAAATATTTCCTCGACGATGAGTTTTTTTTCTTTACACGAATCCAAACACTTCGTTTTTATAAAGCATAATTATTGCTTAAATATTACGTGCCAAAATTAACGTAAAAAGCACGTCTTTTAGACAGTTCATGGGGAAATATTACGTGCCAAAAGTAACGTGAAAAACATGTCCATAAATCACGTGAATTAGTCATTTCATGGGGACCAAAAAGTCACCTAAATGTCACGTGCCAAAATAACGTGAAATTCACGTTTTTGTCACGTCGCTGTGCCTACTGGGTTTACAGTGAACCCAGGCTTTAACCATTATCATGTCACAACCAATGCGTGAAAAGATTAAAATTTCGTTTTTGCGGCAAACCCTTTGCTTACCCATAGGTTTTTTCACACTTTTTGGTACTTAAAACTAGATAAAGATTTAAAATAATAATAAAAAAAAACTTTGGGATAATCGCATAACATTAAGTTCTTTGGTGTATGTTTTACTAATGATGGAGATGAAGGAATAAGACAAAGGAATACAGAAGGAAGAATACAGACAAAGACAAAAAACACGACACAGTAAAACTAACCCAGTTATAAACCTTAAAATTTATAGGGATGTGGTACGTGTCTTACTTCTAACTGATTGTATGCATTTAGTTGTAAATGAAAATTTTTTCTTTTCTTAAATTAATCTCCATTTTTCTGATATAGGTTTGTTGAACTTTGAAGAACTTTTGAAAAACATCCGAAGTATTGTTTGTCTTCGAAATCGTCCTTTTTTGTACGATCAAATGCGAATGTAGCCAAAACTTTCAACAAATCGATTGCAATTGTTTATCTATTAATGTAATTTTTGAATATTATATTGTATAGTGTATTTTAGTCGTATAAACCGTTATAAATTGCAAAAAATGACACATTTTTTAATACAAGAAAAATAATACGTTAGTATATTCTGAGAGTTATTGAGCAATTTTCTTTTTATAAATTAATATAAAATGCATTATTATTATGTTATAAAAACCATAATATATATGTGCATATTGAACACTGTAAAAGTCAATTTAAGTATAAATTTTTTGTTATTTTTAGAGCCAGTATGCATTTATGTATATAAGTAATAAAAACAGATTTTTATATGCACCTAAAACGTATTTCTAATACGTGTTCTTCTTGGTAAAATGGCTCATATATATTAGTAAAAAGTGCATATTCTGAAAAGTTTTAAATGCGCATTTATACTAAAAAAACATCGTATTGAATAATATCTAATTACTGTGATTCATGCGTATTTTAAAGAGTTTCAAATGCGGGTTTGATACTCTGTAGACGTCGTAACGCATCTGAAGCGTATTACTAATGCGTGTTTGACACGATAAAATGACACACACATAGTAAAAAGATGCGTATTCGAACAAGCTTCTAATGTGCATTTACAACTTAACGTGCCGGCTGAGACTCCGTGGGTGTGAAAATGCAACTTTGTTGTTTAAAATTGTTTTTGCACATTTTATTAGGGTTTTTGTCGGATAACTTAGAAAGCATTGGTTGGGCGGCATTCCGCGTGTTGCTATTCGTCACAGAATTTAGTTATACATAAGAAAAAGTCTATCTGCAGGTGTCATATGACACCTGCGGATAGACTTTTGAAATGCAGATATTTTTTTAAACTGAGTATATACTCAGTTTTAAAAAATATTTGCATTTTAGGGACTAGCAAAATACAAAGATATGCCAGCTTTAGTTTTTTATTGTTCGGGAAGTGGCATTTGTAACAAAAATGATATAAAAACAATGTTAGTTGACCAATGTTGTGTTAACACAACTCGCGACATTGTTTTAACGTTTCACCAATATATGTGTGCTACCCAGTGGGCAAAGAGACGTCCATATCGACGTCCTGAAGACGTCCGTTTTGGACCAGGAGGCGTCTCAATTGGACGAAGGGGAGACGTCCAAGGGACGTGCCAATTTAAACGTGATTCGTCCGTCCCAAAGGGACTAAATATACACGTAACTAGAACGTCACATGAGACTTCCTATGGACACACGTCCGACGTCTTACGGACGTCCTTAAGACGATCATACCCACTGGGGCGTCCTTGGACGTCTTATTTTTTGTTTTATTTTTTTAATTGGGGTTAAAATCCGTGGTTTATGACTATGTCATACTAGTTTCCATTAATAATACTAACTAATAACTAATCAAATTAGAATTCTCTTTTGCTACAGAGAAAATAATTATACAAATAAGACAACAATTATTAATCTAATAATATTTATTTCCTAAAATAAGTTTTCCAAAAACATGTAAAAAGCAAAATAAGTTAAAAATATTTTTTATCAGGTTCTTTTGCCTCTTTTTTCAAACTTCCAGCCCTATTTCGTATAGCTCTTTTGAGTCACCAAAATTAAAATCAATTATATCCTTCGTTAAGTTTTTTGAAGGATCTAGAAACGCTTTTAAAAATAAAAAACTTTTAAATAAAAATGTATTAATAACTTTATTTTTTAACATAATCAAATTGTAAATAAAATTGTATATTTTTAAATATGTTTATGCAATTTTAATATCACTTATATTATATAAATGCATCTATGTACAAATTTTTGATTTGTATTATCAATTTTACATTATTAAGTTATTAGGCCAAACAGTTATTCACTTAATTTTATGGAGGCCATTAATACTAATTAGTTTTAGTAATATCATTAATTATTATTACTAATTAGTATTCGTGTTAGTAGCAATAGTTTGCATTAATGATTTGAATGGCTGAAAAAAATGAAAAATGTTTCTTGCTAAATTTAGAAGTAAAAAACTTTACTGTGTCTCAAAGCACAGCAAACTTTTTACCATGAAGAAATGGACTTCAGTAATAATGCATGGTCTTTAAAAAAGCTCTTTTTTCAGATATCACATCTTTACACAATAAATCTTAAACACTCCAAACGATCAATACATCTAATCCAAGCCTTACAGTTGCCCTCACATTATTTCCTTCTAAGGGCATTTATAGCCATTTTCTATTTAAGAAATGTTATAAAAATTTTCTTTGATCAGAGAAAACACTCCATTAAAATTTGCTAATAAATTTACCATGTAAATAAAAAATAAAATTATTTAAAAAGGGCGGATCGAAAAATTGTATTTTTTAAAAGGTAAGACTCTTTTCTGCCACAAGCTGTTCTTGGCTTATGGTAATGCTTATCAACACTGAACTTATTGAGATTTTTTGTTGTTGCAAAAAGTCTCTTTTTGTGAAAAAAGAGAATTGCAATAAAAAACAAGGAATAGTCAGGGAATTCAGATGTCTGCAAAAAGTATCTGTGACTTTTTTAAACTTTTTTAAATCGGAAAATAAAAATATACAGAAAAAACCTTTAGATGGGGGCAATAATATCTGATATATTATGCAAAGTATTTTTAAATAGTATGTAAAAACACCTTACAACTATTTAAGCTAATGTTAATAAGTTTACAAATATGTAAGGTATTATTGCTCCCATTAAAACATTTTTTGTTTATAATGTCTAATTTAGTTTAAGAAAGTTATTTCTTTTGAACAAAAAGACTTTCTGATTTGTCCAAAAAAAATTTTCATCTAAGTTCTATAAAATTTCATCTAAGTTCTATAAAATTTCATCTAAGTTCTATAAAATTTCATCTAAGTTCTATAAAATTTATCTAAGTTCTATAAAATTTCATCTAAGTTCTATAAAATTTCATCTAAGTTCTATAAAATTTCATCTAAGTTCTATAAAATTTCATCTAAGTTCTATAAAATTTCATCTAAGTTCTATAAAATTTCATCTAAGTTCTATAAAATTTCATCTAAGTTCTATAAAATTTCATCTAAGTTCTATAAAATTTCATCTAAGTTCTATAAAATTTCATCTAAGTTCTATAAACCTTTTGTTAGATGATGATGAATATGTATGGTAAATATAGTTATATATTTAGTTTATATTATATTTAGTTTTATATAGTTATATATTATAGTTATATATAGTTATATATTTAGTTTATATTATATTTAGTTTTATATAGTTATATATTATAGTTATATATAGTTATATATTTAGTTTATATTATATTTAGTTTTATATAGTTATATATTATAGTTATATATAGTTATATATTTAGTTTATATTATATTTAGTTTTATATAGTTATATATTATAGTTATATATAGTTATATATTTAGTTTATATTATATTTAGTTTTATATAGTTATATATTATAGTTATATATAGTTATATATTTAGTTTATATTATATTTAGTTTTATATAGTTATATATTATAGTTATATATAGTTATATATTTAGTTTATATTATATTTAGTTTTATATAGTTATATATTATAGTTATATATAGTTATAATTTAGTTTATATTATATTTAGTTTTATATAGTTATATATTATAGTTATATATAGTTATATATTTAGTTTTCTACTTCTATGCATTAAAATAATCTGCAAATGTTTACTCTTACCACTAAACAGCCAACTCTAAGACCTCTTAGAATAGTAATGTCAACAACATAAACTAACTAACATATAAAATGTAAATTAATTAAGAAGGTATTTAATCTTAGAGTTTTTTAAAAAAGGTATTTGTTGCATGTAGAATACAAAAATTTTAATTACCTTTATATCATGGTAGATTATATTTTGAAGTTTTACTTCCTCTGTATTAAACTCATCTATTAATAAGATAGGCTAAATGTCTTCCATTCCAACATTTGTATCACGTTCACCACTAAAAATGCTAACGTATTTATAATCTGGGTTTGATTATCCTCTAATTTTTTCATTTCCATAAACATAACATATTGGACTCTAAAAAATTAAGTGATTAAAAGTGCTCATTAAGTATAATTAATTTGATTATTGATATAAAAAAATATACAGCTTTAAAATCCTGGACAATTATCCAAAGTAAATTATTAAACAATTTTAGATTTTTTCTTAATATTATTATTTACATTTTTTTATTTACACTTTTAATTACTGCTTTCATTCTTTGAGGCATAGATTCAATTAATGAGTCACCAGTTCTCATATCGATCTCTCACCAGGCCTTCTTGATTTGTTCAAATAATTCCTCACTGGTCTTCACATTTGCACGCTCAATCTTATTGTCAATTATTTCCTAGAAATTTTCTATGGGATTCAAGTCAGGGCTTTGTGCAGGCCACTCCATTATGGTGATATTCTTGTCCTTAGCGGCATCTCCTATTCAGCATGTGGTAACATTACATCTTCCATTATATCTTTGTAAACAAAACCGTTCATAATCCTATTAATTTTGTGAATAGAACCAGTTCCTTGTTCTGAGAAACATCCCCAAACCATAGCAGACGTTCCATGCTTAACACTCTTATTGGTATATTTAGTATTGAATCTGGTATTCTTTGGTCTCCAGACTCGCTTCTTGCCATCGCATCCAAAAAGGCTTTATTTTGATTCATCACTGTTTTTCCACTAGTCTACAGTCCAGTTTTGGTGTGCGTTGGCAAATGTAAGTCTTAGCTTTCTATTTTTAAAAGAAGTTAGTGGTTTCTTGTCAGGCATTAGAGAAAACAACTTTGCATCGTTGCGATTAGAGATTTGTAGTTCAAGTTTTTTGGTTAATTTTGTGGATGACAAAAATGGATCTTTTTAAAGCTTTTTAACAATTATTCGATCTAGTCTTTGTGATGTTTTTCTCGGACGTCGGCCCCGATGGTTTGTTTTATAGCAGTCACAAGATCCAAATGATTTGACAGTTTTGCTTACAGTTGATTTAGCTATATTATATTTTCTACAAATTTCAGCTTGGCGTTTTCCGCTTTTAAAATCTTTTATAATATTTTCACATAAAACACTTCCTAATTTGTCGTAAGCCATTTTAAGTTGCAATATACGCCATATATCACAAGTTAAATCTATTTTTAGTTAAATTGAAAAAATAGTTGGTCAGACGTTCCAAAATCTATTTCATTATTTTAGAGTAATGTTATGATAAAAGTGAAAACAAAAGAATACGGTAAATTAAATAAAGACAAAGAAATCTTATAAAAAAAAGCATCGTTTTAATTTGTCCAAGGAAAAATGTATTTTGTTGAAAAAAATGTGTTATAAATTTTTTGTGTGATTCTTAGTATAATTCAAATGTTTTAAATTTTGTTAAGAACATAATAAACTATTTAAAAATTAATATGTACAATTGTTTTACTAGTTTTTTTAGTTTTTGATCAACTTTTGTTTTAAATTTGAGTTTGCCGACCATGTTTTGTCTGATACTATATATATATACAGTGGTGTGCAAAATAATAGGTAATAATAAGGATAATACGTTTATTACATCATATTTATGAATATGCTTGACATAAACGCAGGAATCCCACATTATTTCTAACCTCACTTTCTTATGTATATTTTGTTGTTTGCTGGTGATGTATAAACAAGTTCATATATCACCAGCAGAGTGTATTTATTTGATTGTTTAGGAACACTTTAATTTAAGGTGTGCGAAATAATAAGTAATGTTAATTTAAAATTAAATTATTTACAATAATAATTTAATTTATTTAGTTAAAAGATAAGTTTTGTTAACAGTTACTATGAAATTTGTTGAACTAAAATGAAAATTTTTATTTTTTTAGAAGAAATAAAAAAAAAGGATAAAAAATAAAAGAAAAATAATACGTAACGTACATTGTTCGGAAGATAAAAAAAATTTAATCCAAATTTTACAAAACCAGGGTAAAACTTTGAAAGAAATTTCAAATTTAATGGACTGTTCAATTAATATGGTATACAATGCAACTAAAAAAAAAAATACACCTGAAACACAAGGTTGAAAAATAAAAACATCTAGAAGAGATGACAAAAATATTGTCCCAAAAAATAACCTTTTGCAACGCCTATAGAAATAAGAACTACTCTTGGCCTACAAATTGATGCTTCAACAGTTAGAAAAAGGCTTTTTCAACAATATGTTAAAACCAAAGTAACAAAGAAGTATCCATTTTTATCACCAAATAATATTAAAAAAGGAAAGATTTTTCTAGGAAACACGTGAGCTGGCCATCTTCCAAATTGCAAAATATTGTTTGGTCAGATAAGACCAAAATTAACTTGTTTGGGTCAGATGCACTGAAAAAATATGTCAGAAGACCGTCAAAAAGGTTAAACATGGTGGTGGAGATATTAAAATATATGGGGTTGCTTTTCATATTATGGAGTAGGTCCTCATTTTTGGATCAAAGAAAATATGAACAAAAAAATATAGTTTAATACACTGCAGGATATTGTGCTACCCTTCGCAGAAGAAAAACTACCTTCAACTTGGGTCTATCAACAAGATAATGATCCAAAGCATACAGCAAAGGAAGTAAAAAATTGGTTTCATAACGAGAAAATTCGGATTTTGAAGTGGCCAGCCCAATCACCGGACATAAATCCGATAGAAAATCTCTGAGCACACTTAAAAATGAATTAGGAAAACCTCCTAACACCAAAAATAAAGATAAGTATTGAAAAAACATTAAATACATTTGGAAAAACCTTCCAATAAGTACATGCCAAAAACTGGTTGATACCATGCCAAAAAGGGTATAAAACCAAATATTATTAAACCATAAGTAAATTAAATTTTTACTTACTATTGTTCATTATTTCCAAGAAAATATGAACTTAATTTTAATTTACCTATTTTTTTGCACGTAGATATTTTTAAAAATAATTTAATTATATAGGCTAGTAAACAAATTTTGTTTTCTAATTGTTTCCTTACATTAAAAATACTAGTTAATAATTGAATTAATTGTAGAATAAATAATTAAATAAATTAGATTACTATCAAGTACTTATTTTGTATGAAAAGTCAATTTAACAATTACCTATTATTTTGCACATACACACACTCAAACACACACAGATATATATATATATATATATATATATATATATATATATATATATATATATATATATATATATATATATATATATATATATATATATAAATATAAATATATATATATATATATATATATATAAATATAAATATATATATATATATATATATATATATATATATATATATATATATATATATATATATATATATATATATATATATATATAAGCAGGGTTGGGGTCTTTACATTTTAAAAATACTTAAGTAAAAAGTAAAAGTACTGACTGCAAAAGTAACGTAGTAAAAGTAAAAAGTCTTGCTGATCAAAAATACTTAGGTAAAAGTAAAAAAGTACAGTATGTTGAAAGTACTTTTTAGTTACAAAGTAAAAAATACTTTTGCGTGTCGCGAATATAAACACATCAAACACTAACACACAAGAAATAAGTTTATTTATAAATCTTTTTTTCTTGGAATAAAAAATATATATTCATCAACATTAATAGGTTTATTCCAATACATTGCCAGGTCTACTACAATTTTCCATTGACGCGCAATAGCAGCAACTGCTATACAAGTGTTTATGCCAAACCACACTAGAATGACAGATTAACATTTTGAACAGCAACTGTTGCTGTTCAAAATGTTCATCTGTCATTTTAGTGCGGTTTAGCATGAACACTTGTCCTGCTACACTAAATAAACATTCGCAGGCTGTGCTTGCTGGCAAAGGAGTGTTCATTCCGCATTTTATGGAGCCAATATTTGTGCTAAAATTTTGTGCCATGCTTTTTGAAGTTTGTATTTCGCCAGTGATGAAAAAACATATTTTGTTGTTTTATTTTATAGAATTACATATTAACATAAATATTTTCTAGAAACTAGAGGAATTAAACTTTATTAATCTGTATATTTGAATTACAATAAAGATTATTTTAATTTAATTTTGTGTAGCATTTTTGGTACCTAAATTTCATCTTTCCCCATTAAATATGGGAGAAGTGCAGGGGGGGGGGGGGGAGGATGATAAGAAGTTAATTTGCATATAATATATCATATATAAATATGAAAATATAATCAAACTACTAATTTAATTCGTAGAAAATCACTTAACGACATTTTTTTTTCATTTAACACTGTGTTTCATCAACAAAGACTTATCAGAAATGAATGATCAAATTGATAAAATTTCAATTTATACCAAAACTTGAATTGCAGGAAGTCGCAAATGTCTTAACTATTAAAATTTTTTACACATTTGTGGAATATGAT
>NC_088933.1:15560000-15705000 GCF_038396675.1 Hydra vulgaris
AATGTGCGTGCTAGCAATATTTTCACTGGAACCTGGATGAAAACATTTATGTATCAGCTGAAAAAGCTTTGATCATATTGCTGGTATCCAGGTAGTTAAAGGTGTTTTCCAAACAATTAAAAGTTTCATCTCTAATCCAAGTGCACTGTTAAAAAAAAAAATTGATTTTTTTGGAAATCCTCTGAAACCAAATATATTAGAACCTAAAAATAATTTATCCTCCATTGATGAGCAGCTTGTATGCATGATTAAAGCTTGTCTTATTGCGGTAATGGATGTTTAAACGTCAATATGATATTTCTCCTTTTCCATTTTAGCGACACTCAGAGAGGAGTCAGCTAGTGCAAGGCTTCACAACATAGATAGTGAAGAGTTAATGGGTATGTTTAGTGAAGCTAAATGTAAATCCCCATAATGCAACAATATGTTATATATCATGCAAAATAAGATCATTAAAGAATAAGACTATGGATTATTTAGATAGTCTTAACCAAGTATCTAGAGAAAATGTAGTTAAGCGGTAAATGCAAGCAGCTCGTAAATAACGGCCAAACAGTCGGTTAAATCATACTGCGTTACGAGCAGAGATTTCAAAAAGAAAGACATGCAAAAGGCAAAAAATGGATGAAAAAGAAAAAAGAAAGCTTGAACGAGACCTGCGTCAACTATCTTTTTATGATATGAAAAATTTATGCAAGCACTTATCTACCAAACAACTTGAATACTTAATTGACATAATGTCAGAAAGAATTGTTGGCAGAGAACACTGTCATGAATGGTTTGTAACTGATAAGTCTGTCATGTATGAAGGACGAGTAGAAAAAGCAAATAAAAGAAAAGAAGACAGAATTTATACTATTTCTTACTGGAAAAAAGATGAAAATGATTCAGAAGCAGTTGACTATTGCATGAAAAAGTTTCAGCTTACTGCTAATGTTATAGCTGGAGAGTTGATCTTTTCATAATTTGACGATTATGAAATAAAAAAAGTGTAACTTGCAAAAAAAGTACAGCAAGTAGTGTGACTTGCAAAAAAAAGTACTGCAAGTGGTGTGACTTGCAAAAAAAGTACTGCAAGTGGTGTGACTAGTATAGTAGTAGTAGTAGTATTGTATTTGCCGATTGAAAATAATTTACACTCGTAATTTATAAAAACAAATATTTACATGACTGGGGCTTGAAGAAGACAAAATTCATCTTATCATTAAGCCCCCCCTAAAAAAATGCATATTCATCAAATAAAATGTTTTAACAAAATGCAAAAAATAAAATATATAACGTTTAAAATATTTAGTAATTCAAAGAGTATTTATATTTAAGAACTGATTAGTAAAATAAGATGATATATAAGCATTAATATTACAAAAAGAATTTACAATAACTTTTTTTAATAAAAATTGAAATTATAAAATTTTACAATATTTTTAGTAATTAGTATTTCAAATAATAAAACTTAAAAAAATCGTTTGTAAATTCAAAACTTATAAGATAAGAAATACATTTACAATAGCAGACTATTGTTTAGAATATTAAATATAATATTAAAGAGTAATTAGTAGGTTAATTTTTGTTTTTGTTTGCTAGTTTAAAAAGCTTTTTAGAAGAACTTTAATTCATTTTCATGTATCATCAGTAATTGCTTAAGTTTTGTTTTAAACTGGTTTAAAGAATAATTAGATTTCAGCTCATTATTTAATATTGTATTCCACAGCTTAGGACCTCGGTTAGCAATTGAGAACTTGGTTGCTGAATAATGTGTTTTGGATTGAATGTAATTGTTTTTTGAAAATCTGGTAGGGTATATGTGGTTTATTTTTTCAAAAAGTGAATTAAATAACATTGGTGATATTTTTTTATCAAGTTTAAACATGAAGATAAGAATATGGTAAAGGTTTAGTTTATATACATTTAGAATATTAAGTTTATTAAATAATGTTTGAGTGTGAGAGAAACGGTCTACGTTTGTAATTATCCTTATAGCCTGTTTTTGTTTACTAAACAGTTTTTTTACTTTTGTTGCGTTTGTGCTGCACCAAGCAACGTTTGCATAATTTAAGTAGCAATGAATTAAAGAAAAATATAAGTTTTTTAAACAAGATAGATTTAAAAACTGCTTGGCTTTATACAAAACACCTATATTTTTTGATATTTTATTTTCAATTAGACCTATGTGGTCCCTCCAGGTTAAATTTTCATCCAGAACCACACCTAAAAATTTTATTGATTGCTCTCTTTTTAATAATGCGTTATCAATAAAAAGATCAGGAAGTTTTAATGGAATATCTTGTTTTTTATGAAGACGATGGAACAAAGTGTATTTGGATTTATTGATGTTCAAAGATAGTTTGTTTGATTTGAACCATTGGGTTAATTTTTCAAGTTCTTTGTTTACTGTTTGAAATAATTTACTGATATCTTTACTAGAATAAAACAAGTTTGTATCATCTGCAAACAAAATTAAGTTTAAAATGTCAGAAAATTTATATAAGTCGTTAATATAAACGAGAAATAAAAGTGGTCCTAAAATTGATCCTTGAGGAACACCACAGGTGATTGACTTATATTCCGTTTTTCCGCTATCATATGAAATAAACTGCTTTCTATTAGACAAGTAACTATCAAACCAGGACAAATTAGTATTTATTATACCATAACTTTTCAGTTTGGATAGAAGGATTTGATGATTGACAGTGTCAAAAGCTTTACTTAAATCGATAAATACACCTAGGGTATACTTGTCTTCATCAAACCCTTTAAATATATCATGAACAAGGTGAGTGATTGCATGATCAGTTGAATGACCAGATTTAAATCCAAACTGTTTATGAAAAAGAATATTATTAACATTTAAAAAGGAATATAGTCTATTATACATAACCCGCTCTAATATTTTAGAAAAACAAGAAAGAATTGAGATTGGTCTATAATTCGTAACATCGGAAGGATCACCTGATTTTAACACTGGAATGACTTTTGCAATTTTTAGGTTATCTGGAAAAACGCCTTGTTTTAGAGATAAATTAAAAATATGTAGTAATGGAATTGTAATTTGTTTTATTGATTTGATAATGACATTACTACTTATATCATCAAATCCTAAACTTTTATTGGGTTTTAATAAAGAGACTGCGTCTGCGTCTAGACTTGCAAAGAAAGGTAAAGCAAGTGGTGCGACTTGCAAAAAAAAGTGCTGCAAGTGGTGTGACTTGCAATATATTTGATAGACGGCTCAGGCTTATGTTCTTGTCGTGTCTAACGTTAAAAATGATTGTTATTAAGTTTCATTAATGGAATTTAAATTTACAATCATTCACTAAAAGCCAAGACACAAATTACTAACAATATTATGAAAAAAAGGATACACTTACTTGTCTAGTAATGTGGTGCAAATGTTTTTACATTACTTCGTATCGTTTTTATAGCTCCCTTAATACATCAAGTGGTTAGAGGTCAATAAAAATTTATATTATATACTAATTGTATCAAAATTAGAATATCATTTTGTATAAAGAAATGACTAATTTCACAAAAAATGGACAATGAACGAGCCATTTTTGGCAGCGAGTATGGAAGTTTGGTACCCCCTCTAGCCCCCTGGATACTACCTGCAGTTAGAATCTGATAATGTGGTAAAATATGTTTAGAATATATATATAGTCTTGTAATGTGGTAAGATATGTTTTAATGTTTACTTCTTATGTTAATTTTATTTATTTTTTATATAAAATTCTGTAGGGTAGACCAGGGAAATGCCGACACGCGAGGCAAATCCGACACCCTGCTCTGTAGTTGTATTTTGTGAGTAAAGCGCTGTTGTATAGTGCTACTACCTGGCGGACAACACTAAAACTAACGCTCAGTGAGTTTTATGCGAGTACGCGTACTGCTTGTTTTGCTATAAATAAATAACGTTTTTGAAATTTTCCATGTTAAAACTGACTCCTGGATGAACTGAGGTAAGGTTCTAATTGTTAGTATTACTAAAAAACCACTTAGTTAGCTAGAAAATACGTATTAAAACCAACATTTTGGCATAGCCGTTTTAGGATTTGGAGCTAGCAGTAGTTTGTAGGGTTAGGTTCCGCCATCTTGTTCCACTGGGGTAACGCCGACACACCACCACGGGCAATGCCGAAAGGTGTCGGTATTGCCCCATTATTTATAAAATATTAAAGGTGGTCCTATACTAGAAAAAATCGAAAAAATCATTTTTTCAAAAATTAAAAATTCTGAAATTTCAAACATTCTACATTCCGAATATATACAAATCATTATAATAAATTATATTTCAAATCCTCTAAAATTGTAAGTTTTGTAACGAAGTTATAATTTTTCCTAAGCAATACCCCAAGCAACGGATTTTTTATATTAAAAAAAGCTATTTTAGAGTTTTTTGCCATTATACACTAGATTTATGACACTATTAGAAACATTAGAGCCAGTAACTGTTTCCTGTTTGCTTAACTTAAAAAGTAATGACTTGCAAGAACAATTTGCATGTTTACAATTATTACTTATAGAAAAGCCTCGTGTTTAACTTTATTTGATCTAAATGCTTATTATTTATTATTGGAAAAAAAGATCTTAGAGGAAAGTTAGATGTTGCAGGATATTTAAAAAATGTATTTGAGAGAAAATCAGTTTTCTACTTCATCAACAGTTTCTCATGGCAATTAAAGCTTTAGCATTATTTTAATAATAATTTTTCTCTGTATTTATAATAACGTTCAAGTTTTGCTATAAATTATATATACATATATATATACAGTACTGGTCATAAGTTTAGAGCCACCCCATTTTTTTTAGTTTTTTGCAGATTATAAAGCCATAACCCCAGTGCAGCAAAATAATATATTACTGAAACATGCAAAATATATTGTTATAACATTTTAGTACCAAAATGAGTATTAATGAGTAGGTATATATTAATGAGTAGGTCCACCTTTATTTTTAATTACTTTAGCCAACCGGTCTGGCATAGTGTCAACAAGCTTCTTGCAATCAACAGCAGTAATACTAGTCCAAGCGGCAGAAATAAAGTCCCAAAGTTCATGTTTATTACTAGCACGTTTGCCTGCACAGCGGTGATCAATTTCATCCCACAAATTTTCTATGGGGTTCAAATCCGGTGACTGGGGTGGCCAGTTCAAGACTTGAACACCATTAGCAGCTAGAAAATCTTTAGCCGCTTTGGACATGTGCTTAGGATCATTGTCTTGCTGAAAGATCCATGGAAAAGTTACAGGAAACAATGCTGTTGCTGAAGGTAGCAAATGCTTTCGCAAAATATCTCTATACATGGCACCATTCATGATTCCTTCCACCTGATGCAACTGGCTCGGCCCAAAAGATGACATACAACCCCATACCATGATGCTACCACCACCATGTTTTATAGTTCCCTGAAAATATTCCGGTTTATTTGATTCATTTTGACAACGCCAAACGAAAATACGTCGAGAATCATTACCAGCTAAATTAAATTTGGACTCATCAGACCACAACACCGTTTGCCAAAAAATAACATTATCTAAATACATTATCTAACGAGTGTACACATTCCAAAAAGTAGCACAAATAGTAACTGAATTAACCAAAACATCGATACCAATACATCATAAAGTTACCAAAATATGTTAAAATTTTCAAAAATTGGCTATAATATTAAAGAACTCATGAAAATCAATATTTTTATTTGGTTTTATACACAATTATTCATGAATGTCAATAGATTCGTACCTTGTCAAATTACTATATGCATTGTTATGCTTATAATGTTAACCTCACCATACTTATGCCGCAAAATGATGAAAAAAACAGGTGGCTCTAAACTTATGACCAGTACTGTATACAGGGCCGCCGAGAGCCTTCAAGCCGACCGGGACAAAACCTTTTTTGGCGCCCTTATAGATTTTGCTTCATATATATACTTAGCATAGAAGCAAAAACATACATTATGCTTGTATAGCTACTTTAACTTTATTTCATTTTTTGCTAACCACAGCATAAACAATTCCTAATTTAAATAAAATTTTCTAGCTTTTTTCGAAGCAAAATTATAAATTACTTCATCACAAGACAATGATTTCGCGAGATCATTTTCAATAGACAACATCATAAGATTTGAAAGTCACTCTTGTCCCATGGTGGCTCTGAAGTGGATTTTTATAATCTTAAGTTTACTAAAAGATCTTCCACCCTCTGCAACAGATATTGGCATTGTGTGAAAGATGCGCATAAGTATGCATATCGACGGGAAAATTGGTTGTAAACCTTTGGAATACATTTGATTTAAAAGATTGAAAGAGTTGCCTCTATTGAACAAGGAAGATGCTTTCAACCGGTCAAAGTGACAAATTTCCTCAACAAGATCATCTTCTTTAACGTCATTTGAATAGAATTTCGCAAGTTGACGAGCTTTGTCATCTTGTGAAGAAGGGTCTTCAGACTGAAGCCAGATAAAGGAAAACTGAAAAGAAACCACATTAAACCTTGATTGAATTTGTAGAATTATGTGGTCCAATGCCACGTTGAAAATATTTACTTCAAAATTCTTTTCTGTATTGGCGAGGTAGGGGCTGTATTTGATGGTCCCTCGTGGAGTTGGTACCTCGCAAGTTGACGAGCTTTGTCATCTTGTGAAGAAGGGTCTTCAGACTGAAGCCAGATAAAGGAAAACTGAAAAGAAACCACATTAAACCTTGATTGAATTTGTAGAATTATGTGGTCCAATGCCACGTTGAAAATATTTACTTCAAAATTCTTTTCTGTATTGGCGAGGTAGGGGCTGTATTTGATGGTCCCTCGTGGAATTTTTTCACTCTCCTTGTGCATTTCGTTTTAAATTCTGTATAAAAGCCTAGGTTTCCAGCCACTAGCTTTGCTTCAGTCAAAATACAATTCCACGAACGAATGCGACCTAGGTCATCTAGAAGTTGTTGAATGAGGATGACTTCTTCTTCAATGGTGATTGACTCCGACTGGAGACACCAACTAACACCATTAATATTTTGCAGTGTCTTATACCAAATGGTCAGGAGAACTACTGATTCAAATGATTTAAAATATTTTCCCAACGATTTCGCTTGATTTAGCATGTCCACAGTTAGGTAAAGTTGATTAAAGGTTCTATCCAAAGCAGCAATAATTTCTTGTGGTTTTTTCACTAAAGGTTTTACAGCTGCAATGTGGGCTGACCATCTAGTATCTGAGAGCTTGTGAAGTGATAAAGCAGTTTCTTCAAGAAGAATTTTGCCTAAGCCCTTTACGTGTTCTTTAGTTGCAGCCCATCTTGCTGGGCTGTAACTAAAGAACACGTAAAGGGCCATATTGCCAAAAAACGTTTTTGGATATGTGGATTTTATCTGCGAGAACACGATTCAACAACCAGTCATAATCGACCACGAAAATGTTGATGAACCACCCAACATGGAATCTATTCAAGATATCAATCTGTCTGTCGCTAAGCTCCAAGCGATATTTTTATTTCCAAAGAACACTGAGACGTGTCTAGTTTGTGGTAAATATGGAAAAAAAATTGAACTCTGGGATCAGATCATTAACAAAAAGTTAACCTGTCTTACTTTGTTATTATCAATTATATACTACGTTTATTTACTCTATATAACAATAAAACATGTTTGGTAAAATCATTGTCTTATTAATTACTAATGTTGGTATTACCCCAAAGTGGTGTCGCAATTACCCCGGTGGCTGGGGAAATACTAACACTGTGCTTAAATTACGAAAAACATTCATGTAACATTAGTAATGTAAATAATTTTAAAACATTACATATTAATTTAATGCAGAAAATTAGGACAAATCTTTAGGTACTTTCACCAAAATCGTAACTAACCTAAAAAAAATTATAAAAATCAAATTGTATTAAGGTGTCGGCATTCCCCGACACCTTAATACAATTTGATTTTTAATATTTCCCAAAATCACATTATATGTCTTTTTTTTTTACTTTATTTAAGTTGGAAGGGGGATTCCTTTTTCTAAAACAATGTATTCATCACTAGTATATATTGTAAAGTAGTAAAATATGATTTTTATTTATAATAATAGATTTCTTTTTTATTATAAAGATAAAAATATTCATAAAAATGAATTGTTTTTGATAATAGGGTGTGTTAACTATCTCCTTCATATCCACCCTAACACAAAGATACACCTCTTATATGAAGTGATGATGTATTTTTTTTTAATTTCACAAAAAGGCATTCTATTACGGAACAAATATGTTTTTCTGGGTGGTATTGGTGGTGGTTCGGCACCCCCTCTAGCCCTCTGGATAGACCCAGTGAGCAGAGGCCATTTTAATTTTGTAAAGCCCACTGTTATACCTAACTGTTGATACCAAGTTATAGGCATTTCGATAATAATTAGCAAAGTTATAACAATTTAGGTAAAGAAAAACTAAATTTTGACCACAATTTCTTCAACAAATCCACATATCAAATTTTTAGTACTAAAAACAACATAACTTTTTGTCTAATTGTTCGTATTTTATAATTTTTTTACCTTTAAATTACTGTATTAAAGGGCTTTCTCATGATATCTAATATCATTAGAAAGCCATAAGAAATAACATTTTAGTATACGAATAATTTAAAATTTTCATGCTACATACCTACATGAAGATCATCGAGTGATAAACTGGTGCTACTAATGTATGTTGAAACATTATTTGTTACAGTACTAATGTCATAAGATGATCTAAATTGAAAGATATTGTCTTCAATATCAGACATGGCTGCTTCATCTGCTGAATTTACACTAGCAATGTCACTAGTTTTAGCCAGCTGTTGCTGCTGTCGAATCCTGTTCTCTAAGAATTCCAGACCAATTTTTTTTTTTGTTCACTGTCTTTGATCAAAACTGTCTTAAATTTTGGATGGACAACTGCTGCTGCTATTAACTCAGCATTCATGATGTACTGACTGAGTCTGCTATCTATGGCAGCATCAATTTTTTCTCCTTTTGTTTGTTGAGACTTGGCGTGATCAAAAACCATTATAATCACGCCAAATGTCAACAAACCGTAATTTCAATTATGGAAAACTTTAGAACATTTACAGCCGGTACCGGTTTCAATTTCTTGATAATATCAAGAAATTGAAACCAGTGTCATGTTAATATTTTACTCCGTTAAAATTTTACTGCGCAGTAAATTTTAAACGTTGTAATTTTACAGCGCAGTAAAAATTTGACGTTAAAAATTTTCTACGCTGTAAAATTATAACGTTAAAAATTTTAAAGTTTGTGGGAGGGGCGGGTAAAAATATACATATTTTTTATAATTAGGAGTACTTTAATTTATCTTCCTATGAAACTTTTATTATTTAATGCATACATTAAGTGATGGTTTGTTTTCCAGGCTAGATTTTGATTCACTTTTTTATGTAAAGTTATGCATTTTCCCTTATTCTTAGCATTAGAAGATTTTACATTTAGGAACATATATCAAATAAGTTTACCAATAACTGAAGGCCATAAATTACTGACGTATATATCTGACGAATGGGTTCAGATATACTTCCAATAGGACTGTAAATACTTCTTAAATAATATGAAAAACAAGTTGAACCAACAACATTTTATTTCAGTACAAATTTTTCTCACTCTAAAGTTTTTAGTGACAAAACAACATTAAAATGATTATTGTTTTTATTTTCTAAAAGAATAGTATGAGATGTTAGTTGGTCAAGTTTAGTGGAAGCTGGATATTTCAGCCATGTTAGTTTTTGTTCTGTGAATGACCACATTGCTATATCGTTTCCGATAAGATTTGCAGTATCAAGAATCTCTACATTTGTGGCCCATATACCTGCGGATATACCACTTTTGGTGAGATAACTTTCCACGTCATCACTTAAATATCCTGATAAGAAACTGGAGCAAGGTTCTGTTATCATGTATTTCACAACCAGATTGCGAACACGTTCATTTTGACAGTCAGAACTTGACAGCAAAAACGAAATTGGTTGAAAAAAACAATTTCCATCAGCTATGCATGCATGCATTTTCAAAGGTACATCATTTTCTTTTCTATCAATAAGATCTGGCATAACGAGTATTTTGAGAGCAAGTTTTTCAGCAATTTTCTGGAAAATATCTTTTGAGTGTTTTGGGGTGTTTCATTAGGTCGAGGTGGCGTTGAAATTTATTTTTATCCCAACGTTCTGAAGATAATTCAGACATTTTTGAATGACTTTCCTTTTCAATAAATGATTTAAGATGATGTAGAGAGTTTTTTTTTTTTTTGCAATGTGTTATTCCCTTTACTGTTACTTAATAAGCATGTAGAATTTGATAAAATATCAAAAATTTTATATGGACCCAGCCACGAGATAGTCATTTTTGCAACTTTCCTATCATCTCTTTACAGGTTTCTTAAAAGTACTTTCTGACCAACACAATACTTTGATGTCGTTGCATGCTTTCTGTCATTGTCAATTTTTTGTTTCTTCTGTGAACAAATAATACTGTTCATGGCTTTTTCTTCAATTCCTCTTTTCATTTCTAAAGCTTTTTGTAAAACCTCTTTATTAGGATTATATTCATCATCATTGAGTCTATCTTTGTATTTTGCATCGATTGAAAGGCAGGGTTGTCGGTTATATGTAAGGAAAAATGGTGAGTACCCCATTGAATCATGCACTTTAACACGTAGAGAAAAAAAGTTTCCATCTAAAACTGACATCCAATTTTGAAAATTTTCATTTAAGACCTTAATGATTGCTTTCTTTATTGTTTGGTTCTGTCTCTCTACAAGGCCATTGGCTTGTAGATGGTAAGCCGGGGCAACATGCTGCTGAGTATCAATCATGCCATGCAATGCAATGGATACAGAGTTTACAAACTCGCGACCTTGGTTATTGATTTGTATTTTAAAACAACCATGACTGCATATAACTTTATAGAGAAAGAATGCTACTGATACTGCTGTTTTGTTGCTTAGAGGTTCAGCTTTAGTCCGTTTTGAAAAATAATCAATAAGAACAATCATAAATTTGAATCCATTCAATTCAGGTAATTGAATTAAATCCACACCAACTTGCTTCATTACTTGCTGTTCCACTTTAACAGTTTTTAAAGCAAGAGAGACTTTAAAACTTCTGTTAGAGGTTTTCTGACATCGCGCGCATCGATTTATTTGCTTTGTGATATCCCCCACTATTGAATGTCAAAAAAATTTTGAAAATATTTGCTTTCTAACAGCATTAAAGCCAAGGTGACTGGCTAATGCAGCAGCTTTCTCTGACGTTCCTAGACCCTTGTGAACTTCTTTAACTATGTTTAGTTGCTCTTCTCGATCTATTACCACAATCACCTCCAAGAAACAAAAGTTTGTTTGTAGACATTTAAATAAAAACAATAATTAGAACCATAAAAATGGTTTTGAATGTTAAAATTTGTTTTGAAATTTTGAATTAGTTAAAAAGTTTTTCTCACCATGCCAATATATTTTTTGCAATACATCAATTTGTTGTCTATAACTTCAAAGTTTTTACATTGCCTTTAAAGTTTGCCTTTTTTCTTCTTTTGTTTACATCTTCAGGAAACTTTTTGTCATTCAAATATTTCCTGATATTATGAAAGTTTATATTTTTGTACATCTTGAAAACGTAAAAAAAATAAATGCCAAAAACTGTATATTTAAAAAGTCAGTAAAATAATAACGATAGCAGTAAAATTTTAACGTTGAAATTTTTCTGCGCAGTAAAATTTTAACGGCTGTAAATTAAAAACGCTATACCGGTACCGGCTGTAAAACGTTCTAGAGTTTTTCACAATTGAATTACGGTTTGTTGACATTTGTCGTGACAATGTTATTGTCTGTATTAAACTTTATTCGAACCAATAAAGTACTTTTTTCCGAAAGTAATTCGTTACAAAGTAAAAAAGTAAGTCATAAAAGTAACGAAAATAAAAGTAAAATTACTACAATGTAAATGTAACTCGTTACCTGTAAAAGTACTGCAAAAAGTAACGAAGTATTGTAACGAAGTCATTAAGACTAATCCAAAGTAGCGTCCGTTATTGACCAACATTTTTGCGTATGATTTTATAGATATCATGAGACATAGAACTATATTCTACATAAATTGAACTAAAAATAACCAATAAATACCAAATCCAATTTAAGATATACTGTAATTAAATACGTATTTTATGGACGTCCATTTCATGCAGTTTAAACTGCGTAAAACTATCGTCTGTAAGTCGTCCGTTGGACGTACCATTCTAACCGTGGACGGACTGAATAGTACCCTTCTCTAGACGTCTTGCAGACGACGCATGCCCACTCTGGCAACTAAGTAAATTCTATTATTCTTAGGTTACTAAATTTTGTAATTTATTTCAAAAACTAGGTTATTAAGAAATTCAGAAGATTGTTTAGTGTCGTCAAAAACGACGAACCTAATATTTCATGC
The DNA here is from genome assembly GCF_038396675.1 of Hydra vulgaris. Lineage (NCBI taxonomy): Eukaryota > Metazoa > Cnidaria > Hydrozoa > Anthoathecata > Hydridae > Hydra > Hydra vulgaris. The sequence goes on from NC_088933.1 coordinate 15,572,447, forward strand.
TTAGATCATATATTATAAACTGTTCCAAAGACAGAACTTTTTACAAAGAACTTTTCCCTTATTTAGTTCTATTGACCACACCATCATTTTAAAAAATATTTTAAAGAATACCATCATTTTAAAGATCTAATGACCACACCATCATTTTAAAGAACAGGTAATCCCTCGTGAGACATTCAAATCACTTCTGTATCTGATACAAAAGTTATTTTCCATATAAACTCAGCTTGTGATCCACATATAATTTTTATGACAGACTTGCGAAGATGTTTTCTAGAAAATTTCAAAAGATAACTTTAAAGAGTTTAAATTATAAAATTAGATAAAAACTTCTTCTGTAGATGTAACTCTTTACTTTTAAATCAATTTTAATACAATATTTAAAGGCAGTATAAAGACCCTTGTTATAAAGTAAAATGAAAATATAAAAAACCGTTAAAAACCTGCTCTTCCTATGAAATCTTATCCAGGTATGTACACACTTGAATGCTTCTTCAAAAAATGTTATATCGGTTGAACAAATATAAAAATCTCATCTCGTATTTACCAACATCAAAAAAATACACAGCTGTCAAGTTTGAATCCCATCTCTATTGTACAAATATAACCATGGTCGCTCCTTAAGTAAGCTATCCTCATTTGCTCAGTTAACCAAAACATTAAGTAAAGTTGTATCTTTTAATGTAACTGTTATTTTGTGTTCGAAAAAATTTTATTTGGCTAGTTTTTACCCTGAATCATCATCACTTCGAAATTTTCACACTTTTTGACTCATAAAATTTACATTTTTAGGTTTTCTTGTGTTTTAACATAATTTTTGATTTCTTTAATTAACACTCAACTTTATGTGATTAACTCCCAACTTTCTGTTTCTAACTTCCAAATTATATAGTGGTTGTTAACTATAGGGTTGAAAATTTCCCATAATTTTCAACTCGGGAAAATTTCCGGAAATTTATGAAATTTAAAAAAAAAAAAAGTTATTTTATAATTTACAGGTAAAATTTTATGTCTTATTTAGGCAGTTTTTATGGACAATTTTATGGTAAAGTATTGTGAAGTAGATTATAAAAATTTTAGAAAGCCCCCTTCATAAAACACTTTTTTTGATATTATTTTGAGTTTTTTTATTATAACTTTAAGTAGCAACTATGATACTTTGTTTTCAAAATTTTTTAAAACCGTTTTACTCTGTTATAATAAGTGCTTTTAAGACTTGTCTCACAAATTAACTGATTTAATGTTTTTTTAAAAAAATGCGCGATTCTTAAATTGATAAACTTAATTATAAAAATTTGACTAAAAGCTCGTGGGTCTTTATTGTTTTATATTTTTTTGTTGAAATATTGAAAGAATACCCAAATACTACGATAATAAAACGCATTTTTTTTGAAACAAAGAAATGAATTTTATAAAACTGTATAACAAACCATAAGTTTATTGCAATAAAAGATTTTTGAAATTTCTGGAAATTTTGAGCAAAATTTCCCGGAAAATTTTAACCCTAATTAGCAGCCTTGTTTAGAGTCAATTTGTTTAATAAAAAAGGAAAAAACTAAAAAAACTAAAATGATTTTAAAGTTATATAATTTTTTTAAAACTGCGTGTTTTGCTAAACCAATTGATTTTTAAATTGTGTCAACTTAAGAGTGTTTTGTGTCAATTTCCGACAATGATCAAGTGATACTTATTTTTTAAATGTCTAGCAAACGCTGCAAAAAAATAGTTTATTAAATATTTTTTATAATCTTTTTGTTTGTCTTGTGATAACATCAGCCAAGTTATTTTATTTGTTCATTTAATTTTACTATCTTCCTACTTGCGCCCTTAGCATCATTTTATCTAAAAGGTCTTATTTTTTAATACTTCCTGGTCTTATTTGTTCATACTTCCAGGATAGGATAGAGTTAAATTTTTTTGGTTAAATATTTTAATAAATCTTTAAAAACTTAAATTTGTAAATAAATCAGTAAATAAAACAGATTTTATGTATATATAAATAAATCTTGTTTTTAACTGGGAAGTTTATAGTTATATAGACAACGGTTTGTTCGGGATAACAACGGTTTGTTCGGGATAACAACGGTGGTTTGTTCGGGATAATAAACTATAAGTTATTTAACCTAAAATTAAATAGTCCTTATAAACCCTTTGAGTAAATTCTTTTACTGAAAATGCTAACTAAAAAAAGAAAAAATTTAAAAAAATATTTTATCAATTTATTATTATTCTACATAAATACATGTGATTTAAACAATTTTTGTGTTCTTCCCATAATCATTGAAAAGCATTGATACCTAAAAAAGTAAACATTCAAAATTATCTCCATAAAAGATTTTAAAAATCAGTTTCACTTGAATTTTCAGTTGAAAAATAATCTTTGAACTTTTTAAAAAGTTCAGCAATTTTGTCATTAATGTTTGAATTTTTATTGTCTTTTTTTTCCTTTTCATTTTCAAGCATTGTATTATCTTTAAGGTTATCGAAGATGGCGGAATCTCTTAAGATGGCGGAATCTTTTGTTGGAAAATTAACAAAACTGTTTTCGTCTTTTTTTAGCATTAGTGACCCTCGGTGCAGATTTTTATTTTCGTTGAGCAATCCTAGTAACTCAATCCTCTTTAAGAGAGAACCAATTGAGAGCTCTTCTTTGCGCCAAGGTAAAGCTGGGCTTTTTAATTCGTCGTTTTCATTATTTTCTAATAAACCTAATGATTCCATCTTATTCAAAAGAGATTTAATTGATATTTCATCTCGACGCCAAGGTAAAGCTGGGCTTTTTAATTCGTCGTTTTCATTATTTTCTAACAAACCTAATGATTCCATCTTATTCAAAAGAGATTTAATTGATATTTCATCTCGACGCCAAGGTAAAGCTGGGCTTTTTAATTCGTCGTTTTCATTATTTTCTAACAAACCTAATGATTCCATTTTATTCAAAAGAGACTTGATTGATATTTCATCTCGACGCCAAGGTAAAGCTGGGCTTTTTAATTCGTCGTTTTCATTATTTTCTAATAAACCTAATGATTCCATCTTATTCAAAAGAGATTTAATTGATATTTCATCTCTGCGCCAAGGTAATGCTGGACTATTAAATTCATTGTTTTTGTTATCTTTAAAAGATTCCAACCTTTTTAAAAGAGACTCAATTGATAACCCATCTCTGCGCCAAGGTAAAGCTGGACTTTTTAATTCCTTGTTTTCGTTATCTTTAAACAATCCTGATGATTTCAGCCTCTTTAAAAAAGACTCATTTGATAACTCATCTCTGCGCCAAGGTAGAGCCGCATTCGGGCCTTTTAAATCGTTGTTTTTGTTATTTTTATGTAATCCTATTGATTCCATTAACTTCAAAAGAGACTCAAGTGATACTTCATCTCTTCGCCAAGGTAGAGCCGCATTCGGGTCTTTTAAATCATTGTTTACATTTCTTTTAAGCAGACCAAGTGACTCCATTCTGTTAAAAAGGGAATTAATTGTAAGTTTCTCTCTTCGCCAAGGTAAAGCTGGGCTATTTAATTCTTCTTTTTTGTTATCTTTTAATTCATTGTTTACATTATTTTTAAGCAATCCTGACGACTCCATCCTTTTTAATAGAGAATTGATCATTGAAAGTTCATCCTTGCGCCATGGTAGTGCAGCATTAGGTCCGTTTTTTAAATTGTCATTTTCATTCTTTTTTTGAATTTCTTCAGATAACATATTCTTTTGAATTTTTTGATTCTCGTTAATTTTATCATTTCTTTTGTTATAATTATCGTAATTATCATTTAAAATAGTCTTGAGGTCATTAAGTGCTTTGTTCAAAGTTTTTTCTTTTTCTCTGTCAGAAACGTCATTTTTCAAAAAAAGTTCTTCGATTTCATTGGTTGTTTGGTCACTTTTCAAATTATCTGAAACTTGTTCCTCAGCTAAATAAAATAGTTTTAATGTTATATATTTTCTAAGTTTATGTAAAAGTGAAATAAATTAACAGAAAACAAGTTACCTTTATAAATTTGAAAATGAAGTATTAAGACGAGAAGGAGCAAACGGATCGAGAAAACCATATTTTGAGAATTTTTTTTTTATAGTGTTTGCGTCTTGCGATGAAAATTGAAACGTTTGCCTTTTAATGTTTAGATTAACAATAATAATCTTCACTGTATTTTAAATCTCTTTAGAATACAACAAAGACGTCCAATTGCGTGTTTTGTCAAGGTTAAACGAGTCTTGTAACCTTATCAAACATTTTTATCCTGTCTTTTGACGACTTTGATTTATTGAATTTATAAATTCAAATTACGATAGTTCTGATTCAACGCATATTACAAAGTATTGTTTAAAATCAGCGAAATGCCATCATCAAATGCCTCCGTAATACCATCATTGAATAGTTTGTTTTAAAAAAGTTTACGGATTAATTGTCATAGAAAATTTGTTTGACAAAAAAAAGTCTTTCACAACATGTAACGGACTTTTTAAAAACTGTTTTTAGACTACTCCATTTGCAATCTCTTTTGAATTTTTTTAAAATTATTTTATTTTATTATATTATTAGTTTAAAATATTTTGATTATAATGATTTAAAATAAATACAAAATTTATTTTTTATTCTTGTTTTTATCTTGTTTGATAATTATTTATTAAAAACCCATAATATTTTGGCGCAGAAAAATAGTTACAATGAAGTCTCTGTTAACAGGATGGGAATCGTTAATGAAAACGACGAATTAAAATGACCAGTTTAAGCAGAGAGAAACTTTTAACTGATTCTCTTATATAGTTGTTTGTATTATTTTTATTATCATTATTAAATGTTTTTATTTTATTTCGTTTCTTTCGAAAAAAAACTGTCAAAATTATAAATACTTTTTAGTTCAAATTTTTAATATTTTAATTCCCATCATTTTTAATTGTAAAGCAGATTATTTTTTAGGATAGGATAAAATTAAGCTTGGTTAGGTTTTGTCTGATCTTAAAGTCAACATACTTATCTTAACACAATTCAACATAAGAAAATCAGGGAAATAAAATAACTTTTAAATACAGCCAAAAATTAAAAGGACAAATAAAATGTATTTTGTATTTCTAATAAAGTGTTTTGTTTTGTAATGAATTTATTTTAAAGATAATTTTGCCAACTCACCAATAAAACTAGTGTGTTGGGAATTTACAAAGAGAATCGAAAAAATATAATGATTGTTTAGTATTGTTTATTAAATATATGCGGAAGTTGTATTCGTTACTTTCATATTGCATGTGTATAAGTTGTTTTGCCTCTTTTGATGTTGAATCTGTAGATTCAATATTGTATCTCATTTTTCAAACAAACTGATGAGCTGCATAGTTGCTCAAAATAATTGAACTTAATTTAAACTGTTTTTTTATAAAATAAATTTTTAAACTTTTGTAAGCATTTAGATACTAGAAACTTTGTCATTTTTGAACTTCTTTTTAATAAAAAAACAAAAAAAAAATGTTTTTCGGCATTAATTGTGGATTTGATATTTTACGTTGGTATAGCTTTGCAGGATTACCTCCATAATGTATTAACTTCTGGTTAACGCATTTTAAATCGAAGAAAAAATATCAAGAAACGGATTACCTGACGCGTAAATATAAGTCCGATCAAAACAAATCAGCACTCCCCCTCCCCCGCCCTATAATGAAATAAATAAATCTAGCCACACAATAATTGTATTTAATTAATAAGAGTTATGAGCTAACTCAAAAAATCAATAGCGCGTAGTCAATGATAATCGTAATTGTTTGATTTAATCGGAAAACTACGTTACGAGTAGGATGACGGAAGAGAAAACAAAAGTTTATTAAACACATAACAACAAACGCAAACACGGAATAAAATTATGGTCAAACCATTTTTGCATTGTTCTTCAGATTTTTACTTCAAGTTTCGCAAATTTTTGAAAACATTTTGAAGCAAGGAAGTAGTGATTTAAGTAATATCAACTCGAAAACCCTAAAATGTTTCTTTCTATGTTAATTTAAAAAAAAGGTTTTAAATATATAAGGTACACCACTAAATGTTTGCTGAAAATCTAGACAAAATTTTTTTTGATTTTTAGTTCATTTGATACATAACATTTTGTATATTGATAATATAAAAAGTTAGTCATAAATTTTTTTTCGGGATAAATTTATTCAAAAAAAAAAAAAAAATTCCATAGCAACGACAACAATGATTGCGTTTTTCTCGGTTTTTGAAACATATCAAATTGAAAACAAGGTATCTAGTGAAGCAGCCATGCAAATTATTTCAAGTTTCCTGAAAAATGTTTCTTATATTATTTTTTAGGGAACGATGCTTCAAAATTTTAAATCTTTTTTTTTCCAAAAATTTTTTGGCCTAAAGGTTTTTGTTTATTATTTAATATAAAAGAAGTTTTATAATTTTTGACACATTTTTATAATCTTTAAATCCAATAAAAGTTGACTTACATGTCTAGAACATGTGTAAAAAATTTCATGAGTTATTTATTAATATATTTCAATTTATTGTGTTTCGAATTGAAACGATTGTACAAAATAGCATTCTCAGTTTATGTAATTTTTGATAGAAAATCAATTTTTTTAGATTTTGAACAACTTTGAATACTTGGTAGTGTCACATCATAAAACTTTGCGAGAGTTAGTTAATTTTCCAATAACAGCCGAAATCAGATTTATAAAAATGTTTTATTTAATTTCATTTTGAAATGAACTTAATAAAAATAATCCGGGGGTAATTTATATTTTGTATATATTAGTATTGCTAAAAAATTTATGTAAACCAAAAATTATCTCACTGATTTCACAATTCGGCTTTTAAGTTTTTCGGTTTATATATACCAATCGAAACACGAAAATCTAGAACTGCAATAGCAGACAAAAACCATCGTCAAAGTGCAAAGTGTTTTTTAAAGTTATTCTTAAAAGTTTGACTTTGGTCCGTTGTGATTATTTTTTTTCTGCTATGATTATTTTTTTTATAAACATTTTCCTTTAAATAACATAGAAATGATTTGCTAAAGCTGGTATTTTGCTATTAAAAAGACCAGCTTTAACTAATCAGTAACAGCAGAAATTTTTTTGCTCCTTTGTGAATAAAAGCGAAAGCGCAGACTTATTTAAATCCACGCTTTTGCAATTTATTGGATGTTATAAAAGGCTGATGACTTGGAAGACGTAACACTTTTTCTTGTACTTGGTTCACATAAATTGGTCAATTTGTAAATTTTATAGTAAAAAAGTATAACTTTTGGTTGAGCTGGTAACAACTTTGTTTTATTTTATTAAGCTTTGTATTTCACCAAGAAAAAAGCTAGATCACAAAACTTTGTATTAAGCTTTGTATTTCACCAAGAAAAAACTAGATCACAAAACACCACAGAATAGCATTTTAAGCGAAACCGCAACCTTACTATAAAATTAATTTAAATTACCAGAACACATATCATATAATTTGATTTTGAGATTTTTTTTTTAGATATTTTGGATTTCTTAAGATTTATAGATTATTTAGGCGCTTCAAGAAGTCTGAACGGCCTTATCAAAGAGCACCGCGGAAAAGCATTTAACCAGGAAGTTTACGCTTCCTTCACTACCATAAGGGGTCATCCATAAAAGACGTCACTTTAACTTTAACTAATGGCAAGAAGTAAGAGAATGTTGACTCTCGTGCGCAGAGACTTTAAGAGTAATATAGCGCCCTATATTCAATAAAAATCTCCGCGGACGGGAGCCAATATACTTCTACTTTTGGTTAGTAATTAAATTCTGAATGACGTCCTTCATCTGGTGTCGCGTACCAATTTTTTTTTAAAGCGCGTCCACGAAATAAGTGTACACGCGAAAACAACTAGATAAAGATACTCATCAACTTTTATTTAGAACTAAGTATTAATTTTAAAAAAATAATAAAAGAAGATAAATATTTCTGGACAATTTGGAGGATTTGCTATTTTAGACATAACTTTCACATCATTTTGTTTATACCATCCCATAGCCAGTTTGCTATAATGAAATGATGATAAATCAGGCGAGAACAAATATCTCCTATTATATGATTTAGTAAGAGGTAAAAGACGTTTTTGTAAACACTCTTTAACATATATTTTACCAGAAAGTGTGGAATCAGAAATGTAGGGTGCTGATTTTTTGTCATACCTGCAAATAGGTTGCCAAATCAAAGCATTTTTAGCAAACCTATCCTGTTTTGTGTATTTAAGTTTTTTTTATCTGATTTTTCTCTATATTTATGCATTATAATAGACCGCACCGGGAATTTGCTGACGATTGTACTTTATATAAGTTTTATCATCTTTAATAATTCAGAAATTTTTAAAAAAATATTTGTCATAAAACTTTCTTCAGCGAGTTCTTGCACTTCTATTTTAAATTTCAGATCGTATAGGCACTTTTGTGATTTGAATTTTTAAAAAACATGTTTATTTCGAACTTTTACAACCAAACTATGAGAAAATTCTTATCTTTTTGCGCGTTCCCTTAGTGAGAGGCTTGGCTCATTTATAAAACTGTTGACCAATTTTCTAACCAGTTTTCTACCATGAAAAACCTCCTTTCCGCCATTACCAGATTTGCATTTATTCAATTTTTTTAGGAAAAACGTTAAATAACAACTAACGGTGTAGGGATTTATTTGCAACTAATCTGCTCTTGAATTGTAGCTTCTATTCGGATTTTCCAAACATTTGTGCAAAATATTTTTTCTAAAACCTTCTTCTTTAGTCATTTTCAAAACTTATTTTAAGTTAAATGGGAAAACTGAAACATTTTTTTGAAATTGTTGTATGTTGCCAACAAAATACAAACACAATTTAAAATGTATTAATACAACCACTGAAAAAAAAAATGACGTGTTTACACTTTCACATTTATTTCGTGTGCATGCTTTAATCTGATATTGCGTGCTAATTTTTTTTATTTGGTGTCGGGTTCTAACTTTTTTTATGACCTGGTATTGCATGCCAATTTATTTCATCTGGTTTTGATTAAAAAGTATTTCTGATGTCAACATAGCTAATGGCAATTTTAATAATGAATATACTGGATTATGTTTAAGTTAGGTAGGGTAAAGAGGAATGTAATAAATAATTTCTCCAGCAGGTTTTACTGGTTCTCCGATATTCCTTCATTGATTTGTGCCATAATTGTAGTGGTCTAGTTTTTTAAGTTTTTTCCACCGAGTTATTTTAGTTTTGAATTTTTTAAGGTATTCTAATATTATAATAACTTTCGTTGATTTGGTGCACCCTTTCACAAAGATGAACCATTAACTCACATTTTATCTCTGATAAACCATCTTCTTAACTACATATTTTCTCGAACCCATCATGACCAGAGTTCAATAAGAAACCATTTTTTAATATCAGAACTTAGTTGCATTTATATGCCAGAAAGAGCCCATTCCAACATATTTAACTCAGCTCTATAACCTTAATCCGGATATTTTCCGAAATGCACAGATACGTAGTTTTATTCATTGATAACAAGCAGCACCGAGTATTACGTAAACAGGTTACAACTCATCCCTTCATCACTGCTAAGTTTCAATTTCCTTAGTTTTTAGAATTTGTACTTTATCTAATTATTAATAAGATTGGTTTTAAAAGTTAGTATTTTCTTTTCTCAATTGGTGCATTCAAACTTGATTCGATCTTGTTTAATTCCGGTATTGTTACCGGTTCTAATGTAGCGTTTGCAGTTTGTTATTGTTTTCAATGTTTGTACTATTCTTTCAAGTTTATCAAGTCGTAGTTTTGTGCGAATTGAATATAAACAGGATTGCCACATTTTAGTGTGGGAAATTATTATAAGAAAGACATTAATAAAATTACAAATTTTGATCAACTCTATATTGTTGTATTACCTTATATCTTATAAGCGAATAAACTGTTTAAAAATATCAACTCTTTTTATATATAATCCACAACCGTGATAAAGTCATTATTTCATTTTTTTACTTGTCGAACTTTTGATTGAATTTTTAAAAAACACTGGATCCATCAATTTACAACAAAAATGAACTCAACTTAGTCTTCTTCTTTACAAGCAATTTTAGATATGATTAATGATTCTTGTGTTTCTATTGTTCTTAAAACAGTATGGTTCAAAAGAACTTGTAGTGATACATTTGTAAAAAAATTACACAAAAACGAGCTAGTCTGAAAGTATTTTTGAGCAGGTTATAAGTAAGAAGAAATTAACAAAATTTTACTGCAATAAAAAATTTAAAATAAATTTTGCTAAATAGTTCTGAATTTTTTTTCTTTTTAAAAATATTTTGTAGAGCATAGTTCCCTTTGGATTTTCAAAATCAAATATATATATATATATATATATATATATATATATATATATATATATATATATATATATATATATATATATATATATATATATATATATATATACATTAAAAACTCTATTATTTTTATACATTTTTATATTTACAAAATAATATTCACAATTTGTTTTTTAATTTTCTTAACTTTTTCAACTACTTTTTTTTTATGGTAATTTTTTAATCTGGGGTTTAATGGTTATTCTATCCTACACATACATTTATTAATAATAGTCATTAACAAAAACATTAATTGTTGTTATATTATTATTTTAGCACGAATTAGCATTAAATATTTACAATAAAAAACGTTCAAAAAACAGCAAAATAAATATATAAACAGATAAATAAATAGAATGAATGACATAAAAGAAATGAATTAAGGGAGTCCAAATTTGTCGAAAAAATTATTCTGAAAATTACAAAAAACACGTTTTAGTGGCAACAAAAAAAAAAGATATTGGTTCACAACTTAATGCTAACTAGATGAATTAAATTTTGTTTATCATATATTCATAGGGTGGAGTATAAAGTTATTTCAATGCAATGTGTAATTGAATGTAACTGAAAATAATGGGCACTTGAATTAGCTTTTAATTTTGTTACACGTATATTAGACATCTGATAACTCACTGCATAAATTATTTTACGTTCACAACTATCAAACTTTTAAACAATTTTGTAAGTTCAATGAATTTTTTAGATTGTTAATCTTTTTAGTTTGAATTGATTTAAGAATCGGTTTCACTTGAATTTTTTGACGACAAAAACTCATTAATCTTTTCATAAAGTTCGTAATTTGCTATTTCATTATTGATTTTTGAACTTTCTTTTTCTAGACTACTTATTAAATTTTTGAGCGTTGTGTCTTCTTTTGTTTGAAAATTAACGTCATTGTGATCACCATTGTGAAGATTTTTATCATTTCTAAGCAATCCAAGTGATTCCATTCCTTTTAAAAAAGATTCAACCGATAAATCTTCTTTTTGCCAAGGAGATTTGAATTCATTTTTTTCAAGACTTCTTTGAAAACCCAGTGACTTTGGTCTTTTCCAAAGTGATTTAAACGATTTATTTTTATTTTTTTGAGATCGAAATTTTAAATTATTTTTTAAACTATCAGCTTCTTGCTTATTCCAAGGCATTATTGCTGATCCAAAGTATAATCGCGGCTTTTCTCTATCTTCATAAGATTCAATAGTATCTTTTATCCATCGAAGTAAAACTGCTTTTTCAGAAGATCTTGAAACTGTGTCTTTTTTGAAAAGAATATTATCATCCAGTTTTCTATTGTCACCATAAATGTGCTCTTCCAATTCTTCTTTATTCCAAGGACGAGGAGCGTTTGAAATAGAGCTATCATATCTAAACCACGGAAGTTTTAATAATGTTTTTATGTTATTGTCATTTTTTTCAGAACTTTCAAAAAAATTCGGTATCAACCAGGGAAGGGCTGGCGCCTGTTTATCTTTCAGGGGCTTATCTACCACTCTTCTCTTCCATGGAAAGTTAGTAAAAAGTCTTATTGGATTTTGATTTGGATTATAACTATCAGACAAATCTGGCATTAGCCAAGGAAAAATATTAGGTTCAGTTTTCTTGTTGTCATTTCTGAAAAAAGTTTTAGCCAAAGAACTTGCTTGGCTTTTTTTAGTTTCATCATACATATTGAGCAATTCGTTGAGAGCATTAATTCTTTTGTCATTAAAGTTATCATTCTCGTTATTCAAGATGTCTTTTAGCATAAACTCTTTTGTATTCTCTTGTTCAGTTTCTTTATTATCTGCAGCATGTTTTTCAGCTAAACAAGAATATAAATTATTTCCATAACTTAAATAAAATTACTTAATAATTTTTAAGAAAAACAAAACAATCTTTTTAAGAGCAAAATACCTTTGCATGTTTGGAATTTCAAGAGGAGGACAAAAAGCAATGCACAGATCATGGCGTGTTTGCAAAATATTTAACCTAATACCATCTAGCAGTAAAATATTTTACCATCTAGCAATAAAAATATTTTTAAAAATGAATTCAATAGTAATATTTAACAGCCATACTTCAATGTAGTAATATTTACAACTAATATTAATGAAGATGGTATTTCACTGCTTGCTTCTTACAATAAGCGTTTCTTGAGTAAGGTAATTGGAATAAATATTTTTCTTATACTGTTAACATATAATGGAAACAACGGACACGCCATATATTCTTTAAGTCAAATAACAAACACCTCCCGCATCTCTATTTACGAGAAGTAAAATAAAATAATGAAATCTAAGATAACCTAAAGAAGATAATGTAATGCTTCTTAAAAAGTTTTTGAATAATTTCTATTTTGTCTATAGCACAAAATAATTTATAGATAAGGTATGCTTTTTATACGTTCGAGTTCTGCTGCCTTTAGTTAAATAGTTTCATTATGTAAAAATGATCTTTATTTAAAAAGATTTTTTCAGCTTAATTATAAAAGAAATTTATTTTATATATTTGTTTTTGAATATAGCTCTAATAATTATACAATTTAATCTAAAACTTTATATTTTTAATTTTTGAAATTTTTGTTTTAAGGTCTTTAGAAGCAGGGGGCTTAGCAACTGTTGCAAGGACTTTATTTTAGGGACACTCCTAATGTATATGACTTTTTTTTAATCATCAAATTTTAAAAATGCTATAATTCGAACAACTAAATAAAAAACATTTTTTAAATGAATAATTAGAATAATTAGATAAAGTTAATGAGTGGTTTTAAGTGACAAACTTTTTTTGAATGTTGATAAAGCTAAATTTATTCTGTTCCATAAATTCATGATATCACCCCATTAAAATTACAAAATCTTCTTATAAATAGGGGAAGACTAGGCAAGTAGACGAATGGTTGAAAATATTTAGTTTTTTGAAACTGGTTTCTCAAAAAGAGAAAAGATCTTAGTATTGCGTGCCAGTGAGTTCCGATAGAGTTTCTTATTTTTCTTGATTTTTTTTTGTCTTCCAAACTTTTTGGCGTATTTTTTATAGTCAAATTTATTTTACGTAGCTATGGCAACACAGCAGTTCATAATATTCTTCTTAAATTGTATTGTATCAAAAACTCAAACATTTAGTTTGTATGATAAAAGTAAATTAAAACATATGACATTTAAACACTTGAGGTGTTTGTATATGATAAACGCCTGGGGTGTTTCTCAAGTATCAATAGTTAATAGAAAATATAAAAGTATAAATAATATAAAAACAAGTTATTTTGATATTGTAAAATATTAAATTCAATTTTATTTGCTGACTACACACACTTATTTTATTGTTTGTACGTTTACTTTTTTGCACGTTTGTACGTTTACGTTATACTGTGCACGTTTTTGTAATTACTGATTTTTTTATTATTTTTATTTTACCAACTAGAGTGACCTGCTGCTGAAACCAGAATTACAAAGGGCCCTAGAAGGCGGTGTAGGAGCCGAGACTCCATATTTTGGTCCATTTAGAGGTTTTTTGGCTTATTTAAGGGTTGTTTATGCCCATTTAAGGGTTTAGTTGCCACTCAGCCGAAACTGAGCAGCGCCAACTTAATGGTTTATCTCCATTTTACGTCCGGAGTGGACGGAACGCTTTGAGATTTCCGGACGTAGAAGGAGACAATGAAAAAGCGACTACGCCAAGAACCTCTATCGACTGTCACGGTTTCGATTTTGTGCTGTTTCTGCTTTCTAACAACAACGTAACCAATTAAGAGATGGTCCGGAGCCGAAATAAGAACAGATACTACACTTGATCTTAGCCATAAGGCCGAGAAGCGATCTTTTGATTGAGCGAATTATTGATTATTACATTTTGAATGAGCGAATTATTGATTATTACATTGCCATTGCTATTAAAGAACATGATCTGTTGAATATTTAACTTTTATGTTTAGAATACTGCATATCCATGTGTCGGTTAACGACGCGTAAGCGATTAGCTTGTGGTTTAAATTTAAAATGTTAAAAAAAGTCAAAATCTTGACTATATTGTATAAAGTTTTATCTTTCTTTATCCATCATCATCCGTAATATCTTTTATCATCGTTTATCCTCATCCTTTATAAGTCCAGATTAGTAAATATTGAATAAAAAATATATTTTTAAAGATAATCCAAGACACTTGAACATTTATAGGGTCCCGAATATATATGTAAAAAAAGCGAAATTATGAAAAAGTTTCAAAAATCATATTTGTTTTATAAGAACATTTAAAAAAAAAAATCTTCAAAGACTTGTGAAACTACACTTTTTTTTATTTTTAAATTAAAATCTTACGTTTAAAAAAAATTTTAAACTTTAAATTTATCATTTTTGTAGTTTGCGCCAACTTACCCCCGGTTGGGGTAAGTTAAAGAACATTTTATTTTTTGAAACCCCGGAAGAGCCTCAAGAAAGGATTTTTTTAATAAAAAATACTGATCGGGGCTTATTGTAACTGTAACTAAAGACCTATCGGGGCTGGATAGCTCAGTTGTTTAGAGTGTTAAACAAATTTTTAAAACTCGGACTGTTGTGCGATATGAGTTCAAATCCAGTCATTCCTAGCTGAGTGCTTCGGTACGCAAATATGTTGATCATCAACAAGCGCTATTTTGAATTAGTCTTTATGGCTGTTTCTATGCTACGCCAACAATATCTTCGGATAAAAAAAGTATTGTATTATTGCATAGCAAAATATAGCATGAATAAATAAAAAAAAACATATATACAAACTATGCTATTACAGAATTATTTAAACTATGTATTCGTAATAGTGATGTGTTATATCTAATTTCATAAGCATTTAGTCATTTTACGATTTAGAATACTTAATATTTAATAATAAGTAGATTAAAAATATATTTTTGTGTGGAAATATAAGGAGAATCTGTCACTTGCAAAAAGCGCAATGTTAAAATAACATGCAAATATCTGTAGTATTTCCTTTAAGGGAGTTCGTTATTTGAAAACATAAAGAGTTGGATTTAGATATGAAGTGTTCACATAAAGATACTGGATTGAAGAATGGAAATCTGAAAAAAAAAATCACAATGCTTGCTAAACAGCAGACTAATGAATAAAAATAAAAATATGAATCCATTATAAAATCAATGTTTAAAAAAGACATGGTACCAAAAAATACCAACAAAAAAAACAAAAAATACCAAAAAATACTAAAAAAATACCAAATAATCCATCCTATGTTGTGAATATGATAAAAAAAACAAAACAATTTAATCAACCAAAGATTTTAGAAATAATATAAGAAATATCGAGTGAGTCAAGATTTTCTTTATGATTACACAAATATACGTCTATAAGCAATCAACGTTATTTAAATATAAAATACACTTATCAACAAAGTTATGGAACCTGAGAATGAATCTAATAGTTGGATCTGCTGATAAAATTGTAGATCTATTAGAAAAAAAAGGTCTAATTTTAATTTATCAATAAAAAGGTACATCATTGGATATATCACTGATGCAGAAGACAATTTTTTAACGAAATAATTTGGGTCGATAGTGGTATTGTATATCAGCTGTGTTATGTCTATGGAATTCACTTGTAGTATTTGATGTTTTTTAGAAAGAGTCAAATTCTTTAAAAGCAAAATGTTTTAAAGATGAATCATAGTTTGAAGATTCAGATAAAAATTACTGATGATTTACAAAGTAGCAAATGGATTTTCTTAATGATATAAAAATTTAAATTAATTGTTCGAATGTTCTGCAAATCACCTTTTAAAAATAAAATCTTACAAATGTTCATAAAATGTAAAAACAAGTTGGTCAGTCTTGTTGCTATGCTAAAAAGATTTCTTAAAGTAAAAACATGTATACTCATGCCAGGCCTCTCTAACTTGAAATGAATATTTTAAATATATATCAGCTTAATGTTTATAATGTTTTATGTTTCATGTAAAAATGTAAAACCAACTATTCCTCTTCTTCCTTTCATAACCTGTACTCACTAAAAAAAAAAACAAGTTCCATCTACGAAATGATAACTTTATTCGACTACAATTTTCGCATACTAATTTTGGTAAATCTTGTGTTTCGTTTCGAGGAATAAAATAGTTTTAAGGAATAAAATAGACTTTCTTTGGAATAAAATAGTTTTGAAATATTTTGACTTTTAATCATGAATGGTATTTTAACTCATTTAAAAGAAAACTTAAGAAAATCATTTTGTCAAATAATAATATACTTTTATATTATTAATTAATAAAAAATAAATTTTCTACCCACACCCTGAGTTTTTACATATATCATGAATCATTTAGACTGAATGTTCTATATTTTTTTCGTTGTAGATTTTCTTACTTTCTCATAAAACCTGTACATATAACAAAGTCGAAATCCGAAATGAAGGACAAGAAAGAACTTTTACAACAAACCTCTCTCTCTATATATATATATGTGTGTGTGTGTGTGTGTTTGTGTGTGTGTGTGTGTATGTGTGTGAGAGAGAGAGAGAGAGAGAGAGAGAGAGAGAGAGAGAGAGAGAGAGAGAGAGAGAGAGAGAAAGAGAGAGAGAGAGAGAAAGTATGTGTTTGTGCTTGTGTATGTGTGTACAATAATATTAAGAAAAGGCCGTTTTGAAAATGGTTATAGTTATTTGTACTAAACCTGATTTGAAAACCAAAAAAATTTTTCTTGTAAATACGAAAGTAAAAATGTTTTAATTGTATTAAGGGATCGTCCATAAATTACGTTACGCTATAAGGGGGGAGGGGGGAGGGTTGGTGGTTTTGTGACGACTCATACAAAACTTGCTTTTTAAGTTTAACGATTTTGTGACGAGTGGGTGGGGTGGGGGTGGGGGGCGGGAAAGGTCTTAAGTGGTAAAAAATTGCATGACGTAATTATGGATGACCACTAATGTATAAATTGTAATCAATTGTAAATGTATTCAAATCAGCCCATTCCTGAGTAAAATGCATTGTTATTTGTACAATGTAGATTATATGGCAATGATTGTTATTTTGAATGAGATAATGGGTTTTATGATTGGAAGAATTGGAAGAATGGATCTAAACACGTAAAATTGTGAATTGGGGTAACTAGGGGTAAAGTGCGACACCTACTAAGCAAAATTGCATTTCTTATTAAGAAGTATTTTTCATAAAACAAGAAATATATTTATTTATGCTGCTGTTGTTGAGAGTACAAATTTTTGTTGTTAAGAAGTAAATTTCCCACCTCATAATTTTTTTCTCAAAGCAAGAAATTTATTTGTTCGATTAACATAAAAAATTTTTAACTTAACTATGGACAACTTGGTTTAAGAATGCTGCTGTGTAAGCACTAATTTATCAAACAAAACCTAATGTAACAATTTAAAAAAAAATATTTTTGCATTTAACTATAACCCTACAAAATAAGATTTGGAAAACAGTAGTATTTTGGTCTCTAGAGGTTGTTGACCCAGAACTATCTCCTGACGCAAGGATAGTTCTAGACGATGACGCATAAATGAGATCAATTTTTGGCACTGTTCAGGCGCAATGGCGTCCCAAACAGCTTTTATTTCTTCCCAAAATTTGTCTAAATTCGTTGCAGTTAATCAATTTATGTTTCTGTCAACTTCCTTTTACATATTTTCTATCGGATTTAGGTCTGGTGACTGTGCGGGCCACTCTAAAACATAAATCTTGTTAGCATTAAACCACATTTTAACACTTTTAAAGATGTGCTTAGGGTCATTGTCTTGTTGGAATATCCAAATCAAAGAAAGATTTTCCTCGGCATAAGGAAACATGTATTTCTTTGTACATGTGTTGATCCATTGTCCAGTGAATTTAAGCAAGGGGCCCACGCCCTACCATGAAAAGTTGCCACCACAATGTTTTACAGCCTATGGAGTATATCGTGGGCTGAGTTCTTTATTTTGGGGACAATAAACATATTGTTTTCCTTCCAATCCAAAGCATTTAAATTTAGATTCGTCAGTCTAAAGCTTATTTTTCAAATAACGTAACTCCTTGTGTACGTACTGTTTTGCAAATTTCAAACAACTGATGAGATTGCGTTTTGCGATTAATGGTTTTTTTCGGAAACTCTTCGTGTAAGCAACATTTGACATTGATAGACAGATTGACTTGTAAATTTTGAGCAATTTGATCTTTAGTTTTTAGTACGCAAAAGGATGTAGCTTAGC
Organism: Hydra vulgaris; assembly: GCF_038396675.1. NCBI lineage: Eukaryota > Metazoa > Cnidaria > Hydrozoa > Anthoathecata > Hydridae > Hydra > Hydra vulgaris. The sequence continues at coordinate 15,590,954 of NC_088933.1, forward strand.
GATATGGACAATGGGTGCGTCTTTTCTGGGGGTTGTCTTTCGTTCGCGAAACTTGCGTTTCTTATTACTTAATGAACCAGTATTGTTAAACAAATTAATAGCATTGATAATTTTTTTACAAGAACAACCAAATCTTTGAGTTATGTTAGAGCTGTTTAATTTTTGATCTCGAAATGACTGTACTTGAAATGCCTGTACTTGTCCACGAAAGACATCTGTTCCATGTTTACCTCGCCATAGTTGAAAGAGAATGATTTTTGCAAAATGAATTACAAGTTTATCCTTAAAATACTGTCTATAATAATTTTCTTTTGGTATAATAGAAGAACTTGGGTTTTCTTTTAAGAAAGATTAAATGTATGCTATTTAAAATGACCTCAAAAATTTAAACGCAAGCGCTAAAATGCTCAAAACAAGCAATATTGATCGTTATTAATGTCTAATAAGAACATTGTTAAAATAACAGCAACTGCTTTAAAAACATAAAACTTGTTATCAAAAAGTTAAACTGGTCATGAAAGTATATATTGTCGCCACTGTATATACAGTATGTCAAAAAGGTCTATAACTCCTTTAATGATTTTTCAATAAAAAGGAATTCTTTTTAGGTTTAGATTTAAATGTTTTAGAACTTTTCTTTTTTTTTTAGAACTTTTCTTTTTTATATTGAATTTTATGAAACAAAACTTTTATAACAAGAAGTTCATATTCTTATACTTATAAACAAGTTATTCATTAAATCCGAAAAAGTGGATTACCCTTTGAATTATTTTGCTAATATAAAGCTAATTGTCAATTTGTGCGCCTTTTGCTTTTAGACATTGAACCTACATTGAACCTGTTTTGGCCATTGCAGTTCAATTTTTTCCCACTCCTCGATAAGAATTGCCTTTAATTGAGACAAACTGGTTTTTACTTGAGACAAACTGGATGGTTTTTGTTTAGCTGCTTTAGTTTTAAAAAGATTCCATAAATTTTCAATTGAACTTAAATTTGATGAAGAACCCAATCTTAAAAGTAATTTTTTTTGAACCACTGTTTTAATTTCATTGTGTGGTTTGATCTTCATCCTGTTGAAAGATGAAATTGCGAGATGCATGCATTTCTGGCGCTAACTTTTAGTTTTTGCTATAATATTATTAAGTCAATGAATTTGAGTTTGTTGAAACCAATCCAAACAAAGGAATCCCAAACCATCATTTGTGTTATGATAAAAATTGAAAAATAAATTAGAAGTATATAGAATATTGCAACATTTTAATAAAGTTTATTAGTACCTCCTCCATCAATTTTTTTCATTGATTACTGAATTTCTTTTTACTATGATTTGGTTATCAAGACTCATACAACAGAAGAGTTAAAAAAAAATAAGGTGACACTTTAAGATTTCTTTTTTTTTCTGATTCATTGGATAATTTTTTTAAGAATAAAATCTGAGTTTTTTGTTATAAAAATGGTTTTGATTCATATCTATATGGAAAAAAAAAAGGTAAAAAAAAACTTTAATTTAAGCATAAAAAATCTTTCGAAAAATTATAATGGGGTGATTGTTCTTCTGACCAAAGAGTCTTAATTTTTTCCCTAAAAGTAGTCCACTAAAGTCTTGATCATGGTCTTGCTTTGAGACTAAAATTTAAATCTTTAAACTTAAATTGGTCTAGAAACTGTTAGTCTTGAAACTTACCCAGTGGGCACAGGACGTAAAAAAGACGTCTTTTAAACGTCTTTTGAACGTTTTGGACGTCTTTTGAACGTTCAAAAGACGTCTTATTTAGGTCCTTATCCTGTGCCCACTGGGTATAGCTTTTTCCTTAAAACTTTTGGCTTTGACTTTTCAACTTTTCTTTTATTCAGAATTTTCTTAGATGTTTCATAAGTAATCATACTAGCTATATGAAACAATTTTACGCAACACTTTTCTAAAAGTTCAAAAACTTTATTTTTAATAAAAGTTTAAAACTCATAGAACATAATAAAATAACGTTGATGATAGTTTTATATTGCGTAAACTTTATTGATGTAATAGTTGGTTAAAATATTATTATTATTATTGTTATTATAGTTATAATTATTGTTACTATTATTGTTATTATTATTATTATTATTATTATTATTATTATTATTATTATTATTATTGTTATTATTATTTGTTGATTGTTATGAGGAAATAAAGAAAGTGTTTTCTAAAATAGGAGAAGCAAATATCTAAACGTAATATTGGAATTGTACAAACGAACGAAAATTTATTAAATCATCGTTTAACTCTTATTTTGTTTCAATTTGTGACACAAATCAAAGTTCATATAATTGTAAGACGGCAAGTAAAACATTGCGGAGCCTTTTGAAAATAAAACGGATTTGACGCGGTCACTATTTACGGATTTGACGCGGCTTAAATCTACGGATTTGACGCAGTCTAATTTTATATTCCGACTTGAGTAAACTAAGCGTAAGTTACTAGTAAACTTATTTACAGTATTAGTATATTTTTAAACACATTTTGGTAATGTTTAAGTTTCGCATTAAAATCATGTGATAAATAAATTCAAAAAATAAAATAAAACATAATATATGAGGGTACTGTTTGAAATATGTTTCAAATTGTACCCTGATGTAAAAAAAAAGAATATATATATATATATATATATATATATATATATATATATATATATATATATATATATATATATATATATATATATATATATATATATATATATATACAACAATTAAAAATACGTTAAAATTTTAAATTATAAAAAAGTCATTCAAAAAAAGCCAAATCAAACAAAAGCAAATATTGCATTTTTTTCGCAAAGTACAACGATTTGAAAGGTAATTATAGACGACACTCTACTAAAAGATTGTCATGGAAACAAATGTGGGTTTGTTGCTAAGATAATGTAGGAGTATTGTTGTTTAATTAGCTACGTGCTAAAAGTATAAAAAATACAAATAAAATCTTATAAAATGGTACAAATATTGAACTATCATATTATGTGTATTGATAAGCTCATTAAATTCAAATTATAAAATCAAATGTAATAAAGACTCTAAATTTTTCCATTAAGAAGTACAAACTACGCAGTTTCCTTGCATAATACTGTTTGTATGAGCATATATATATTGCTTGATAAAAATGGCGCGATTTGCACTAATCTTTTTACTTCCATGTTTATGTGCAGTTCTACAGTCAGATATAAGTAAGTAAATATAACTGTAATTACGTATTAATTAACTGAAATTTAATTTCTATAACTTACCAGCAACTTGTTTGATCTTTACAATTCTATTTTTATTTTAAAATATTGATAAACTTTAATTAAAAATAAAAATCTTCTTGCTCTTTTTCTTACATAAAAAGCAAAACATAAAAGGTTTAGGATAACCAACGGTAACATAATGTTCAGGATAAACCAACGATAACATAATGTTCAGGATAAACCAATATTGTGGATGTTTGTTTTACCTTTTGGGATGACTAAAAACTTTAGTTAGCCAGAAAATAAAAGTCATTTTTTCCTTCAATTTTCTTTATAACTATTTTTTTAATTATAATATACAAAGTATAAAAGTTCTTGTGCATACATGATATAAAAAACAAATATTTACAGAAGACTTGTAGGTTCAAAATATTCTTAGTATTTTTAGTTGTGTTTTTTATAATAGTAAAAGTGCATGAATTGGTAAACTTATGTGCTGAGAAAATTTACAAAAAAATCCATTAAAATTACAGGTTTTTTTTGTCTGGTATATTTGACGATTAGGGTTTATAAACTCATCAAAGTCTTTTTATATACTAACATCATTTTTAGGAAATACTTTTTTTAAATGCTGAAATAATGTAATTTTGTAGGTTATTCTTTTTTTTTCTTTCTAGTCGACAAAATTCTAGAAGACTTGGAATCTCTTTATGTTACGGAAAAACCCGAACTGTCTGATAATCTTTCGCAATACTCTCATATCGGAAAAGATCTTACTGATGAAACAAGTTACCAACGAGAGCTAAATGATAACGACGTTCTTAACTATTTAAAAGAAATAATAGATGCAAAAAATACCAAAATATTAAATCAGTTTGATACGTACAACTTGGAAGATTGGAAAAATGACCTAAATGATAAAATTAATAAAAAAACTAAATTGAGTGAAAACGCAAACGAGAAGAGCAAACTCAAAAATCTTTTTTGGCAACAATATGGTAATGATATTCACAGAAAAGAACCTTCCAACGAAGAGATTGCATCTAAATTGCAAAAACAAGCTCTAAACTCGGAAATATTGAAAACGCTTAGTCCGGAATTAGCTCAAAAACTACTTCAACAAATTCTTGATCTAATTGAAAAACAAAATAACAAAAAAAGATAGACTTGAATTCTTCGTGTTTTCCAGCAATTAACTTGTTTGAACAGCATATAATGCACATGCATTCTATGTATTTTTATTTATCGTTAAATAATTAAAAAAACAATATAAATATATAAATTGAAAATCAAAACAACATAAAATAATGTCATTAAGTTTATATATAAGTAATAAGTTTTTTATATGGTTTTATGAAAAATAAATTAATGTTACGTCACTATGTCATAATCAGATGTAAACCACTTGTTTGTAATAACCAATATAAGAAATATTAATTCCGATATTTTTCTGATTTTTACTTTAAAAATTTGATCTTATATATTTTCCTTAGCATAAATCAGTCAAATTTTGATAAAAATACTGTATGTGGTTTAATAATAACAAACCTTTATAAAAAAAGTTCAAAAACTAAAAGATAAATTGTTAAACGGAACAATATACAAAAAGTCGATTGTTTTAAATTAAAAGTAAAAATTAGTGAAGATATTTTTATTTTAATTAGTGAAGATATTTAGAATAAAAATAAATGAAGATATTTCTATTATATATAAAAAAAAAACTTTTTTAAGTTTATGTTTGAATGAAGCAAAAATTAGTTTAGTAGAAAAATCAAAATTAGGTAATACTATTTTAATCAAAAGATATTGACTTCGGTAAAAAATTAGAACCCGGTCCTTTTTGGCAAAAAGAACCAATAAGGTTGTTATTAATACGAAAATTATGTTTGTTTTTTGGTTTCAAACAATAAAGAATTTGTAATACAAATAGAATTTGCGTAGTTTGCGTAGACAATGTAAAAATAAATTATCGCGGGACCGAAAAAAGACGTCCAAAACATTAAAAAGACGTTCAAAAGACGTTTTTTTTTACGTCCCATGCCCACTGGGTAGTATACCTTCAAGTCATGCAAAAAAAATATTAATAATAATCGTAATAAAAAAAAAGCGCCATATTTTGTTAATTTTCTTTAACAAAAATTTTTTTTTTTTTCCTTTCATTCATTGATCAAAAAAACAAATGCGATTTATATTTTAAAACAAATCTATTTATATTTTGATGAGCCCTCTATGTTAACGAAAAATAAAACACAGACAAAGCAGTAATTGTGTCTCTAAAAGTTACTTTGTTATGCTGTCTTTAAAAACATCGATTGATGGAGCGTTCACTGCTGCTTGAGAAAACGCATTCATGGGATAGCAACTCTATTTGAAAAAAAGATCTTCACAATTTGTTATTAGTTGGCGATCTAGTTTATGGTTTTGTCTTCTCAAAGTATACTTCACTTTACTGTTTGAAAGATTTTGTGGGACGAAAAACTGACAAGCTCGAGTTGACATGTGATTTTAAATTGCTTAATAAGGTATGCTCTTTAACGGCGTTCTTTAAGTGTTGTTAGACCGGGCCGTTGGAGTCGATTTTCATAGAACAGGTGTTTAATAAATGATATTAATTTTGTTGCTCGATGTTGGACTTGCTCGAGGATGGAAATGTCAGACTTGCACAGCAAGCTCAAGATGTGGATAAATGTAAATAAGATACAGTGTGCGCCATAAACAAAAACTGCAACTGCACAATGTTTTTTTGAGTCTTCCTCGCATTTTATTTGCTATTGATGAGGCTGACTCTCATTGTGGTCTTACGTTAAGGTCATTGGAGACCATCACGCCGAGGTCTTGTTCGACTAGTCTTTTCGAGTGGACGACGCATGCCGTTGACGTTGGCCATTGAGTATTCGTCCGTCATCTTGTTATATGCGCGGCCTAGATACATAATTTTGCATTTCTCGACTTTGAAATGCATAAGCCAATTAGGTGACCATTCCACTGCTCTGTCAATGTCAGCTTGGCGAGTGTTGCTGTCCGACTCATTTTTAACTATGCCAATAATTTTATTGTTGTCGGTATACAGCTTTATACGATGAGTGATGCTGTCCGGCAGGTCTTTTATGAAGATTACGAAGAGCAATGGGCCCAAAACCCCCTTTAGGGATGCTACTAGTGACCGCTTGCCGGTTAAATGCCGTCGATGGCCACTAATATTTCAAACACATTTCGAATGAACGAAATATTTTTGTTTGTCTTTTCCCAAAAGATTTTCTTTGATTTCTGATTTTAAAAATCTTAAAACTTTAAGCAATTAGAAATATGCAAATAGAACACTTTCTCTGTTTTAGCATTTTTATTAAAACTCACAAGTATCTTAATTAAAACAACAACAAAACAAGTCATTTAATTCTAAAAACTTGTATTGAGAATTTTTTGAAAAACACTGAGTCGTTTATTTTGAAAGTGACATAAGTCACCTTTTCAAAAAAAATCAAGTTGTTGATAACAATAACTGCACGAAATTACTCATACTATTGATTTTAAACATGTTTAAACACAAACCTTTAAAAATTAAAAATTTTAATTAAATTAGGTAATTTTTACTATCTGTCAAAATACAAATATGATGAAATTTATGAATTCTTATACTTCATAACAAATAGAGCAAAGTAAACTACATCTTTTGAAACTTATCTCTACACGCTAATTTCCCCTTTGTTTTCCAAAAATAAGATTAAAATTTTAGCAAGCTAGCAATATAGATTATGCAAACAAAGTTTAAAAGGATGTTGTTTTTTTTATAAGTAGACTTCAGACTTTTTTTTATAAGTAGACTTTTTATAAGTAGACTTCAGGTCTAAGAAGGTTAGGGTTTCCGTCGTCATATCTTCCCTACTTGTCATGGCCGACGACACGGGTTTCGAAGTGGAGGATCACAACCGTCTATTTCTTAAAAAGTCCTATATGTCTAGAAATTTCTAAAAAAAAAAGGTCCTTTATAAAAAACTTGGGGAAGTGCCCCCTGGCCCCCACCTCCCGGCGTCGTCAGCCCTGCTTGCGAATAAACACAACATATTACACATGTTACTTTGTTTAAGATTCTTTATTTAAGAATATCTTTCGGCATTTGTTACAGTAAATAACTTATTTAAAGGTAATTAATACAATATATTATTAAAATACTCCAAAATATATATTAACACATAAATATATTTTAAATGTTTAGAAATAAATTCATTTATCAAAGATATTTCTGTAAAAAGAATAAGTATTTGAAGTTAATAGCCGAACCTTTCAACATAACGACTTCTAAATAAAAAAAATATTTTTTACAATATTTCTGAATGAGTCAAAACAAAAAAATTTAATTAAGGATAGATGGCAGAGTACATAAATACAAAGGATACAAAAAAGTTCTCAGTGAGGTTGGGTTTGAAGAAGGGGTCGCATAGTTAGTTAAAATAGTAAAAAACTACTATAAAACCATCAAATATTAAAGCAGATTTCTGCTTGCAGGAATTAGATTTTGCCCAATCTAGTAAACATAGTCATATCTACCACCACTACCGTTATAGCAAAAACCTCAGCATTTTCAAATGCCCTTCTGGTAGTGTTTCTATCGTTCCCAAAACTTTTTTTTGGCATATCAACAATAAGGCTTAGCTCTTCTCTAAATCTCTGTTGAATAGTTTTTTCTGATGCTTTTTCAACAAGGGGTTTGACAAAGTATTTTTTAATGTCCCTCTTATATCCTAAAAGTAAAATATACTCAGAAGATCTGAGCCAAAAATGCAGAGTAATAAGACCCAAAGATTTTTCATTGACTGGTTTAGAACTGATCAATGCTAGACTATTCATTTCAATAGACTTAGCTCCACAAAAATTCATTCAGCACTTTATCATCAAACATAGTTAAATCTAGTTTTGAACTTTGAAAATGTGATAATTGTATCAGGTTTATCTTTTCCTTTATTAAATTGGGGCAAGTAAACATACAATATAATATTAAGGTTGGGTTAAGTAAAATTGACACTTTTTATTTCTTATGATTAGGACGCTAAAAAAATCATACAGAATGTTATCATACAGAAAAACAATTATTTATGCATTATATCAGTTAAAATATTTTTTTTCTGAAAAACATTATTATTCAAAATGGCAACAAAATAGCAACAAATGCATGACGCAACTTTGCACGCTCAAGTGTAAAATCCTAATTTGCCAATCAAATCGATTGTAAAAACTTTTGGATGTTCTAAAAGCACTGTGATTAGAATTTTAAATATTTGACGCTTAATAAAATAAATAGAAAGCCTGGAAGCAGCAACAACTTGAACATTAACAAAAAACTAAAGACAAATGTTTTGGCAAAAATAAGGGTAAATCCTAACATTTCTGAGCAAGATTTGGCACTAAAATGCAAAACTAGAAGACAAATGGGTCTGGACTATCAAGAAAAAGCATAAAATCAAGTGCTTCAAGATCTATAATGTGAATAAAATCAAGTGCTTCAAGATCTAAAATAAAGTGCTTCAAGATCTAAGCCCCAGATCACAATGCTGAAGAAAATTTAGTGGCAAGAAGTCATGCAGGAAAATTATACAAATTGTGTAGAAAAAAAAAAGTATAATTATGGATGATGAAACTTATGTGAAACTAAATTTTTAAAATGATTTCAAGATGTCATTTTTCTACGGGAGTCTCCAGGAAAAAGGTAAAGGCTAAATTTAAAACAATAAAACTAAAAACATTCCCACCCAAAATTTTGATTTGGCAAGCCATATTTCAATGAGAATTGAAAACACAAAGTTTCGTCACTAATTCCACAACAAATAATAAAATTTATCAAAAAGAGCACCTTGAAAAGTGCTTATTGCCACTGTGGAATGCCCACAATGGTAATGCAATCTTTTGACCTGGCCCAGTGTCTTGTCATTACCCCAAATCTACATTAAACTTCTACAATGCCAATAGTATAGACTTCATACCTAAAACACACAATCCTGCAAACTGCCCTGAAATTCGTCCAATTAAGCAATTTTGGACGATTATTAAAGCCAAACTATGTAAGAAGTTTAGGCAAGCAAAATGAAGTACTGACTTTAAGAAGAAGTGGCATATAAACACCACAGAGTAAACTTAACTCAACTTTATAATACAATATGTAATAAATACCTAAAATGAACTCATTTGTATACTTATACATTTGTATAATTTAGTCCAAACCTAGTTTTTTGGATAAGCAAATGGTTATCTCGCTTACTGGATCCATTACTTTAACAAGTCATCAGGCAGGTATCACTCTGCTCTATTTGTGAAGTATATAGTTTTTTTTTTTATATAGAATACAGGATAGAATACAACCATAGAATAGAATACAACCATACAGGCTATATAGGATACATTAAAACTAAAGGAAAACAAATTGCAAAACTTGTGCTTCTCTGCTAGGTTTTGGATCCATAAATTGAAACATAAAACTCTATTTGCAGTTGTTAACTACTTTGAATGCGAAGGTTTACCAGAAAGACAAACATAAACAGATAATTAAAACTGCAACCTAATAAATAGTTATATAGTATAAAGTTGCAGTCTAGAAGATTTATCTAAGGTTATACAAGTTCTGCTGATTAAAGGTTATACAAGTAAAGTCTGCTGGCAAAGGTTATACAAGTTCTGCTGATGTCTGCTAAATATTTTCCTCTCAATTTTTGGAATTTTACACTCAACACTGATAAAATTTACTAAATTGATTTTCAATTGACATTTGCTAAGCTGTGCACCGATTAGACTATTAAATAAATTTGGCCAAACTATTTCAATAACTAACATAATGAGCGAAGTACCAGAATGGTAACTTAAGCGAAAGAGTCAAACCTTTATCCAAACGGTCATAAACATTTATAAATACAATAGACCAGTCAAACATTTTACAATGACACACAAGAAAAAACAAAAAGCTGAAAAGATTGAAAAATAATAAATAAATAAAAGAAAACCTTGGTCAGCAACAAACACTTTATAAGGAGAAACACAAATAAATAAAAATTGCTACCTCAGCTTCTTTTAATGCTGTATCAAGATCTTCAATTAAATCGTTCACATCTTCTAGTCCAATTGATAATCTTATCTAAATAAAAAAATTAAACTGTTTAAAGTTAACAATAAAAATTTTAAACTAAGACATAGAAGTTAAAATTATTAGCAGCATACAAATGTATCTGATATTCCTAATTTTTTCCGATCTTTGGCTTCCACTGATGCATGCGTCATAATTCCACTATGAAATAAATAAAAGCATTTAAAAAAAAAATAGTAATAAATAAGTATTGCACACATTTTTAGTTTCAAATAATAAAACTTGCTTTTTATTTCTTGTTACCTTTTACCCTTACTGTAAGAGATGTCTTGTTTACTTCAGTCTTACTGTAAGAGATGTCTTGTTTACTTCAGTCTTACTGTAAGAGATGTCTTGTTTACTTCAGTCTTACTGTAAGAGATGTCTTGTTTACTTCATTCTTACAAGAACTTGCATTATAGTATATGGTATATTATTTTATAGAGGGTTCTATAAAAAGATGGCAGTAGAAAGACCTTAAGAAACATTCAGAGGAAGACCTAATAAAAACTCAGAGAAAGACTGAGAGAAAAACTCAAAGATTTATGGAGTTTCAATTTTTCAATTGAAATTCAATTTTTAGCCTGACTCATAAGAGCCAAAATCATTAAGATATTTTCTCACTCATTTAATGTTTTATTTGTTTTATTTAGAGCCGAAGCTTCAAATAAAACAAATTAAATATTAGTTAACATTAAATAACAAATAAAAAATCAATTGTTACCCTATCAATTTGAGAAATGATAGAACATTTATTGAATTCTTAGACTTCTGTTTTTGGATAAAAAATAAAACTCTGAACTTTAGATTTTTTCTTTATAGTGGTCCCCCTAAAAGCCCTACTTGAAATTAAAATTAATTTTAATCTAAAAATTTTTAAGAATGTGTTGTGACTAAAGCTTAGAATTGCCAAGGAAACCAAGGAATTTTATTGTTAACTTTTAAAACGAAACAAAGTTGAATCTTACAATGATTCAACATAGACACTTGCTTTGATGCTCAATTTAACAACTTTGTTCAGTAGCACACAAAGCCAATAGTTGCAACACCAAAATTGACTATTTTTTTTACTTTTAGTATAATTATTTTTTAAATAAGTAACTCTAACTATGAAATATTAAAAAAAAAAAGATTTGTTAAATATAACAATTATGTTGCCAATTTTTACTTTTTTTAAGTTTATTTTAACTATTAAAAGTAAAAACTATTAATAAAATTTAAAGTAAATAAAAAGTAATTAATAAAAATTATTACTAATAAAAAGTTTCAAACAATATTAATTTTACTAAATATTGTTCAGAAGTTGTAACATTTAAAAATAGAACAAATAAGCTCCATAAAATATACAGCTATGCACAAAAGTTTAATCAAGGTTTTAATTACATAATGTTGATTTGCTCACATTACATTATGTTGGTTTGCTCACAATACATAATGTTAGTTTGCTCACATTACATAATGTTGGTTTGCTCACATTACATAATGTTGGTTTGCTCACATTACATAATGTTGGTTTGCTCACATTACATAATGTTGGTTTGCTCACATTACATAATGTTGGTTTGCTCACATTACATAATGTTGGTTTGCTCACATTACATTATGTTGGTTTGCTCACAATACATAATGTTGGTTTGCTCACATTACATAATGTTGGTTTGCTCACATTACATAATGTTGGTTTGCTCACATTACATAATGTTGGTTTGCTCACATTACATTATGTTGGTTTGCTCACATTACATTATGTTGGTTTGCTCACAATACATAATGTTAGTTTGCTCACATTACATAATGTTGGTTTGCTCACATTACATAATGTTAGTTTGCTCACATTACATAATGTTGGTTTGCTCACATTACATAATGTTGGTTTGCTCACATTACATAATGTTGGTTTGCTCACATTACATAATGTTGGTTTGCTCACATTACATAATATTAGTTTGCTCAGGTTAGAATTTAACAGAAATACGTTTGAAGTTTATTTCTTTGTTTTCTTTCATTCATGCTTGTAAAAAATTAGGAAATATAAATTAAAAAATTCAGCCCCAGTACTTAACAGTTAACAGTCACACTACTCAACATCCGCAAAACTTCATGAAACTTAGATGACCCATTTTATGGATGACATGTCAATAAAGTTTCATTGAGTACCTATTGACATAATAACTTAATAATTTAACTGATACAATCACTGGATTCATTATGTTTTGAAAAAATAATAATTTCAACTTTATAGATATTTTTACTGCTAAAAATTGTTAAATATTAACTTTAAATTAAAGTTTTAAATATTAAAAATTTATTTTTCAGATTTTTTTTAATTAAAAAAGCATTAATTAATATTAATGCTTAAATAAAACTTTTGCGCATAGCTATGACATTATAAAAAATGAACCTTACACCGATGTGAAGATAACAAGTCGATTAATATTTTTTTAAAAGTAACTTTTTAAGAGCTCCACTTTTTCTTGAAAACTTCTAAATACAAGTTATACTTGCTATGTTGGTACATTTTATGCACTTTAACATAAAGAACTTTCTTAAGATAAATGATTTTTTTTTATAAAAGTTGTAATAAAAGTTTTAATACATTTAATTGTAATTAGTATTTTATTATTATTTATTATTACTATACTAGACATAAAGTTGTGGACTTGAAGCTTGGAATCGAGTCACAAACTTAATAGTTTTAGATTTGACTAATAAGATTTGGAACTTGACTTCAACTTAGATAACTTGACTTGAAGCAATGAGTTTCATTGAGTTCGATGTCTGAAAGCTTTTTAAAAAAACTTATCTTTCACTGATGCAATGTATTGTTTTAAATATAATTTTTAAATAATATTTGAAAAATAATCAGTTTATATTACCATTTGTGCATATTTTTAGATAAGATTATCACAAGTTTTAAATATGAAATGGGATTTAATTGATTAAAAATACATTACGAGTTATTAACTATTTGAATCAGGAGTTATGAATTTAAAACTTGACTTGGTTTTTTTAGACTTGACTAGAGAATTGAATTGAACTGCTTGACTTGAGACTTGAGAGTGATAAGAGTTGACATAGACTTGTGACTTGTAAAACAATGACTTGATCGCAACCATGATTAAAATATTCATAAGTTAAAAATAGAGTTTCTATACTGATGATATTGTGTATTACTATAGTGTATGTAATATTGGTATTATAATAAAGCAAATCCTTATTATATTGCAATAATATCCTCTACTAATAAAAGTCCCCTAATCCCCTAACCATATCCACTTTATTTGATGATTTCAAAAAAAAGTTGATTAAATTTTGGGATTTAGGCAGTTTTTCAAAAACCTTTATTTGACACAGATTAACTAAAAAACAATATAACAAGAAAACTCCAGACATAACTTACAAATTAATGGCTTTTAGGCCATTGAGCATTTGAAGGGTTCCTAATATTTCTTAAAAAATAGCTCAATATCTAGGTTTAAAATGAAGCAAAATTATATAAAACTATAGTTAATTTATAAAAAATGAAAAGTCATCAAAAAAAACTTTTTCTAAAATGTTGTCAAATCTTAAACAACAACTTTTGTATAAAATAGTTATGTTTAAAATTTTGAAATATATATGTAAATAAAGACATGTGTGTATCTTTATTTACATATACATTAATAAAGATTAATGTAATGTATGTATGTATGTATGTATGTATGTATGTATGTATGTATGTATGTATGTATGTATGTATGTATGTATGTATGTATGTATGTATGTATGAATGAATGAATGTATGTATGTATGTATGAGTGTATGTATGTATGTATGTATGTATGTATGTATGTATGTATGTATGTATGTATGTATGTATGTATGTATGTATGTATGTATGTATGAATGTATGTGTGTATATAAATACATATAATTATAATTAAAAATTTAAATCCAAATAAACTTACGGATGTTCAACTAAACTCTCATATCCTCCCAAACTTTCAGCCAAACAAAATATCTATAAGATTTGTTGTCTATTCAATTTATAATAAAACTCTAACATCAAAAAATAACAAAACTTTAAAAACAAACATGGTTACCTTGACTGTTTTTAAAAAAGTGTTTGCTTGTGTTAGCCCTCCTTTAATATGGAAGGCAATCATTCCACTATACCCTGAACACTGTTTGTTAACTAAATCGTGTTGAGGGTGAGACTTCAATCCTTTAAGAAAATTTTTTTTTCTATATAACATTTTGCTACATCAGTTGTTGAAAAAGAATCTTCAATTTTTATGTAACTACTACATAAGTTGCTGTAAAAAAAACTTCAATTTTTATGTAATTACCAGGGTAGATGACCTTTTCAACCATTGGATGACTCTCTAAAAATGTCGCCACCGCCATAGCATTTTTCATATGCATTTCCATTCTCACATGCAATGTTTTGGAGCCACGATTTGCCAAGAAGCAATCGAATGGACTTGGTACGCAACCAGCAGCTAAATAAAAAAATTTAAAGATTACTTTTTATATTTTTAATTCTTTTAATATTCCTAATTTTATTATTAAACATTTTTAATAATTTTTTTTTGTGTTAAAATATTATTTAATTTGTATTATTATATTATTTGTATTGTTGTATTACTTTTTTGTGTCAGAATACAACTTGAACTATTATATTATTTGTATTATTAAATGTTGTATTTTTATAAAGTATAATTTTTTTTTAGGTTATTGCCAATACTTTCTAAGATGCCAATTATTTAGTTAAGAAACTATATTATGAAAAAGTTGAATCAACTTTTTACAACTGGATGCCCTTTCTGAGTTTAACCTGTTTTGCAAATCAGGAGTATTTTCTTGTGATACTATCACTAGGAAGATTACCATTCTAGGTTTACAAGTTCTTTCTAACCTTACCCAAACCTAATTTGGGGGTTTTTGATAAGATTTTTTTTTCACCAAGGTAATGGTAACCTTCATAACAGCTAATGAGCCATATTATTATTGGTAAGTCATTAATTATATATTTACTTAATAACTGTTAATGTATTATAAAAATGGTTTCAAATTTTTTAAAGTTTAAAACTTTAATTTTGTAATTTAATTTAACAATCATAATTTTACCATAAAATAACCCAGAGAAAATTTCATAAACAAAAATATTAATGAGAGAACTTATTATTGATGTTTTACATTTTTTAATGTATAAACATACAAATGTATATATGACCAATACAAATGGCTCACTAAAAGTTAATGTTAGCACTAATGACAGTTAAGAGGTGTTTTTTTTACCACTTATGGTTAAAAAACAGCTCTGAACTGCTCTTTTTGTTTCATGTATACTTATTAAGTAAAAAGCTTTATGTAAAAAATTAAAGTAATCGAGGAAACTAATAAACATTATTTTTTTTAAATACCACAAAATCTCAACAATGATTTTTTTTTTTAAATTGATGGAGGGTTTGGTTGGGGCAGACAGTCTATCAAATAATAAAAAAAACAACTTGAGAATAAGTGAAGTACAACCTGTCAATACTTAAAATAAAATAAATTAAAAAGAAAACTACTATCTTAAATTATAAACAATTAATTAATAATATATATATATATATATATATATATATATATATATATATATATATATATATATATATATATATATATATATATATATATAAAATCTATATAAACTTATAAATAAAACTTTAATAAATCTTAAGTGTATAACATATAAAATAGTTCTTTATTTTAATACAATTCTAATAAAAATAAAAGTAAGTGTTATTTAAAGTGTTATGTAAACTAAAACTTTTATGTCTATTTAAATTCTTAAAATTTTCTTTAGACAAATACTGCATACAAAGCATGTTTATAATTTAAGATAGTAGTTTTCTTTTTAATTTCTTTCGTTTTAAGTATTGGCAGGTTGTATTTCACTTATTTTTGTGTGGTGCCTGCTATTATATCTAATTTAAAAAAAAAACTTAATAACTGATGTTATTTATGTCATTAACAAAAATCCATGACATTACTAAAAGCCAGCAGAACTAAAAAGATTATATGTAGATAAAATTGTATTTTATTATATATTTCAGATAATATGTTAAATTGTTATGAATTATTTACTTATAACCTGTATTACACTTATGGGTTGCTTACTGCTAGTATAAATCTTTATTCTGGTCCACATGTCTTACAGCATTTTTTTAAGTATATTAACTTTTTATGTAAACACATATTGAGAAACAATAAAAAATGCATTTAACAATTACTGTTCATAGAATTTTAATTTCTTTTAAATAAAATAAAAATAACCCATACTAAATTTTCTGATTTTGCATGAATTCTTTTTTGTTTACTAAATTTTCCTTGATTGCTTGCTTATTAGTTGTATAATTTATGACATATCTTATTTGTTTTTGCCAAAATATCAATGCACATTACAACCCTGAACAATACTATGGCTACAAAAAAATCTTGACAAGCAAGGTTGATAGACCAAGACCCTTTCACTATAAAATAATATGAAAACATGTTATCTTGCAGAAAAGGTATTAATCAAGGTAACCTATCTCAAAGATATGTAACTTTAATGAATATGTTCAGTGCAAGATGTTAATTAAACTTAAAAAAATGAAGCACCATTTGTGCCATTTAAGAATTATCATGCTGTGTGCAACAACAAAAATAAAAATGATTTCTATTTGAATAAATGGGCTAGAAAATGTTGTGGTTTACCACATATTTAGAAACCTTTCAAAATACTCTTAAACAATTGCCAATAACTCATGGAGTAAAGTCATTAACAACAAAATAAAAATATTTTCAAAGGTTAATTTCAATGTAAGTTCCAAGCTTTCTGCTATCAACTTTAATTCATTCAACAGATAATTTTTTCATCAAGTCAATAATTCTTTCTGCAAGCTATATCAGACACAATACTAACAGGCTTTAAAGCATGAGATTGGACAAAAATTAGATCTCCGAAAATACATTACAATGCTACCTTCCTCAGAAAATATGGTATAATGCATTTTTTAAGATATTTTGCATTTAATCTATCACTCATTTCATTCTGCACTTATTCTCTACCAATCACTCATTTCACCACAAGGTACCCATGACAACACATGACAAAGAAAATTGAGTGATAACATTAAAAAAAAAAAAACTGTTATAAAAATAAATTAGCTTTAAGCTGTTATTTACTTTCCACTGCTTGTGTGTGACCATTTGGCAAATTTATACGCCAAAGTTTTTAAATACACTGTTATATAAATACACTTAAATAATTTTTGTAACATATTCATTAGACTATGTTACAAAAATTATTCAAGTAAACAACAACAATTCTTAAAACTCTTGAAAGAGTTGTTGAAAGAGGGCCTTACTTACTGACAAAAAAAAATGAAATAAAAATGAGTCGCCTCTTGCCTTTTTTTGGTAGATAAATATGTAAAAAAAAAAAAAAAAAAAAAAGCAGATGGATATGTAACAGCTTATCAATGCTATGACAAAACAATTAATCAATGTATGTATCCTTAATGCCAATCAACACATACTTTTTTTTTAAAAACAAAAATCAAATGACACTATAAATCTATTACCGGCACATCAATGCATCAGCTTGCTGATCAACCCTGCTTGCATCTATATCAACCCTGATAATGATTGTCTGATTGTCATGGGTTTAAAAACATCATTTTTTTACTTTGGTATCTCTATTTTGAATACAAGCATAAACTAATTTCATAAACAATTTGAATTCAACGTATAAGTTATTATATAAGTTTATTTGCAACAATTAAACCTTTTGAAATATTCAAAATATTTCCATATCACAACTGTTGAAATATTTCCATATCTCAACTCCTAAAACAATTTTTATCTTTTTTTAAGTATAATTTTCAGAGGCTTCCTACTATTATAGTTTATTTTTATGATTTCTGTGTCACCAAATAATTTAGAAAAGCAATTACAAGGTTTATAAATCTTAACTATATAAAAAGTTTGATTTTGTCAAATTTAAAAAATATTCTTCAACTTTTGTTAAAAAATATGTTCTCTGTGCTTTGCAGTTAGTTTAGACTGTGACTTGAAGATATTTCAGTAAATTTTTAAATAAACACTAAACTCTTAAATACTTTCTTGCTAAGCATGAGAGATTTAAAACTTTACTTCCAAATTTTTTCCTTATGCATGCTTTATTTTTATAATTTTGCCAATATTTATAAACACTATTTATTAAAATCCATTTTGAATTACAAACCATTAGTTTTGTGTAAAATCAGATATATTTGATTTCAAATTAAAAATTATACAAAAGATTTTTTTTTCCACTATGCTACATGAACATCTGTTGCTGATGTTTTCATACCATGTAGAAGACAAAGAGTGGTGAAAAATTGAGACAATTTCTAGCTTTAGCTATAAAGTTATTCACACTTCTTTGCTGTTTGGAAAGTACTTCAAGAAGTACTTTCCAAACCATGCAATTAACATGAAGGTTGTCATGAGAAAGGTCTCATGGCCATCTTTATGATAACAACAATCTGAGAAAAATTAATTATTTAATTTAATTGGTATTTTCCATTTATTCAAAAAATCCTCAAAAACACTCTTCTACCCTTATACCTGTGTGAGAACATCTTCAAGTTAAAAAACTGCTATTGTTGTTTTTAATTTAGAGTTAATCCAGTGTGCTGTTAATCCAGTGTACTGTTAATCCAGTGTACTGTTAATGAATGAAAGTTCCTTATTAATGAACTCTAAAAATCTGTCTATATTATTCATTATTTATACTTTTTTCATAAATTAGTGAGATGGATTATTGTTATCAATATTCAGATATTTTTTTTTAATTATATTACTTAACAATTTTATAACCTACATAATTTAATTTGATTATGTAAAATACAGTTACCATTTTGTAAATATTTAAGCTTTGCATGGAGTGCCTCATCATTTGTTATAATGACACCCATCACACAGTCACTGTGACCTAGATAAAAAAAGATTGAAAATAAAAATAAAAACATTTTTTTGAGACAATAGCCTGTTTTTTTTAAATATACCTTTATTTTAAGTAGAATGTGCAATATATATTTTAAACAATCAGAACATACCATTTATATATTTAGTTACCGAATGAAGAACAAGATCAGCACCCCACATTAGCGGTCTCTGGTAAAAGTATTTATAACAACATAAACAATTTTAATACAATAAATAAACAAAATAATAAACAGTTTTAAACATAAACATTTAAAAAAATTTTGGTTTCAACTTTTAATGATGCATGCAGCACTGAATGCTTTATATAAACATCTTTAATTAATACAATTTTAAACATAAAAATGTTAAGAAAAAAATTTATATACTTTTTAAAACCTTGAAAGTTAAAAAAATTGTTAAAAAAAAACAACAACAGCCAAGAGTGTTTAGAGTGTTTTTAATAATATTTTTTAACTATATTATTTTCAATTTTTTAAATTCTTTACCATTACAGACAAATAATGCAAACAACCACTAATATAGAAATCCCATGTAACTTTTAAGTTCCTCAAAGAAAATTAATCATAGATTTGATTTATTTATTTCGCCTAAAATTAATCCTTTTGTTAAAAATTTGCTTTAAATAAATTTGCTTAAAACTAATCCTTTTCAAATAAATAAATAAATAAACCAAACAAATTCTTCGGTCCCTTTTGTGTTAAACATTTAGGACTCTTCTAACATATTCAAGACCCCTTGAGAATTCAAATTACACAAGTTCAACTGTAATTTATTTTTTATTATAAACTATAGTAAATGTTATACTATAGTTTATATATAATCAGCTCTCTGTATGCTTTATTTTAACTTAGTCATACAACTCTAGTAACTAAAGTAGTGTAGTAACTTTAACTTATAAGCATTAGTTACACAGGGTAAGTCATTTAAAAGGAAAAAAGTGATTCCACCCACCCCCTCAGATTACACTTTTGTTTTCAATTTTTAAGAATAATAAAATCGATAAGCTAATGTGCGAATTAGTTAAAACACTAATTACTCTTCTATATGATAAACATTTTTTGAGACTTTATTGTTATATATAATTTTTATGTTGTTTCTAATAAATATTTGGTTAATTATTGTTTTTTTGTTTTGTTTTGTTTTATTATACTTTTAGTAGGTTATTCTTACTTTTATGTATTTATACCATAATATAATTGAAAAATATAACAAAGTATTTAAAGAATAAATAGGAAGGAATTTAAACCTTTACTTATTTAAAAAATAAAAATAAAGGAATTTAAACCTTGACTTATTTAAAAAATTAAAAGGAAGGAATATAAACCTTAACTTATTTAAAGAATAAATAGGGCGAGGAACCTACCAAGACATGCTTCATGGATCCATATCATTGATCTAATGTTATCACTGAGTTGTTTTAAGTGCAGAAAGAATAAGCAAGTTTTTTAGTTTTTTTTTTTTTTAAATTGTTATAGCCAAGGTGCAGGTTTGAATAAAAACAAATGTTTCTTCTAAATAAAACTTATAAAACTATTTATAACTCTTCTGCACCTAAATTTAACATTTAAAAACGGTAAAAATCAACACACCATATTTAAAACAATAGAATAATGAAAGAAGGTATCATATTTACTCCATAAACATTTCTGTTGGAAAATTTTAACATTTGAGTGAGACCTAAATAAAATAAACAAACAAACAAAAAAAAAGATTTATCATTATTTTTTTTTAAAAGCATGTGTAAATTAAATTAATTTAAAAATAATAATAATAACGATAAAGCTATAACAAATTAAATAATAAGACAAAAAATATGAAAACACTCAATTAATAACAACATCAAACAAAAATAAAAACAATTAGCAAAACAGCACAAATAAAAACAAACTTTATGCATACGAATAGACAAAACACAAAAGCTACAAAATGAAATTGCAGGTACATTCCAAACTATAAATGGAACAATTTGAGACACTGATGCCCTGTTTTCACTCATCTCTAGTGTAGCCGCCTCAAAATGCTTTAAAACTAAGATAAGCGTCTCAGCTAATAACCATTGGTCTTCTGTAAGATTAGAGGCATTGCACTTTTGATTTAAAATGTTAGTGATGTTTTTTGTTCAACTAACCTTTC
The DNA here is from genome assembly GCF_038396675.1 of Hydra vulgaris. Taxonomy (NCBI): domain Eukaryota; kingdom Metazoa; phylum Cnidaria; class Hydrozoa; order Anthoathecata; family Hydridae; genus Hydra; species Hydra vulgaris. Next base: position 15,612,398 of record NC_088933.1, read on the forward strand.
TAGCATGTAAAATGTTGAGTTCCATCTCCATATATACTACTTATTTGATTTCAGGGTCGATCCCGATGCATCGGCATCGGCCTGTACCTATCGGCATCAGCCAAAAGAAGGCATCGGTGCACCCCTAATCTGAATATGGTTAGCTTGAATTTCATTTTAAAATAAAAATTTGGTGTTTCAAATTCTGGTTAAAAACTAGTTACACTTAGATTTAAATATATTTTTAAACACTACATGAAATTCAACAACAGCTAAAGTTACACCTACATTCACTAATACAAGATGTAGTTGCGAGATGGAACTCAACATTTTACATGCTAGAAAGGTTAGTTGAACAAAAAACCTCATTAACATTTTAAATCAAAAGTGCAATGCCTCTAATCTTACAGAAGACCAATGGTTATTAGCTGAGACGCTTATCTTAGTTTTAAAGCATTATGAGGCGGCTACACTAGAGATGAGTGAAAACAGGGGATCAGTGTCTCAAATTGTTCCATTTATAGTTTGGAATGTACCTGCATTTTCATTTTGTAGCTTTTGTGTTTTGTCTATTCGTATGCATAAAGTTTGTTTTTGTTTGTGCTGTTTTGCTAATTGTTTTTATTTTTGTTTGATGTTGTTATTAATTGAGTGTTTTCATATTTTTTGTCTTATTATTTAATTTATCATAGCTTTATCGTTATTATTATTATTTTTAAAGTAATTTAATTTACACATGTTTTTAAAAAAAAATAGTGATAAATCTTTTTTTTTTTTTGTTTGTTTATTTTATTTAGGTCTCACTCAAATGTTTTTACTATATAAGTGACACTTAACCTAATTTTGCAAAATTATAAAAAACTTGTAATTTTTCAATTTTTTGTTGAATAAATGGATTAAAATTAAAAAAATAAAAAATAAAAAAAATATGACAAGAGAGCTCTGTACAAGGAAAAGTAAGAGATTTATAGAAGTTGAAAATGAAATCGGGAGTACGAAAATGGCAAGCATGATAATAGTTTAAACCATTGCTTTAAACCTATCAAACCTGCTTAGAACAGGCAGCCAATCATGAATGTAATCTCTTTTCTGTGACAGCTTAAGACTGTAACAGATGAGAGATTACATTTACAATCATTGTATATATGGTTGCATTCAGAGATTACATACAGAAATTGTATATATGATTTTCAATTATACAATTTTTATTTCAATTATACAATGTATTTTATATACACCAATCATATATACAATCCATTGCAAAGTTACCATCTGCAAAAGTTGCCTCTCATTATCATGCTTAATAATTATCAAAATATCAACAGTAATTATCAAACTATCATTATCAAAAATGGGCAATTAGAAGAGTCAAAGCGATTTCCAGACTTTTTAAAATTTGAATACACTGATACCACTTTTTAGCTGCCAAGAAAATAAGATTTAGTTAAACAGTTTGAAAAGTATTGAATAGAGATTATGAAGGAGACATTTGTAAGACTGTGACTGGAATGCTAACTAGACCACAACCTGTAGGAAAATTTAATTAAGAAATAACTTAGCAACATAAGTTTAAGTAATTTATGTCTAATAATAGATTAATCTGTTTCTCTAAGTCGATCTGGGAAGATTCTGGTTATTAGATTAAAAACTCTTCGCAAATAACTCTGCTTTATTCTTGGAAGAAGTAATAAGATTAGATCTATGTATGGGAGATGGAATGTTAGACCTGCTTTTATTAATGGCACTGTTAAAGATTTTCCAAAAATTTTTCAGAGCCTAACTTCCTTAGATAAAATACAAAATTTAGCAATCTGAGAATAATGTATGTTAATAATACTTTTTTTGCATCAATTTCTTGCAACAATAAAAAAGTATTTGTTCTCAAGAGAGTTGTGAAAATAATAAAATGAAATTAATAATACCTTGGGGAATAGTGAAGCTTAACTTAAACCAACAAGAAGGAATAAAAGCTTCCTATCTGCTAAAATCCAGGAGATTATAATTAGCCACAAAGTTACATGAGTATGAGAAAAACAAAAATTCTGAACTTTTAATTGCCAGCAGGGTCAGTGGTACTAGAACCAAGCCATTCAGTATGATGAATAATTAAGTCACCTAATAACTAATGGAAGGTATCTTTATATTAAATAACACTTTTTCTCCATGTATCAAATTAATCATATAGTACAAAATGACTAAAATTGCATAAAATTTTATGTGTAAGAGAAAAAGCAAACATATGTCCTACTAACACAAGGAAGTGTAACACAAGAACCTCTTTTCAATGCTCATTTTTATAATAATGAAAAAAATGTGACCAATATAAATTTAAGTTAAAGTTTAAATTACAAAAAAACAACAACCTAGAAAAAATAGCAACTTGATCCCACAAAAAGAGCAATATGTTTAATTGGACAAATTGTTGCATGAGAATTATAAGGTTCGACTTTTTTTTATATAATAAAAATTTAGCAGTTTTAACTTGCAGTTAATAAAAAAAAGCAACTTATACAATATACAAATAATAAGCTTAATCATGAAAAATAAATAACATAAACGGTAAATAGTTTACAAGCAGGAGTAAAATTTTTAACAATAAAATATCTAAAAATATCTAACAATAAAATATCTAAATATCTAAATAAAAAAAATTTCTAAGTAATAAAATATCTAAAAGTTTAAATTCTCACAACATAAACAATGTCAGAGAAAACCTTATAACTTTTATGGGAAAAAATAGTAAACAATGGTAGAGATACTTTTCTGTGTCTACTATGTTCAAATGTTGGTGAAACTTGTGTCGGTGATAAAAATTACCACAAAGTCATATATAAGTGAAAAGCTGTTAGAGACTTTTTATATAGTTTTTAAATAGTATCATTATTACATTATTTGTTTTGATCGTCAGCAAAACCAAGTCATCCCTTAAGTTTAAGCATATAATAGTAGGCAACTTTATTTAAACAACTTTTTGTGATGTAGAAAATACATAGTAAATGAAGTACATAAGGCCGGGTGAATAAAAAAAAGCAATCGCTTTGAGTAAAAGTAAAAGCTAAAAAGAAAATGTATATATATATTGATATATATATATATATATATATATATATATATATATATATATATATATATATATATATATATATATATATATATATATATATATATATATGTATATATATATCAGTGCTGTATTACCCAATAGGCCCAACTAGGCCATGGCCTAGGGCCCCATGTAATTAGGGGCCCCAAAAATTTTGAAAACATATTTTTTAATTTGAATAATAATTTAATATAATATTTTATATTGAATTAATTAATAAGCAATTTAAACATTTATATTTATTATTACTCTACTTTATTTACAAAAATACTTCAAATATTTTTGTGCAAGGTAATCCTGCAATTAAGCAGCGTATTTTTAAGTTTTTTGCGCTCTTATCTTTAGAGACTTAAAAACTTTTAGAATGTATACTTTGCAAAGGTATACTTTGAAATTTATTTATATTTTAATAAATAGTTTTAAGTAATCAATTTTAAACTAGTTATTTTAATAACTATTTTATTTACTTTGCTGTTATTACTGCTATTGTTATTATAATTTTTTATTAATTGTTTTTTATTTTATCCTTAGTATTATTAAAAATTTGTTTTGTACTGTCTTTTATTCTTCTTAGTTCAAACTTTTAAACTGCGCACAAAACATTGATTACAGCAGTTAAGGCTAAAACTTTAATGTAGTTTAAATCATAACAATAATCCATTGCAAGATCTCTAAAGAAGATAAGTGTTGTTTCATTTTTGATGTTTACACAAATAAATTAATTTTTTATTTCATTTTTTAATAGTTTCATTTCATTTTATTCATTCATAGTTTCATTTCATTCATTCATAGTTTCATTTCATTCATTCATAGTTTCATTTCATTTCATTCATTTCAATCATGCCACAATCTTATCTAAGTGGTCTTACAAAAGGAAACTAGCGGAGGAAAAAAAAATTCATTATGCTGCTGATTTGCTGATTTTTCCAAGGGTTAGTGAAAAAATTGAAACTGTTAGTAATGATAATGTAAGAAATTATTTATTACTTATTGTATGTTTTATCAAATTCTAAGCATTATGAAATAGATATTTATAGCAGTGTTAGTAAATTTGCAGGTTCCATCACAAACAGATAAAATTGATCATTTCAACAGCAACAATTCTCTTGCTCATCAAAATGAATCAAACCCTCAGAATGATAGCTGTTCGAATAATCTTAAGCAACACATAGTTAGATCTGATACACTTACTTGCGGAAATGAATCTACTATTGAGAAAGACTGTCGTTCAACTGATCCTGGAAATTAGGATGATTTTAATAAAGATGACATCAGTTTTTGTATTAACTGTGGTCCACAAGAGTGTCAAAATTATTCTGGACCATTTGAGTGTTCTCGTAGATTTTACAATACAGAATTCAAGACATGGTATTTTTCAGAGAGCACATTTTACAGGAAAAAGCAAATGGTTAAAGGTTTTTGCAAGAATGGCTCATTTATACCCCAACAACTGGTTGTGTGTACTGTTTCCCTTGTAAACTTTTTGCGTCTAAAGAAAAATCAAACAAACTCCCTAGCGATGGATTTAATGATTGGAAGAATATTTTTCAAATACATCAACATGAAAATGGATCTCTTTATAGAGAATGCATGTTGGCATATATTCGGAGAAAACAAAGCTCTCTTGTGTGTGACACCCTTTAACTTCAATTTCAAATGGAGCAAAATTACTGGATAGAAGTATTGAAACATCTTATACCAGTCATTATAACGTTATCTAAAGGAGGTTTACCTTTTTGCAAAACAAACAAGCATTTTAATGTTCCATGGGAACTATTTGGGTTTGCTAGAACTTGTGGGTCAGTTTGACACATTTTTGAAAAATCATATTGCAACATAAGCAGATAAAAGTAAAGGAAATCCATCTTACTTATCAAAAACAACATGCGACAATATATCTCACATTATACAAGAGATTTTAGTCGCTCACTATTTTAGTGTTTCACTCCATTCAACTCCAGACATTGCTTACATTGACCAACTGAGTATAGTTATTCAATACATTTTGCCTAACTACGGAAAGCCAGTAGAATGATTTTTAACATTTTAAATGATGAAAAGTCACGTCTGTGCTGTAATTGCAGAACAGGTTTTAAAATTTACAGTCTTACAACAATGCCGCAAATGTGTCGGGAGTATACAGAGGGTAACAAGTGATAATGGTAATCTCAATGAGTATGCGATATATATACTGTGTGCTACGCATTCGTTGAACTTAGTGGGATAAACTTCTGTATAATGCTGCTTGTTTGCAGTTAATTTTTTCTTATCGTGCAACTATTATATAGGTATTTTTCAAATTTGACGCATCACGGATGTCTTAAAACAACACATAGGGAACAAAAAAGTACTCAAATCATTATCAAAAGCGGGTTGGGAAGCTCACGCAAATGCCATCAAAGCAGTTCTCAATTCTTTTAAAGAAACTTTGACAGGATTGAATGAGATTGCTGAAGATCCTTCTCAAAAAAGTGAAACCAGGCACAAAGCTGAATGTATTGCAAATAAAAAGGGAACTTTTGAATTTGTCTTGATGCTCCTTATTGTGGAGCAATATTTTAATTAGTTTTCGATCAACAAACAAATGCGCTTTGATGTTGTTTTTTTTTTGTTATTCACCTCCTCAAGGCCGAGAAGGCCACTACAGATGAGGAGACTACTTAATAATGGTTATAACCCTCTTTTAACTCTATAACTCCGAAACACGAACCTTGAGGAACAAGGCCGCTGCGCGGAGAAACAAGTTGAGCGCAGTACTACCAGGGACGTGGTGGGGATCGAACTCGGAACCTCTGTTCTCATTGTTAGAAAGGATGTTAGACAAAATGAGAGATAATTTTGATGAACTTGAAAACAAAGCAAAATCAATCTTGCCAGATATTGATTATGTAAATGTTACAACGCGAACTTGCCTAAAAAGAAAAACTTCTAAAGAACTTCATGCCCCATACCTGATATTACCTGCTCAAGATAATTTTCGTATTAATGGGTCTATTGTAATTATTGATAGGCTTAAGAGAGAGATTAATAAGCAAAGCAATTTTTACTTAGAGGTTGCAGAGATACTTTTTTGTTTGGCTGACTTTGAACTTTTAGAAAATGACTATTGAGAAAAGGTTTCTAATTTCACAGCTACATCAAATTAGAATTTGCCTAAAAACTCAGTTTTCTTATTCTGAACTTTATGAAACTTTGGTTCATGACAACCTTGCATCTGTTTCTCCTAACATCAAAATTGCTTTTCGCATTTTTTTTATCACTTATGATTACAAACTGTTCTGCAGGGTGCTCGTCTTCGAAAATAAAAATAATTAAAAATGAGTAAAAAAGTACCATGCTTCTAGAGATATTAGACATGCTGAGCTTGATGTCTATCGAATCAGGTATTCTTTGCGAGATCGATTTTGATAATATAATAAACGATTTTATCGATAAAAGATATAGAAAAAAAATATTTAAGGGCATATTTTATAACAATGCTGATACAATAAATTGTGATACCCTTTATAAGTTGTTTTTGCAAATGTCCTAATTATAAACGTAAAGAAAGATATGCAAAATATATTTAAAAAAAAAAATGTAGTTTTTTTGAAAAAATAATAAATACCAGATCTATCACATATTTTTTTATATTTATGAAGAAAAGGCTTATGTGAATTATGTGCAAGGTTGCACATAATGCACATAGGTTGCATTATGTGCATTATGGGTAACCTTTTATTTACTTTATTACTTATTACTTTAATAACTTTTTTAATGCAAAAATGGGACACCAAAAAGTTTTAGTGCCTAGGGCCCCAGTTTTTCTTGATCCGGCACTGATATATATATATATATTTATATAAAATATATATATATATTATTATATATATATATATAAAATATATATATATTATATATATATATATATATATATTATATATATATATATATATATATATATATATATATATATATATATATATATATATATATATATATATATATATATATATATATATATATATATATATATATATATATATATATATATATATATATAACTTGAAATATGTTGGAAAAAAGGTTCAATTACACTTTTGTGGGCACATTGACAAGTACTACTGTGATCAAAAAGTAAGGTGAATTTTTAATTTAAACTTCCCGCATTATTCGAATCGTCCAATCTTTTTTATTTTTAAGTTGGTAGGAATGTCATTAACATTTGCGCCAAATTACATGTCAAACTCATAACTATTTTTTTTTGTTTACGCTTGTTTCTGAAGTACCAAAAGTGCATTCGGGGATTTTCACGATGTCTAATTTTGTTGAGCAAAGAAGTGCTATTAAATTTTGTTTGCGGAATGATATTTCTGCTGCTGAAACGTATCGAATGTTGCAAAAGGCCTTCGGTGAAGAGACTATGTCTCAAAAAAATGTTTACAAGTGGTACAAAGACTTCAAAGAAGGCCGAGAAGGTGTTGATGACTTGGAACGCTCCGGACGATCATCGACTTCGATTGATGATCGCCACATCAACAAAATCAAAGAATTGGTGCTTGCAAATTGTCGGTTAACCATTCGAGACCTTGTTGACATGATTGGAATATCATTTGGGTCGGTGCAAGCAATTTTGAAGGATCATTTGGGCCTCAGAAGACTCAAATCACGTTTGGTGCCGAAATTTCTCAATTTCTTTGAAAAAGAGCGTCGCGTTAAAACGTGTGAAGCAATGCTTTCTGACTATCAAGACGTCTACAAACAAATTATTACTGGCGATGAGACTTGGGTCTACGCATACGACCCTGAAACAACCAACCAATCGAGTGAATACCGTGAAAAAGGCGAGTCAAGACCGAAGCAACCACGTCAAAGTCGCTCAAAAATCAAGGTCATGTTGACTGTTTTCTTTGATTATTGTGGTGTCGTGCACTACGAATTCCTTCCAACTGGCCAAACTGTCAACAAGGAATATTATTTAAGCGTTATGCGACGTTTGCGTGAAGCTATTCGCAAAAAGAGACCAGAATTATGGGCCAATAACTCTTGGATTTTGCACCACGATAATGCGCCTTCGCACACAGCACTGGTTCTTCGTGAGTTTTTCGCCAAAAACTCTACCCATGTTGCTACACAACCACCGTATTCGCCCGACTTAGCACCGTGTGACTTCTGGCTGTTCCCAAAGCTCAAGAGACCACTCCGGGGAAATCGTTTTGAGTCCATTGAAGAGATCCAACGTGAATCGGCACGCGCATTGAAGGCTATCCCTACCGAGGACTTTTCGGCATGCTTCAAAGACTGGAAAAAACGTTGGCAAAAGTGCATTGGGGCCGGGGGGGATTATTTTGAGGGGGACGATACAGATTTAGAAGAATAAATAAAGATTTTTCGTTTTATAAAAAAATTCACCTTACTTTTTGATCACAGTAGTATAAACATGGTTGTCAAAACAATCAGTTGATAAGCCAGTTCTGCAACTGGAAAATGTGTCCATTTAAACGTAATCTTAAACTATTAGTTTTACCAGTATATGTTTGTTTTTCGAGCCCTATGTATATGTGTGTGTGTGTATATATATATAAATATATATATATATATATATGTATTTATATATATATATATATATATATATATATATATATATATATATATATATATATATATATATATGTATTTCTTTATATTTATATATATATATATATATATATATATATATATATATATATATAATATATATATATATATACATAGGGCTCAAAATAAGCGCCAGACATTTTCTTGACATTGTCCGGTAAAAAAAGACATTTAACAGTCATTTTGTCTAACCCATATTTAATGTGTATTTATTTTCTAATCATTTTAGCTGTTCCAAAATTATTAACAAATTCAATATTGTATATAAACTTTATTTTTTGAACTTTTTATTTTTTACACAAAACAAAATTGAAGTTGAGCACACAGCTAGATTAATAAAATATGTCATTTTTTTGAGTTAATTCAATTTTTTAAAGTAACTCAGTTTTTATCATTTATATTAAAACGTTGCAATTAGTTATTAATTTAAATTTATAGGTTAGTATTAATTTTATTTTTTGTCAGATAGTTTTTATAAATTTTAAACAAAGATTTTAGCTTTTAAAACCCATTTTAAATTTATTTTATAAAAATTTTAACCTAATAGTTATTTTAATGCTTATAGAAACAATATTCAAAGTACTTTTTATTACACTATTCAATTTGAGTTGTTACATAATATTTCTTTTTGCGCTAGAATATTTCGCTATTGAAAGTGTTCATAAATTAAGCCTAGAAAAATAAAATAAATGTCAAATTATGAAAGAATAAAACAAAAAGCAACTATTATAGGTGCTTGTAAAATTTGAAGCAATTGCTTGTCGTTTTATAAGCTAAAGCTTTTTTATTCATGCCTTTTTCTCTTATATGAGCAATTGCTCAGAGTAAAACCTTTTGCGCAAAAAAAAAAAGCAATTGCTCAAAATTTGTATTCACATAATTTACTCCAAAAATTACTCCAATATTTATCCGGCCTATAATAAACAAATAGTGAAGCACATAATAAATATATAGTGCATCTTTAAATCAAGATATCTATCTAATCTGGAATATGAATAATTTCAAAGAGAATAATTCTTCCAGTAAGTGTAGCATTTGACAAGCTCTGCTTGTCAAACGCTACACTTACTGGAAGAACTGTCTAAGCTGACGGTGTAAATACCGTCAGCTTAGACAGTTTGTTTGGCTAGTGACCTAACAAACTGTTAAATATTAGGTTCAAGCGTAACCTAATTTTAAACTTTTTCTAAACAGTTGTCAGAATACAATTATAAGGTGCCATAATTGTTTAATTTGTCTATATCAGATTTACAAAGAAGTCCATTTAACAGATGCAAAAAAAAGAGTTGCCCCAGCTCAAAATTTAGCTTTTGATAGATTTTTGTGCAAGCGAAAAAATCTAAAGCTAGATTTTTGTGCAGACGAAGCTGGGGGCAAACTATTTGTTATAATTTTTAAAAAGCAACTGATGATTTCTTAACAGAAGACAACCTAAAAGATGACGAAAACTCACACAAATACCACATGCATCTTGATAAAAATGCTATCTGATAATGAAGATGCTACCTGATTGTTATAAAGATGTTGCCTGATGATAATGAAGATGCTGCCTGCATTCTTATTTAAGATTTTTATTAAACAACACTTTCTTTTTTTAAGATTTTAAATTTGTTATGTTTGAGATCTGTTTCTAAATTTTAAAAATTTTCATTTACAACCTGTCTAGGTCTAGTGTTTATTTTTTGTATTTATATGATAACTTATTTTTTTGTTTTATTTTATTAAAAACAAAACAATAATTATTTTCAAATCATTCAAAACATTTTGATGCTTTTTAATAAAAACAACACCATAAAATCAACATAAAATATTTGCCTAATAATGAGCGTATATATTTACACTTTGATTACGTCGTACAATAATTAATAATACAGTCGTATAATATTGCCAAAAAATATGTTATTATTATATAATAACTATATTAAAAAATGCAGTTCTAAAGAAATATTGTAGACAATATCAAAAGATATGTCTAGATGTCTAGAGTCTAAGTCTTATATCTTAGACTCTAGGACTGCATACTTATATATCTATATATCTTAAGTCTAACCTGTAGGCTTTAATTTTTACCTAAATTCAAGTTTATAAATGATCTTGAATTGTAAAACTCCTTATATAAAATATATATCAATGGATTGATAAAAACAGAGTTGTTTTATTATTTAATCAAATGATGGTATTTAGTTGTTAAAAAAATGTTAAATGCTGAATAATTTAGCAAAAATAATTATAAAATTATATAACTATTTAAAACATATGTTTTGTATATAATAGAACCCCAATTATTCTTAAAGGTTTTTCATAGCTTTAACCCTTAATCAAGGAGGGGAGAAAATGATAAAATTATGAAAAAATTGTACAAATATATATTTTTATGCAAATTTGAGTCCTAAATATATAAGGTACCTGAAAGTAAGGTGACATAAATGTGTTATCGATAAGTACATAGATACCCTAAAAATGCAAAGTTAAGAAATGAATTATAATTGTTAAAATTTAAAAATGCTACAAATATAAATATTACCAAAACATATAATACAAATATAAAACAACAAAAATATAACATTAACATTAAAACCTTAAAAATTCTAAATAAATTTTGCCCACCTCATATTTGTGTGCAAGATTAGAAATTGCTTGTATATCCACTATCTTCATTGTAGGGTTGGTGGGAGTTTCAATCCAAATCAACTAATCAAAGAGTGAAAAATATATATATACATGTACAAATATATATATATACATACATATATATATAAATATATATATATATGTATATATATATATATATATATATATATATATATATATATATAAATATATAAATATATAAATATATAAATATATAAATATATAAATATATAAATATGTATAAATATAAATATATATATATAAATATATATATATATATATATATATATATATATATATATATATATATATAAATTAGTAAAAAACACTTATCTAACTTTTTTCTTCAACTTTAAGTTTCACTATTGCTGGATCATCAGGAAGAGTTCCTAACTCTTCCTGATGATCCAGCAATGGTGAAACTTAAAGTTGAAGAAAAAAGTTAGATAAGTGTTTTTTACTAATTTATTATTGCTCTGTTCTTTAAGAACATTGAGAACTCTATTTGTAAAATACACTAACATAATTTACCTTTATATATATATATATATATATATATATATATATATATATATATATATATATATATATATATATATATATATATATATATATATATATATATATATATATATATAAAAGATGTTTTTAAATAAAAGAAGTGGGATTGTTTCTAAGTGTAGACATAGAAACAGATTCCTTCTTTCCCAATATGACACTGGCAATTAAAAAAGATGTTTTTCCATATTAATATTTTTATTATTATTGTCATTATTATTACTATTATTATTATTTGACGTCAGAACTTATTCCATTGTTTTTTTTAATTTTGTTTTTTAATTGTATTTTTGAACGGTTTTTTCTTGATTTAAATATATGGCTGATGAGTGCCGCAAACGGCATGAAACTTTAAGTACCGTAAAAAAGTTGTTTTTTTCATCTTACTTTTTTATTTATTTATTAATCTATTTTGTGATTATTTCACTTTATATTGATCATTCTCAAATCAAAAAAATTGATTATTATTACATAATCAAAACAACAATATATATATATATGTATATATATATATATATATATATATATATATATATATATATATATATATATATATATATATATATTAATAAAATTAATATATAACTATAAATGGATGTTTAGATGAGCATTGTGACATTGCACTGAAATAGCACGCTGCCAGGGGCATCAGTACATACATTGACTATCTTATAGCCTGCTACCGCAAAGGAGTGTTGCTAAATTGACTGAGAGTTTAAGATGGGGCAGCAATTTTTTCTTGCACAATTTTTCGTTTTTTACTTCTTTTTCTGATATATAGTAAATATAAGCCATATGCTATAAAGATAAGCAAAACTAGCAAGCAATTGCTGGTCTATGTTAAACAATGAAAAAGATTTAAAGTATGCACAAACTTTTTAAAGGTAAAAGCTTACCATTATTTTTAAACAGCAATAATAGTAATAGAATTGTCTTAAATGTCACAAAAGATTTTATGCTGGAAGTTTTAGAAATTGCAATTTGCTTTAACATGAGCTAATACACCAAGCTTCATCAAAATCTGGAGTATTCTACATCAAATCCCTAAATTTTCTATTTGGCATGGACTGACATCACAATACAACCCTTCAATCCACAAAGGTTTTTCATAATTTTAACCCCACAATACAACAAGTAAAGCAATTGAGGGAGTAAGGCAAGGAAAACTTATCCAAAACTTAAGATTTTTTTACAATAATTTGAGCCTTAAAACCATTAAAACTGAAAAAGAAAAAAAAAAGTTAGAACATAGTTTAAAAGTTTAAACAGAATTAACAAGGTGGAATGCAGTTAAAAAGAAATTAAAATAAACTAAAAAATGACCAAGAATATATAAAACTATAAAATGTTATTAACCTTAGTCTTTCCAGGTTTAATATGTTTTTCAACCAGATCAATATCTCTGCAGTCAACAAAATCAAATTCAAGACCACTTTTTGCCCAAACTTTTGAAAATAATCTGTTAGTACCTGTAGGAGAAATCAATTATGTTTTTATTTAAAAAAAAAACAGTTAATAGCTCATGAATTAAGTTAAATTAGAAAGAAAAATAAGTTTAAAGCATTAAATTAAAAAAAACTATATTTAAATAGTATTACATATAATCAGTAAAAAAAAGTTACTTGTTTTCTTTTTTTTTTTTTTTTAATCATTTTACTGTTACTTTTCTTTTTACTTGATATTCTTTTTTTATTTTCACTTATTTGTTTTCACTTTTTTATTTTCACTTATTTGTTTTCACTTTTTTATTTTCACTTATTTGTTTTCGCTTTTTTATTTTCACTTATTTGTTTTCACTTTTTTATTTTCACTTATTTGTTTTCACTTTTTTATTTTCACTTATTTGTTTTCACTTTTTTATTTTCACTTATTTGTTTTCACTTTTTTATTTTCACTTATTTGTTTTCACTTATTTGTTTTCACTTATTTGTTTTCTTTTGGTTTTTTCCTTTCCACTTGACAGATTACTTTTAAGAGTAATTTTTAAATAGTATAAGCACAATAAAATAGATAAAAAGAAACGAATGGTTAATTAAACACATTACCTCCATAAACATCATCCATGCAAATAACATGAGAACCTGATTCTAATGATAACATTACAGTAGATGAAGCTCCTAATCCAGATGCAAAAGATAAGCCTAAAAATTTTAATTTTGATTTAATGAATTAGTTTTAAACATGAAAATAATAATAATGAAAAGAAAGTTTAACACTGCATCTAAATTTTAATAAAACATTCAATAATGCATGTTGCGTGATGTGTTGTCTAACTTTGTTTAAAAGTAAAAAAAGTTAAAAATCTTGGGACAAATACTAATTTTTATTGTATTAAATATATTACATTTTATTACAGTTAAGTTTAAAATAAGAATCAAACCCACAATATTTTCCGCCTTCCATTGCAGCTACACATTTTTCGAAACAAGTTCGAGTAGGATTGCCACTCCTGGAATATTCATATCCCTAAAAAATTTAAACAACTAAATACACAACATCTAATTTATTTAAATATCATGCCACAATTCTGCTCATTCTATTATCCATGCAAATCTCAGCATGGCAGAAACAGCTATAACAAGTGTTTTAATTTGGTAATTTTAAATTTAAATTAAATTTTTTATTTAATATTTATGAAAATTAGGCTAAGTATTTTATTTGGCAAGAAATTTTCTTAAAGAAATTGTTAAGATTACACAATCTGATTTTGCAATCAGATTTTATAACTTGAGTCAACTTCTATTTTTGTAACACTTAAATGTTACAAAAAAAAACATTACCTGCTCATGCTCTATTTTTAATGTTATTTTATAAACGTGGCCCTTTACTCTTTCATTTTATCATAAGAATGTTGCTTTAAAAGACTTTACTATCCATTATAATATGATTGATATTATACACATTATGTATCATGCTCACCTAATATATTCCAGATGTCAAACTTTAAAGTTTTACTTTAATTTCAAAAATAATATAAATTAATTTACATACATGATGAATGCCAGGGCTGTCTTGTTTAAATGTTGTGGACAAAGATATTGGAGGAATTATAGCTCGTGATTCCCACTGTTCAGGCTCTTGCCCTTCGTGTAGAAGTTTAGTAGCAAAGTGTGAAAATGGTGGCACCTGACAATTGTTTCCTTCCATATTATTATTTATCTACAAAACTTAATGTTTTTATCAAAGATTAAGCTTATTGCTACCAAGAATATTTTGATAAACTTTATTAAACTTTTAGAGTAACATATTAATAAGCAGTGATAATATGTTAATAATACATTAACAATTTTGAGTAATTTATGCATCAAAATAAATATAACATATTTATAATATGATAAGTAAAAGTTAAATATATAGTAGTAGTGGAACAGTTATTAGCAGTAATTAACAGTAATTTTAAACCTTATTTTTTTACAAAAACCATTAATGTGAATCAAACCATCAGAAACTTTGAAAAATATTTGAAAAAAAGTTCAAAAAATACCTGAATCAACTAATATTACAATTAAAAGTAATTTTTAAATAATAAAAAATTAGTCCACTATAGAAGTTAATTTACTAATAGTCAAAAGTTATGGGCACTTAAATTCTAATATATAAACTCATGGTTTAAATCATATTCAATTTTCAATTTTTTTATATTGCATAAATAAACTTTATTAAACTTTTAGAGTAACATATTAATAAGCAGTGATAATATGTTAATAATACATTAACAATTTTGAGTAATTTATGCATCAAAACAAATATAACATATTTATAATATGATAAGTAAAAGTTAAATATATAGTAGTAGTGGAACAGTTATTAGCAAAAATTAACAGTAATTTTTAACAGTAATTTTATTTTGTTTGTTAAATAAATACAAAAACAAAAGCTTTATTAAATGTTTTATTATTAAAAAAAACAGTTTTATTATTAAAAAAAAAAAAAGTTAGAATCTTAATTAAAAAAAATTAAAACCAATAATTTATTTGATTGCATTCTAGACACACAAAAGTAAGTTCGTTCTTTTAATGAGTTTATATATTGGAATGTTTTCTCATGTCAAACATTTTAAACAATATTTGAAGTGAAGTTGAGGTAAAACACAATCAAATGAATTCACAATTCACAAATTTGATTTCTTCATTATAGTTGGCTTTTCACAAACCCAGTTTTTATCTTCAACCAATTTTTTTGTTTTTGTTTTGTTAATGTGCTTTTGTGTGGATAGAACATATACTAAACGTTATTTCTATTGTTTACAGGTTCATTAGATACAAGAAGTTTGAGCATTTCGTACAGTACTGACATTGTGACTCAATTGAGATAAGGGAACTGTACTTGTGTGCACTCTGGAATTTCATCGATCTTTGATTCTAAAGCTATGCAAAAATGTTTGAAAATTTAACAAGTCTAAAATTAAATTTTCTTTACATAAACAGTGCTGGCAAAAAGTCTTGCAACAAGGCACAGTTTTACACAAATCAATGTTTCCACACCAGTAGGCTCAGTGTTATTATCTTATATTTTTATCTTTAGGTATAAATATATTTATAAAGACAATTTTGTAGCTTAAACAGTTAATTCAGTGAAAATCATGGCTAAGATTCAGCAGCTTAGTATAGAAGAAAAAGCATGCATTCAACGTCTTGCTAAAAGTGGTATGTCTCATGCAGACATTGCAACAATTCACATGGTTGAATGCACTACAATTTGGCATGTTGTAAAGCAGGTTATCCCCCTGTCTCCTAAAAAGAGGTCTGGACATCCTAGAGTCACTTCACAGCGTACTGACCTCAGGATGGTAACAATGGTCAAGATGAATCCTTCAATAATCTCTGGTGACCTACAGAACAGCATACCAGCACTTTCTAATGTCTCAAAGCGCTCAATCTGTCACAGACTTTCGGCGGAATTAAACTTACCTGCACGAAGGCCATTTAAGAAGCCATTAGTAACTGAAAAGATGTGCGGCCGTGGCGCAGTGGTTAGAGCGCTTGCTTTATAAGCAGGAGATCCAGGTTCGAAACGAACTCTGGAAAAATTTTCGCGTCACGGTAAGGAAGGAGGCGTGAACTTCCTGGTTAAATGCACTTCCGCGGTGTTCTGTGACAAGACCGTAAGGACTTCTTGGGGCACCTTAAAAAAAAAAAAAAAAAGATAAGAAAAAAGCGCATTGAGTTCTGCAAGAAGCATCAAGATTGGACAGTGCAGTGCAGTGGACACAGGTGATGTTCAGTGATGAGTCCATGTTTTGTCAGTTCTCTGATGTTAAGCTTTTTGTTCGTCGACTTACTAGTTCTAATCCTACCAATCCTAAATACACATGCAAAACTGTAAAGCATTCACCTTCTGTAATGGTGTGGGGTTGTTTTTCTGCTCATGGCCTTGGAGATTTATACCTTACCGTTTTGGATGAATCTCTAATCAATTTCATGATTATTCATCAGTGCACAATTTTTCAACATGATTCAGCACCATGCCACACTGCGAAGTCTGTGAAGCAGTGGCTTGGATCAAAAAACAGACAGTTGCTTGATTGGCCTGGAAATTCTCCAGATCTCAACCCAATTGAAAATGTTAATCAAGAAGTGTGTATCTGCTAAGAACTGCAGTTCATTAGATGGTTTAAAAAATGCTATTCGTCATGTATGGTGTACAGAAATTACATCAGGACTATGTGAAAATCTTGCCAAATCCATGCCCAAACGAATTAGTGCTGTGTTAAAAAACAAAGGATATCCTACCAAATATTAATAGTACATCTGTTTAAAATGATTATACAATGTAATAAAAATAAATGAACTTGTTTTTGGTGAAAATATAATATTTTTGGAAGTATTATTGTTTTTGTAAGTAATTATGAAAAGTAATTATGATGTTGCAGGACTTTTTGCATTTGTGTACACATTGCAAACATTGATTTGTGTAAAATTGTGCCTTGTTGCAAGACTTTTTGCCAGCACTGTAGTATTTTTATGTTGACTTATCTAATAAGAAGTTTATCAAAGCTTGTAAACTGATTAGAAGTACAAGAAGATTTTGAGTTGAAGAAATATTCTTAAGAAATTAAAAAAAATGTTTATAAAATATAATTTTAACTAATCAAATCAAATATATTCAGAAATAAGGTTATAACTAGGGCTTGGCAAAAACCAGAAAATTTTGAAAAACCGGTTTTCAGTTTTTTTTATTGTAAAATTATTGTTCTATAAATCCAATGTAACCTTTAGGTTACATTGAATTTAGGTTACAAAGAATTGATATACTGAAATTAGATCTGTAAACGTCTGTAATATAAACAAATTTTCATACTTCAACTAAAACAAAAAAATTCAATTTTTTTCATTAATTATTAAACATTAATTTTTATCCAATGTACAGTAACATTAGTATCTTTTTTTATTTATTATTAATTTTGTTCAAACTTGGATCATCTTTATTTTTAAGCCACTTTTTTTACATTCCAATCCTTTTTTTATTTTTTTGTGGCAACTCAATAATCTATTATTTATTTTTATACTATTCATAGCTTAATATACTATTCTCCACTGAAAATTATACATGAGATCTATTTATAACGTAAAAATTACAAAAGCAAATTTGTTGACAACAAATTTGTTTTTTTTTTTGTTTATTTTAGTTTGAGACTTTTTCGTTTATTTTTGTTTTTTTAACAACCTTAAAAATAATTAAACAATCATAACAAAAAATTAAACAGGGAATGAAATGACACAATAAATGAAAAAAAAAAGTTAAGAAAATGCTGTTAAGTGCTTGTCTTTTCTGGATTGTTTTGATTATTATGAGTAGTTAAAAATTTAAATATTAAAATGTTAAAAGATTCTGTCAGTATGTAATCTAATAATAATTGGTAGAAAAAATATTGAAATAAATAAAAATAAATTCAATATCATCATAATCTATTACTAATAGTATTAGTAACTAGGAAACTAAATGCAATATCAAAATGCTTTTTAAAACTATATATATTTTCACAATATTTGTGTTTTTCTTGTTACTTGTTAGCTTTTCATTACTAGAAATCTTTGAACTCTTTTATCTATTATATTAGATATATCTTTTATCTTTTATCACTTAATTCTAAGTTCATATGTTAATTGATTTTTGTTAAATTTCATTTAAAGACAACAAAATTGTATTAGGATTAAGAGAAAGTTTGATGGCACAAAGGCAATTAACTATATTGGTAAGGTTATGATAATGCATTAAAATGCGATTATAATATTTTTTCATGACTAAATAATTAGCATTAGACATCAGCAAAGTGGTAAACAATAGCAAACTTAATGGATGTAATAAGGTCATTAATATAAAGAAGGAAAAGTATTGGTCCAAATACCTGTATTAAAACTCTAATGAATGCCGTTACAACATTTTATAAGGTGTAAAACAGTTTACTACATGTAAATATGCAGTAAACCGTTAAAAAGTGCCTCTTATCTCATAGTATTCTTTTTTTTTTTTTAAAGAATAGAGTTATCTAGTCTTTCAAAAGTTTTCCATAAATCAATAAATGCAAAATTATTATTAAGAGCTTTTCTAATTGACCTAGTCAATTCATCTTCAGTAACAGGATTTGTAAAGAACGATTTATCATTATAAATGTTAAGAAATTACTTTAAACGCATTTTGAGGTATGACTTTGCTAAGTAGTTTGTGTTGGATAGTACTAAAAAGGTTGTTAAATATATAAAATCAGTGATTTTACTTAAATTAAAGTTTGAAAATAATGTATTGTTTAAAGACCTAATATTAATGGATTTCTTTATTACCATACAAGTACTTTTTATATTATTTTGATTGTTATTAAAATGTCATGAAGTATGCTTTCTACCCTTTTACTATGCAACAAAAAAAAACATGATATTGCTACCATGAATTTTTGTTTATTTTCTTTTTTCATTTATTTTGTATTCATATTTTAATACATTCTATTGGTTTGCATATAACTAGAGTAACAGTAAAATCTATGATCTTTGGTCTTTGTTATTGTGAATAACAATCTACATAACTGTTTTGAACTGCTAAAGCTCAGCTTCCTAATTTTTGTCTAATTTAGCAACATCAATTGTAAATCTTGTTTGATAAGTTGAAAAGTAATTTTGTAAAAATAACTTTACCTGGGTTAAATGAATAAGAGTCACAGCACGTAAATGTTTTTTTGTTATAACTGAAAAGTTATTGGAACAACAGACTTGATAACAATTGGAGGAAACTTGTCACTAGTATTACTAGTAGTAATTGTTGTTTCTGTATTTTATTGTATTTCAGTAGTTGTTGTTTCTATATTTCCAACAACTCAATTTTTGATACCAACATATCTGACAAAATTTTCGGAATTTTAATTAAAAACCTTGATTAAATAAAACTTCATGTTATAAAAAATGATAAATATACTCAAAACTAATGAAACATGATTACATCTTTTTCAATTAAAAAAAAAAAAAAAATTAAGAAAAAATTAACGTTTTAATCATTTATAATTTGGACTCATATATCTTTAAACACTAAATGTAATTATAGTTGTATCAGAGCAAATGATTCATGAATCATTAGATTAAATTCAATCCATTAAAACCCACTGGATTAATTTCAACCCCCCCCCCCTCTCCTCCTCAATCGCCCAAACTGATATTGGCAATATCTTAGTCGGAAAAACATAAATTAGGTACAAAAATGCGACACTTTTTGGAGAATGTACGAAAAATGTACTAATGTACAAAAATATTTGCAGTAAATAATACAGCTCTTACAAATAGTTCAGGATTCATTGAACACCAATTAAAAGCGAGAAAAGTAACTAAATTTTCAATGATCTATACAAATTTGCCAACGTTGCACTAAAGTCTCATAAAAATCAAGCGTAACTTTTTTTTTTTTTCGAAAAAAATCTGTATTCAAAAAAGAAACATATTTTAAAAATTGTTTCTGTTCGTACCTAAAAAAAAAAAAGTCCAAAAGAACGTGGTACACAAAATTTGGACTCGGCAATGCATTGCCGGTAAATTGCCGGAACCAAATTTTGCGTACCACGTTATTTTGATTTTCGGATCGTAAATCCCATTTTAAGGTTTTAATTCCTGAAACAATCGAAAAAAGATATTTCAATTTTATAAAGTTACTATTTAAAGTAGGAAATTATAAAATCGAAGTAAGTTATAAAGGCACAAAACACAGCGAAATACAACTTTTTTGTTTGTTTGTATTTTCGTAATATTTTAATCTAATTAGATTAAACCAATTACAATAGCTAATAAATAATCAAATGAATCACACAAAATAATTAACTAATAATAAACCCAAGTTGTTATCAAATACCAATCCTAGTATAAATAAACTTACATGATCATGCTGATATATATATATATATATATATATATATATATATATATATATATATATATATATATATATATATATATATATATATATATATATATATATCAGGGAAACGAAGAAGAGAATTTTGAAAAGTATCGAACATTATTGAAGTATTGAACATTAAAAAATAGCATGAAAGGCGATTGACATGCTTCCGGAGCAACAGAACAATGTAAGGATTGACTTCACGGTATATTTAATTGGATGCACAGCAAAACACTTGCAAATAATACCATAAAAAATTTACTGATACATTAAAAAAATTTAAAAACTTACCAATTGCAAACTTACCATAAAAAAATCAATAAATCAATTAATCGTGAGATGTGCAATCGTTTAACGAATAAACACTTCCCGTCGTTTTTAAATAGAGACAATGATGTTTTAAAGGAAATTATTCAAATATCAAAACAGTTTCAACCTGACGTCACTCCATATTTTTATACCCTCTTAAAAGTATATATATATATATATATATATATATATATATATATATATATATATATATATATATATATATATATATATATATATATATATATATATATATATATATATATATATATATATATATATACATTTATATATATATGATATATATGATATATATGATATGATTTATATATATATGAAAGTATATATATATATATATATATATATATATATATATATATATATATATATATATATATATATATATATATATATATATATATATATATATATATATATATATATATATATATATATATATATATACATTTATATATATATGATACTTGATTACATCTTATTTAATTTTAACAAAAGTGCAATCAAAAAAAAAAAAGCTATTATAGTTAAATTTATGCAAAATATTTTTACTTAAATTTCTGTAAAATTAATATTTAAAAATAAAAAATTAATTCAAGATTAATTTTATATATATATATATATATATATATATATATATATATATATATATATATATATATATATATATATATATATATATATATATATATATAAATATATATATATATATATAAATATACATACACATATAAACTGTTTTTTATGTTTTCAAACCATATTAAAAATCAAGTACACCAAAAAATGTCATTTAAACAATTAAATTTGAAATAATTTTCTCTATTGCTTCAGGAAACAAAATCGTAACGCGATTGAATATATAACCACCTAATGATAGCTTGTCGTTGTTTTTAAGCATTACATATTTGATAAAAAAAAAAAAGAGTTGACAATAATATTGTTAAATGTTAAATTTTTTTTCACATATTTGTAAAAATTATATATAAAACTTGAAATAAGAAATTAAAATGTTCTAGTAATTAAACGTATCCATTACTGCGTCACTACCATAACTTTAATTTATTTATGCGAGATGTTTACACTTCATTTATGCGAGTGCGAATATTACACCACTAACACTAGTATATTTAAACCGGATACCATATTCTTAATCTATTTTAAGTTATAAGACATAAGCACAAAAATCGACCGAAGTAATGAGATATGCGCAATATGAGCGCATCGAGGTAAGGGATCATCGGTTTGTTGAAACTGGTAGATTTTGGTATTGAAATACGCTACTGTTACTGTTGCGTAATTTAATAAAATGATATTGCGTAACTACGAGATGGAGAAAAAGCAAACTTATAAAAAAAAGCCGTCCTTGTTTTACATGATAACATTTATTGTAGGTCTTTTTTCCTACAATAAATTCACTCTAAAATAGTATAATACAAACACTTTGTGTTTACATTTTTTTTTTATTAATAAAACATTCAAAGGAAATTTTTTTCTAGAAAACCAGATTATTTTTATTGTTTATAATGGTTAGCGAAGATAAAAAATTTGCAATCAAATCAAAATCAAAATTCAGCGGTTTGATACTATTTGCAAGCTTTTTTGCTGTCCGAGAAAAAACCTTATGTTGCGAAATAAAAACTGCGCAATATATATATATATATATATATATTGATCTGATTGATTGAATCCCCCATTGATGTGACATAACGAGTGTGACACTTCTAGTTGGTTCAAACCCCACCTCTGGGCAAGTTTTGCGACATCGGTAAGGAAGGAGGCGTGAACTTCCAATTAAATGCTCATCCACGGTGCTCCAAAAAGTCCTTACGTAAGGATTTTTTGGGGCACCTTAATAAAAATTAAAAAAAAAAAAAAATTTACACGAGCTCAGCTCACACAATATTTGTAATTAAAGAATTTGATTATCATATAGTTTTGGCCTAATATAAGTATACAACGTATTATAATATTTTGTTCTTTCTTAAATTTGATTATATACATTATATACATTTATTGTAATCAGGGCCGGTGACGCGAAATGAAATAATTCCCCGAAAAAAGATTAAAAGATTTTAACTCCCCGGTTAATCTATTTCGAAATAAGTTAACCCCGGGAGTTAAATTATTTTTAAATATTTTTTTTATTATATGTATATATGTATATATATATATACACATATACATATAATTATATATGATATATACATATAATTATATATAATACATATATAATTATATATATATACACATATAATTATATATATAATATATACATATAATTATATATATAATATATATAAATATATATATATATATATATATATATATATATATATATATATATATAACTATATATTATGTGTATGTATGTATGTATGTATATATATATATATATATATATATATATATATATATATATATATATATATATATACATATATATAAATCCAATATTCTTCGACAGCCTTAACTAGATAAGTGTTTTTACTAATTTTTACTGTTCTGTTTTTTAAGAACATCGAGCACTCTAATTGTACAATGCAATAGGGCAAATTCCACGCTCAAGTGAGTTATTTTGATAAAATAAATAAATTCAAACAAAAACTAAGTAATCATTTGGTTGCCATATGTTTAAAAAAATTTTAATTTTGTTATTTTTTTGTTTTAAATTTAAAATTAAAGTCGTGTCTCATACTTTTTATATAAATAGTAGCTAAACTACATTTTGATAAAAGCGTAAAATTGTCCCCATAAGTAACGATAACTAATTTGATTTAAGATATATAATTGAGCATTATTATTATTGTTGTTGTATTAATATTTCTGCTTATTGTTTTAGTCAATAAAATGTTAAAAAGCAATAATTCAGTTATTGTCATTTGTCCACAACAATTTTATTAACTTATTAATCATTGTGTAACAAAAACCTAATGGACAAAGCTCATGGCATGACACTAGAGGTTATGTTTTACAAAGCTAGAACTTACGTATCTCCTCAAAAGTAGTCTGAAGATGATCTATCCTCGGTTTACCAGAAACCGACTTTTACAGCACCTGTTTCTAATGACAATACAGAAGTTCTCATCACACCTGCTGCTATTCCTAACAGTAACAACTCCTCAAAAAAAAAGTTTGCTTCTTTTGTGGAAACACTGTGCAACCTAGATATAAATGTCCAGCTTGTTGTGTTCTATTAATGAGAATGAGCCATTAGAAACCCATGCATCTGAGACAGCTATTGCAGGACTTCTTAATCAAAATGGCAGACAAGTCGCTTTTTTTTGCAATTGTTATATCGATTTGAGGGAAAATATCCCCCTATTGAAAAAGAGGCATGTGCTGTTATAGAATCTGCTCGCATTAGTGCCATCTACTAACTGGGAAGTGTTTCAAGCTTTTAACTGATCAACAATCTGTATTATGTTTATGTTTAATAAGAATAATGCGAGTAAAATCAAGAATGATAATATATATCAACGGCGTCTTGAGCTTTTTTGTTACAACTTTGGCATGTTTACCGAAAAGAAATATAATATTGCACCTGATACTTTTAGCTGAATGTACTCTTCAGCAATGAGCTTGTTTACTCTATTGTCTTTACACAATTTGTTATGCCACCTTGGTGTTACCAGAATGATTGCTTCTCGCAAACTACCATTCTCAGTAAATATTTTGAAATCTGTTATTAGCAACTGTCAAATCTACTGCACACTTGTTACAAGAACCAGATAAGAATGCGCACCAGTTTCAAACTTAAGTCTTACCTACAGTTAACTTGGAAACAGCAAATCTAAGCTCATCGGAACAATCTACTGTACACCTGTTACAAGAACCAGATGAGGCTGCACACCAGTTGCAAAAACCAGATGAGACTGTGTCATTTGATCTTCCTACAATATCCAGTGAGTCTCATCTTGCCATGTCCAATAAGGTTGAAAATGATATTTTACCGTAAGAGATGATCAACTTGAAAGTACATGGCTCCAAATCGGTTAGATCTTTGAACAATTGGTTACTTAAAACTTAAAGTTTTCGGGGAGAATGTGATGAAATTGAACATTATTGTTGTTATATTAATGTTTCTTATTGTTTTAGTTAATAAAAAGTTAAAAATTGATCATTCACTTATTTTCATTTATCCTTCGAGTCCACAACAAGCTAAAACAACCTTTTGAATAATTTTATGCAGAATAATAAACTACTTAATTAAACTTAAATAGCCAGTTTATGTAGATTAAATATTTGGCTTGAAATATTCAACTGAAAACAACAGGTTTAATGCAATGCTTATTTGCGTCCCATAAGTTACACAGCATATAATCAACTATAAATCCTAAATTTATAATAATTGAACAGAATTTCAATATACAGGAAAACAAATAAATGATTTTGACATGATTTATATATAAACATCTGATCAATACATAAACACTATATCTGTTAAAACAAAAAATATATATCTAAAAATGCGACTCTACAAAAATCAAAATGTCCCGTAAGTAACAGTGGAGTTGCCTACTAACAGAATTAATATATATATATATTTTTTTTCTTCGTAAGTTTTTGTTTACATTTGACGTAATATATATAAATTACATATTTTTTTCAAATACAAACAAGGCTTCTAAAAGAAGATCAAATGATCTTACCGTCAGAAGCCTTTTACAAAACAGAGTACATAAAGTATTATAAAAACGCCTTTTTACAATAAGAGAACGTAAAAAATTAACATAAAAATATTAAAATAGCACTTAGATAAATAGAAACAAATTGTCAACAAGTATAAAACAAAGATTGAACATACATTTCAAAATTATTATATATCATAAGATAAATTAAAAATATTTTAAGATATTTTCAATAGAGAGAATCTTTAATTTAATTTTAAAAACAGAATAAGTTAGGGGTAAGCCGAAGTTAGGCAAAATAATTTTGTTCCAGAGATGAGCTGCACGATAAGTGATACAGAATTGATTGAATTTTTTTATTTATGTCATTTTCTACCAGAAGATTTCATTTTATTAATACTTTAGTATCAATATGATAACTTTACATTTTTTCAATTGGTCTTGCGCCATTTTTGCCAGCAGCAACATTGTTCTAATATACTGCTTCCTGTGTTTATATTTTTGATCGTTCTGCTATTCTTTTTACGGTATTTTATTATGTTTCGGTATATTATTACGGCATTTTATTGTATTTACGGTATTGTTTTTCGAGGCGGCTTGAAATAAAACACGTAGGGAAAGGTGGGGCAAAATGGCAAAAGTTATGAAAGCCCTGAGTTATTGCAAAACTATCAGTTATGAAAAAATAATATTTTGTCAGTATGTTTATGTTATCACAATAATTCATTTTTTGCATGAATTTTTAGTTTGCAAGTAGAAAAATTTGAAATAAAAATTAAAAAAAAAAGCTCATAAGTTTGTCATCTGGTCACGTGACCGGGGAAAGATGACTTATTTTTAAAAAAATTTTCAAAAACTACGTACTACTCTAACTAAAGTAAAATAAACATGTGTCGCAAAAAAATATTCCTAAAAAAGTTACTCTTAAAGGACTATTCATTATGAACAACCGAAACCGAGCAATTTTTTCTTGCAAAAATTAAACTTATGCGTATAAAGTTGCGTTGATAATATTTAAAAAACCAATTAACGTTAAAAAAAACAAGATGTAAATACAGTTTCGTTTTTACCCATTTTTAAGTTTTTTTGTTGAGTATTAGTTTGAAAAATCGTTTTGCCCCATTCGCCATCTTGCCCCATTTTCCATTACTCCAGCTATAAAGGAAACTTCTCAGTTCTTCAGTCTTAAATTTATTGTCTCTTAATATATCAGATGACCTCGTTCACAAAAGATAAGAACTTGAGTAGTTGTTTTCATAATGCGTATCTTGAAGGTCAGCGCTCCCAAATGTCAAGTTTTCTAATGTGTACTTGAAATGAATTGAGGATCCATAACTACTGCTCCAATACAATATTTTAAAAAGTTATTCCCAATCAACTTATTTACCATCTGGTGCTAAATCTCGTTTAATGCCTCAGTTAAGTTATCATCTGAAGGGACAAGGTTTACATCAACTTTAAACCGTATTTTTCTATTAGTTGTTGTAGAATGCTGATTCTTTTTTTTTATCAACATTTTATTCGTCCTTTTTGACTTCAATCTGGATTTACCAGTAAGTGCGTCAGAAATCCAGTTAAAAACTGTTGCAGAATCTGTAAAAATTCTCACTTTCTCCAGTTTATACACCAAAGCCATACCATCGCAAAACTGCGTCTAACTCTGCAATGTTAACATGAACGTTGGACCATTCTTTTCGCAGCTATGTTGCGTCTTTTGTAACAATTGTATTACCAATTTAAACAGCACCTACAGCTTATATGCTTGCATCAGCCTGGACGTTTTGATCTTTGATAATCGTAGCCCTATCACCACAAGCTGACTCACAACCTTTAACCTCAGCTCACAAACTTTAAACTAAGCAGGCTCACAACCTTTGACCTCAACAAATTTTAACCTCCTTTAACACAGAGTTCTCGAAGAACATATTTTACATTCTTATTGCAAACTTCATCCTAACTCTTCTTCAAATTAGCAACTCTTCTTTTCAAAACCCTACAAATAACTCCTAATCAACTACACACTTATAAATAACCCACATATTGTCCTTGGACCGAAGCACTACTCTCAGCCACTAAAGGAATTTTTCCTTTGGGAGGTCCCATCGCGTTTTTATAATACTGAAGTAATCATTTCCGCTAGATCCAATCCTGAATTTCATTTTCATATTCCACTTTAGCAAATTTTTTGTATTTAGCAAATTTATTAAAGAGTAGTTCAAGTCCTTTTCCATCTCTCCATTTCCTTTCAAACGAATAATGGATTATGCGGTTCTAAACAACAATGGAGTCACTGTTGTTCATAAGTGACATTGCTCAGATTCCTCGCTTTTGCACACGTTTTCTTGTATCTTTTTCACCAAATTCAAAATTTGAATTTTTGTGGAATAATTCTGAGACACAGAGACACTAGCGTTTGTTTTTATCTTTACTCACGCTGTTTAATGCAGCTTGCAATTTGGGTTGCATGATATCGATTGGGTCCATTACTGCTCAAAATCTTGATGATAAAATCTCGGGCAACCCACAACAAACGCCAAACGCACTGACTCTTCTAGAAATTCAGCAAGTTAAGCCAATTGTTTCAAATCAGTCAAAAATACATCAGCTTTCTCTTCATCATTCAATTTTAAGCATCCACAGAGAAGGCTGACAGAAGCATTCACTCGATTTTATTTGCATCTTGTTTATCTTCAACAGTTTAAAGCATCACAAACAAAATTAGCAGTTTATCGAAGAAGAATTTGAAAAATTAGTTTCAGCTTTTTGTATTGCATTTCAGCAATCATTATTGTTCTTTGTTCTGAAGTTTATCAACACTAAAGTAAGAGGTATTTTTTCTTTACTCAATGAAAGGTCAGAAAGACTCTTCCAAATTTTACTGACAATTTATATTAATTTATAAACTTCATAAATAACTATTAATGCCCGCGTAAACATATTATAATTACACTTTAACCGTTCAAAAATATTTAAAATAGTTATGTATTAAAAAGCCATTTGAATTACATTATACTTAAATATAATCTAAACTTAAATTACAATCTACTAGGCATAAAAGAATATTTCCAGCATTTTACGTAATATAATCATAAATATTTATATAGTGTTTATAAAATTTTTACAAATATTTGCGTGTATAACTTAAAAATAAATACAAGTTTAAATACTTGAAACAAAAAGCTTAAAAATATTTTATTGTTTTATTATTGCTTATAAATGAAATTGTTTAAAAAATCTTAGGATAAAAATTTTTATTTTTATTATAACTTATAATATAAAGATTTTCATTTTAAAATGGCAGACAATAAAAAACAAAAGCGTAATACGAAATAATGTCGATTAACTTGTGGTAAATATGGGAAATGGAAAAAGGAAATACTTGAGGCTGCTAAATATCTTGAATGGAAAAGTTGAGATTGGTGCAAAAGCAGGAAGAAAAAGTTTAATGTCACTTGATTGTTAAAAAAAGTTACTTGATTTTACCAACAACAGAACTAAGATGGGCTTTGAAAAGAATTGTTCTTGGTATAGAAATAATAGGCCAAAAGACATACATTTTTTTTCAAAAATAGCAAATCACTTGATAGATGACGGTAACTACTTAAAAATTGACATAAGAAAACAGTAATTATTTGACAACCAGAATCAAAAGCAGCAGTCTGATATTAGTGCATAAATCCAATAAAGGTGGAAAATATTTTTACTGCACTCAATTAATACTTAATCATACCAGCAACTGGCACAATTTTTTAACCTTGCAATTAAATAAAATTTAAACCATTCAAAGTTGCTTACAATAAAGCAGCCCAAGATATAGTGTCTAATCACTGGGTTTATAACAAGCAAAATCAATTTTACAGAGCTTTTAAGCAAAGCTTGGATAAAGGTATAACCAAAGCCTATATCTAATCTGGCTTTAAATCATGTCGAACCTTTTCGTATAATCTTTCAATTATTCGGTTTTAGGCTTACTTGCTAAGTTATGTGTATTCTGAAAACAGGTTACTGATAAAACCTCTTTTCATTTATTCATGTCATAATAAATAAAAAATAAAACAACTTGTACTCTAGGAGCAGAAGGCGTTAGAAGAAAATTCAGTCTCAAGATTTAAAAAGCATTATTAATGATGCAGTTTAAGATGAATCTTTTTCTGTACTAGAACGCTTTAAATTACAACCAAATACCAGTACGAGTACGTCAATTTAATTTTCATTTAAGGTTAGCCCTTTTCTTGAAAAAATAAATTGTATAAAATTACAGTTCAAAGTTTTGTTTTAAAACAAAAACTTTAGTTTTAACTCCTCTCTTTGAGAGAACTTTAAGAGAACATTTTCTCGTTTTAGATACATAAACTTTGAGAACTTTAAGAGAACATTTTCTCGTTTTAGATACATAAACTTTTTAGTGGAACTAATATTAGTCGACTAACTTTTTAGTTAACCAAAACTTAGTCGATAATTTTTTTAATCTAAGGAAAATTAGTCGGCTAACTGTTTAGTAAAGGGTAAAGGTTAAAAGCTTGCTTGTTAAACCAGCTTTCAAAAAAATGAAACATCCTTACAAAATATGGGTAGCCAAGGTTATGATAAATCACTCATAAAGGGAAAGAATGTAGGCGCACAAAAAAAATCCCTGACCTTAACCCACAAGCTTTTTTTGTTCCTTGTGAAAGCCATTCACTAAACCTTGTTGTCAATGATGCAGCATTTTACTAGCTGTTAACTTTTTCAGCAATATTCAGGAGGTTTATAACTTTTTTTCAAGTTCAACCCATATATGGAGTATATTAATAAATCAGAAAACAGTATGACTGTGAGTCCTCTAAGTGAAACCCGTTGGGAGAGCAGGATAGACGTCCTTGAATCTTTGCGATACCACTATGATAAGTTTTATGGCGCTATCTATGAATCCACATTAGATTTTAAGATTGATGCTTTTGGAAAATGTACCACTATGGGAATTGCCGAGAAAATAATAAATTTCTTCTAAAATTCTTTTGCTCTTTGTGCCCTTGGTATGATGTCTTGTTCAAATTGAATTTAGTATGCAAAACACCTAAGATGATAACTGTTAATCTGCAGAGCACTTTTGAAAGTGAAACTTATTGAAAGTGTCGAGAACATGAGATCGGAAAATGGGATGTATAGTGTTATTACAGATGCCATGCACTCTTATGAAAATCGGTATTTCAAAAAACCAAATTTGGCTTTACGGCTTGTCCCAATAAACGAACCAAATTTGAATATCTAGAAAACCAATTTATTCTGGTTTTACAGAAAACCAAATTATTTTTGTTTTCTGAAAAACCAATTTAAATATCCAGATAATCAAACTAAGTTAGTTTTCTAAAAAACCAACACTATTTGGTTTTCTGGATAATCAAAATTGGTTCGTTTATTGGGACAAACCGTATAACTAAAAATTGATTTTTCGGCAGTAACGATAAAAGTAATATTTTATGTCAAAATGCTTAACACGAAACGCATTTTTCAATCCATTTATGATTATTTTACAAAACTTAACTTCATGAGTTATGTTTTTCAGAATAGAAATATTCGGCCAGTGATTTCAATTTAATACAAAAACTAAAGTTTAATAATTTATTAACATATTTGTATATATTTTTGATACGTATTTACATACATTATATAAATTAATGGTGTTATATAAAAATCGTATTATATATAGAAATATTTATGTGCTATGGAACATATTAATATACAACTATATCATTTGAAAAAGAAAAAAGTTCTCTATAAAAACAACGAAAAGTTTGTAAGTGAGTTCAAAAAATAAACTTGATTTAAAAAAAGGTTTTAAAACAAAATAATAATATTAGTATATTATTGAGTTTTATAATTTATATTACAAGTTCATACAACTTGCAATGTTTTGAATGTTGCCAGGAAGTTTACTATTTCGCTCCAAAACGCAATGCCCTTGAAAAGACAAGGTTTTTTGGAGTTTCTTTAGATATGCGATATCAAAAATATAATATGAACAGATGACAAGACTCAAGCCACAAGTTATATCAGAAACAGAATTGCTTACTGTTACCCCATCAACTACAAGACTTATTCATGTTGGATTTATAGCATCTCCCTCAATTTTCAGAGCTGGAGTAGGATAGATTGGATCCTAATAAAGAGAAGCATAATATTAACAAATATTGAAAATTGCATTAGTTAACCTTATTTAATAATAATAATAATAATAGTAATAATAATAATAACAATAATAATATCTATGTATCTATCTATCTATCTATATATATATATATATATATATATATATATATATATATATATATATATATATATATATATATATATATATATATATATATATATATATATATATATATATATATATATATATATATATATATATATATATATATAAATATATATATATATATATATATATATATATATATATATATATATATATATATATATATATATATATATATATATATATATATATATATATATATATATATATGGAAATAATTAGAATAAAAAAATATAAATGTTAAAAATATTAAAATGTATATGAAATAAAAAAGTTGACTTTAATTGTTTGAGTTTTTAAATAATAAAAAGTGAACTGAATTTTTTCTATCAATTTTTATTCAAATAAATGAATATTAAAATGATTTAGATGATAATGATATACAATCATTTAAATGAATATACTGATCAACAAAACTTACTAGCGTCATACTGAATAAGATTGTTTCTTCGCCACAAAAAATGCTTGGAAGAATTAATGCATGAAGGTTTACATTGTTGCTAAAAATAGGATAATAAAATACAAAATTCGAGTAAGAATTAAATAATTTTAATAATAAATTAACAATTATTACCATCACTAATCTCGTCCAGTACCTCATTGCACAATGTTTTCCATCTAGCTAACAAAGGTTTTTTTAAATCCATCAACTTTTTTATTCCCTCCTTCATTCTACCCTATAATAACAAGTAGTTATTATCAATATCTTTATTTGTAATAGCTCTTGCTGCTGCAAAAAGTTAAAAATAAAACAAAGAAAATGATATCACAAAGCCGATAAATAAAGAAAAAAAATATTTACTCCCACCCTAACATTGCAGGGGCAATTCTAAAAAAACTTGGGAAGCAATACCCCAGAGCAGCATGAATAAACAGACTAATAAAAAATTAAATTAATACAGAAATATTAATCTTCCCACACCAACAAAGAAAAAAAAAATCCAACTAATAGTCTTATTTAGTTTTATTATAATTTTAATTTTGTTATGTATTTTATATATAGTTTACGTTTGTTTAAAGGATATTTCTTTATAAAAGTAATATAACAAATGAAATTTCAGGACTTGCGTTAAATGGGATAATTATTGCTCATATCATGAACATTACGGTTTTAAGACAACATTAACAGAGCAATATAGATATAAAATAAATAATAAACCACTTACAAATTTTTCATGGTAAAGTGCTGGGAATTTATTTA
Organism: Hydra vulgaris; assembly: GCF_038396675.1. NCBI lineage: Eukaryota > Metazoa > Cnidaria > Hydrozoa > Anthoathecata > Hydridae > Hydra > Hydra vulgaris. The sequence goes on from NC_088933.1 coordinate 15,646,111, forward strand.
GGACATCCAAAGTTCTTTCATATTGGCATGTATATTTTAATGCCTCAATTGACAAGACAATCTGGTGAGTCAAAAATACTTTATCAGGTCACAGTTTTTGGCACTCATCAACCATGCTTTTTATAACATCTTGAGTTATACCATCATCCACATTCTAGAATATAATAATTAAAATATGGTAAGTAATTTTTTCATACAAAAATGTTTTATATATGCAGTGAAATTGTGCTTACCTTATCACTTGAATACTTTGCAGTGATGAAGTTTTAGAGAAGGATACTTAAGGAAAAACTCATTTGCTATTTCGTAGAAGTTACTTGTATTTGGAAATCTATAAAGCATTCACTTGGTGAAAACCTATAAAATATTTCATTTCAATTTTTATTATTATTGAAGGGACAGTTGTATATAAAATAGCAACATTTTGCCAACTTTAAAACTGATGATAAATAATGCTTACTTTCAAAATTTGAAAATTATACAATTTTAACTTATAATTTATACATTAATCAAAATACTTACAACCCATACTGTTGCTTCATGATATCGAAAAGAAAATCCATAATGTACTCCTTTAGTTTTGATTGTTTTGGAAGACTAAAGTGAATTTCTTTTCTTTCCACAGCAGCAAGGAGAAGAGGGGGCAATGTCAGTTTATCTGACGGAATACTAAAAATAAAGTTCAAGACATTAAATTGAAGACCTTATCGCTAAAAGTCACACAAAAAAAGTTGAAAGAAGTCACACAAAATAAGTTACACAAAAAAAGTTGAAAGAAAATATATTTCAATCAATATTGTTATATGTTCTTCTTTTTTTTTGAAAATTAATAAAAATTTAATTAAATTATAATTCATTAGTTATTTAAATATTATATTTACTGATTTTTATTTATTAATTTTGTTCATAAATTTAAATTTTAAAAACAAAAAGACTATCCAAAAAAACGATTACAACGTTTTCTCTTAACTTTTTTTTTTGTGACTTAAGTACTTTTAGCACAAAAGTCTTCAATTATGCACAAACTTTTTATGTTATAGATCCCTAATAGTGTAAAAGTATGTGTGCACACACAAAATCTTGGCTAAATATATTGTATCAATTTAATTATTTTTTCGTTTAAAAATGACGTTAATAGGAATGAACTGTTTGGTGAAATTATAATCTTAACTCCAATGTTGTCATAAAAGATTTTTCAAAACAACATTGTCATTATGGTGTCTTTAAAAGATAGGAAAAGAAGCAATGATCTTAGAGAGAGTATGAGAGTAGTAATTATATATAGTGTATATCAGAAAAGATGATAATGATACCAATGATTAAAATGATAATGATCATCATCATCTTAATCATTGTCATCATCATCATCAACTGTATGCTTGATGATGATGATGATGATGATGATGATGATGATGATGATGATGATGATGATGATGATGATGATGATGATGATGATGATGATGATGATGATGGTGATGGTGATGACGATGAGATGATATATATACCTTTATATAAAATATATCATGAATTTTAAATAACAATAATATATTTATAAGGAATATCAATAGCAATGCAGCCCCGGTCACAAACCCGGCCCCGGCCCCAGCTATGTTTTATCAAACCCGGCCCCGGCCCCGGTCAAATATCAACCCCGGTCGTTTACTAAGTAAATCTAAAAGGTTCTTATTGTTAAAACTAGTTTTGTGTTTTTGTATACGTAGGTTTTTTGGTTCCGGGAACCCGGACTTGGACTCGGCGAGTCTGTAGGTAAATACCCGGATCCGATACCCGGTTTAAGGCTCGACGAGTCTCATGGTTTGAATGTTTTGCCTTGTTTCGTAGGCAGCGGTGCGTCGTCGAGCTGGATCTCTACCTTTTCTAGAAAAATATAGTAGTAGGGTTTGTGAATCTAACTTAAAGTTGAACTTGGCCACGGCTTTTTAGATGTTTTGAGAACATTCAAATTTATGTATGTTTCCATGTATGTCCGAATATACACTAAAAGAATTAACTTCATAACTTAAATTTTTTCTAATTGAATGTTTTTATATATAAGCGAATGCTTTAAAGGATTTGCTAATATAATATGTTCTATATTAGCAAATGTTTTAAAAGCATTCGCTAATATAAAATCTTTGGATTAGAGAGATTGAAGTTAATAAGTTAATTCTTTCAGCGCGTATTTAAAAAACTTAAAAAAAAATCACTTTTCATTTATTAATTACTCCTCTATTTTAGTAAAAAAGTGAAATATCATAATTTTACTAGAACGTTTTTTACAGTCCCATTTTGCCAAAGCACTTCAAAGTGTGGGAATACTTCACTCAATGTACCGATTTGAAAAGTGGAAAATGCAATAAGTCTTCAACATTCATACCAAACAAAGATGGAAATACTTTATCAATGATTAAACATTTAAAAGTTAAACATGGAATTTCTTTACTAACACGGGAAAAAATAGGAGAAAATTCTGGCACCAAACGGTTTAAAACTATGAGCACTTTCGTTTTCGTCGCAAGAAAGCCTTTAGAAGAAATTGTCTCTAAAATGGCCGCTCTTGATGGTATATCAGTTAGGGCGATTACAAAGTCTAGTTTTATTCGTGAAAGTTTAGTAAAATCAAGTTATAATCTTCCTAAAGCCGAAAGAGATGTTATGAATTTAATTCATAAGTTTTATGAAAAAAGAAGTTGGAAATATTAGAATTGTTGCAAGAAAAAATTGAAGAAGGCCGACGATTTAGCATTACACTTGATGAAAGGACGAGTATGAAAATTCGGAAATGTCTCAATATCAATTTGCATGGAATTGACTCTGAAGTTTATAATCTGGGTTTAGTGAGAATTTTTAACTCGTGTACAGCTGTACAGTTAGTTGAAAAAGTAGAACAACATTTAAACACATATAATAATAATTTTAAAAAACATATAGCTGGTTCAACTGGCGACGGTGCAAGTAAAATGATAAAATTTGGACGAGAATCTCCTAGTCTCTATAATTTGTGTTTAAATCACACTATACACTTAACTGTTTGTGATGTACTATATAAAAATAAAAATATTTTAGTCTTGCAAGATGAAAATCACGTTGATGGAGATAGAAATGAACATGGTCAAGATGATATTAATGATAATTGAGATGAAAACTATTATTCTGACGAGAGCGACGGTGACGTCGAAGAGTACGGACAAGTTGAATTAACAAACTTAGGCAATGTAGAAGAAAATATAAAAAGTGTTCGTATAATTGTTAAATTTTTTAAAAGTTCTTCTGTGAGAAATAATATTTTGCAAGAAAAGATCAAAATAGTTTTAGGAAATGAACTTCAGCTAGTGTTAGATGTAAGAACGCGTTGGAACTCAATGATCGAAATGATATCTAGATTTTTAAAATTATTTTATATCATTAAAGAAGCTCTGCAAGATATTGGAAGTAAACATTTAATAGAAAATATTAATATTGAATTATTAAATGATTTGGAAAATACTCTAAAGCCAATTAACTTAACTGTTGAAGCTCTTAGCAGAGACGATGCTAATCTTGCAACAGCCCGATTAGCAATTGATTTTATGTTAAGAAAATTAAAAGAATCCAATGGTAATTTAAATAGAGAGCTATTAATGACGATGAAAATTCGAATAAATAGCCGTAAAAACCAAGAAGTAGAAGAGCAATTAGATTCTCTTGTAAATGGTACTATGCCTTTAAAGAAAATACAATTATTTACAACAGATTTACTGAAGAGATTATTTGGTGAGGATGAAGAACAGCAAAACACGCATGAACAGGGGCATTAAGCTGAAAATAACGAAAATACTACAGGAAACACACTACCATTAACACTGGAGGAAGAACTACATAAAATATTTAAAGTGCGAAATGTCCAATTTTGCTAAGTTGATTTTGCTAGTATATTTACATGCATTTTATAAAATGCGATATTTTTAAAAAGGTAATGTCAAGTTTTTTTGGTAGTTTAAGATTATAATAAAAGTATAGAATAATATATTTACGTTAGACGATGAACTGGCTAAAGTTGTTTTATTTACCTATACTATGTTTTATTTAACGTATACCAAATCCATTTTTAAAAATCGACGTGAGAACAAAAAATTCTTTCATGCTATTGTTGGCCGTGGCGCTTTCATGCTAGTGCGGCCGTGGCGCAGTGGTTAGAACGCTTGCTTTATAAGCAGGAGATCCAGGTTCGAAACGAGCTCTGGACATATTTTCGCGTCACGGTAAGGAAGGAGGCGTGAACTTCCTGGTTAAATGCATTTCCGCGGTGCTCTGTGACAAGACCGTTAGGACTTCTTGGGGCACCTAAAAAAATAAAAAAATAAAAAAAAAATATTGTTAAAATTGGAAGTTAAAAAGACGTATTGGATCCGGACCCGAACCCGGACCCGATAAATATTCTTAGTCTCGACTCGGACTCGTCGGGTCTAAAAATGCCGGGTTTTCCCAAACCCTATGTGTAACACTTTTTACAAGTTTAGGCATCCTTATTAAGTTTAGGCAAGATTATTTTTGATGAATATTTAGTATACAGAAATCGGTTTTTTATTTTTATAAACATGTTCATAAAAAGGTTAAAAAAAAATCATGTATTTAAAAAACTGGTTTTCTTACTGTTTTGCTGTCATACGGCTATTTTGAAGGGTTAAATTTTTTTTTATTATTAACCGTTCTAAAATGAAACCTTTATATTATAAATTATTAAAATTTTTATTCTAAGATTTTTAATACAATTTCATTTATATTATCTACATAAAACAATGTGATATTTTTAAGCTTTTGCTTTAAGTATTTAAACTTTGGTTTATTTTTAATTTATAAATTCAAATATTTGTAAATATAATATAAATATTAAAACAAATATATACATATATTTAAGATAGGTAACTTTTAAGTCATAAATGTGACATAAACTACTTATACTAAAAGACTTAAATCTAATAATATAAATATCTTGCAAGTACTCATGCAACTAAGGCATAGAGCAAACATGCTAGCAAAAAAAAAACCGATAATTTTAAACAAATTCGATTGGTTGTTAGTGGCAAACCGAACAACTTTTTGTTTATTGGTATTTAATTAACGCAAACAAAATATTCGTATATAATGGCAAAATATTATTACAATTATATTATGTATTAGCTGGAGTTACCCGGCATTGCCCGGGCCAATATTTAAACTGGCTTACCTGATATCTATACACAAAAATGACCCCGGTCTGTACACAAAACTCCCCCTGACCCCGGGGTCAGGGGGCCCATTTTTGGGCCCATGACCCCGGGGGTCGGGGTACGGGGTCAAAACCCAGCTAAGAACCTTCTCCCCCTCGAGGACTACCCCCATGCCAAATTTCATCGAGATCGGTCCGGCGGTTTGGATTTCTATAGAGAACAAAAAAACAAACACACACACATTGCCCTTTATATATATTAAGATATACAACCGAAGCGTCTGTTATAACAGTTTTGCAGAAGATATATCCATATAATAATAAAGATATCTTGAAGTGTTTTTTTGACATAATTTATGAATCTAATTACAAATTATTACATTTGTGTTAGTATATTTAAAAAAAATTCGTTACTTCTAAAAACAGTTGGAATGAATTATGTAATATATATTTCATTTTGCGCTTTGCTAACAACAACAAATATTCATCTTAATACATTACTAAAGCTATAATAGTTATTTGTATCGACTTAGTTCAAAGATATAACTGTTTTTATAAGAATAATTTAAAAGTAACTTATGCTACTTTATAATTATTGTTATAAAAATAAAAGAAACCAAATGTCAATTAAAGTTTACTACTGATATAATAACGAAACGAGTATGAAAATGAACGTAACTTGTTTATGAAGTTTACCGCCTCTGTTTTTTAATTGTTTACGCATTCTGAATGGAATAAATTATTTTTTCAAGATGGCCGAATAAGTCCCGAGTATTTCCAAAAATGATACTAAATACCGAAAACAGTTTTTTGAATGGGGCTAAAAGTTATGATTATTTTTGCAAAAACGATTTTTGTAGAAAAATTAACACTATCATACTATTGAACCTAACGTGACATTATTGTTAAACATACTCAATTAGGTGTGGTATTGAAAATAATAACTTCAATTTTCATTAAAAAAATGGTTTTTCATGGATAATTTTCCCAAATAATGTCTGATTATAAATGTAAAGTTACATTCATTGAAAACAAACACAAATACGTGCTTTTATAAAAAATCTACATCTTTTCAAAACTACACCTTTTCTAAATAAAACTACGCTTGACGATCTGTTTTAGTCACATTACTTTTACCAGATTATAATAGTAGTTAAAATAATCTTTCCATACATACCAAATATGTCATACTTGTTGATAAAAAAACTTACATATATTGTAATTAAAAAAACTTATATTTTTGTTCGGAAAAGTGCCATGCCTTAGCTGCATTGAGTATGACTTATTTCTGGCCATTCGTGAACCTAATTTCGGCCTTGGTTTGAATAAGGTTCAGACATACTAGGTGCAATTAAGTCAGAATTATAATCGATAGAAATGACTTAGCGTAATCATAAAGCTATAATGAACTCTTTTATGAAGTATATGAACAGTTCAAATAAATAACATTACCTTATGTAATAACCATTTAATGTCTAATACCTTCAAACTGGATGCTTACACGATACTTTAAATTTAAAGTAGTACTTTTTAAGATAAATATATGTTGCGTTGCTTCTATTGTAAACACCAGTCAACTAAGATTACGGGGTTTTTTTATAGACTACTTTCATACCAGTCTCAAAAATTCCGCATAGTATAACAAAAAAACCAAAACAGAAACATTAAGTTTAAAGTGTAGCTGGAATTGGATCACTTTATCCTAAAAGATTGCTTAAAAAAGTTAGTGTGGCGCAGAGCAAATACTGATGCAAAACTGGGGTCAACTGAAATGCAAATCCATCAACAACTAGACTTACGTACTATTATTAATACGTTCCTCTTCTCCAAGCAGTAATGATGTGTTGATTTATGCTATTAAAGAACTTAAAAGCTATATAGATGTCATAAATAAAAAAAATATATAAATAAAGATAAAAAAATAAAAAACAAGACCTGCGAAGATTTGAACTCTAAACAAACGCGCTAGACAACTAAGCTATCCAAACACAAAGCTATACACTTAACAAATTATTACTATTGTAGAAGCATATTAAGTACTGAAAAATAAGTTTTGAAAAAATGCATTAACATATTGCAGATTACCATATTGCACTCTAAGCGTCGTAAAAAGTAATGCACTATACACAGGCTCTAATAAATACAATTAACAAAACAAACAAAAATACAAAACAAGAAATTTGACTGTTTCTTGATCCTCAATGTATATTAGTATAATATTTCCATGATCAAATTTATTTTAACACCCCAATGACTAGAGTGGGAGCTGTGTTTCAAAAAAAATCATGCAATACCTTTGAAAAATTCTAGATCCGCCTCTGTAATGTTTGATTAAATCTAATTAAAAAAAAAACATAAAATTAAAAAAAACATAATAAAAACATCATACTTTTTGTTAAATTCACCTCATTTTGCTGTTTGTTTTTTTATTCGAGCTCTTATTCATTTTATGTGAAAAATAGTTTTATAATTTAAGTTCTCTTTAAATTACTAATAATGATTAAAAAAAAAACCTGTTATAATTGCATATAAACACCAAATTTAATTGCAGTTTGTTTTAAATACCGAAAGTGACTGTATTTTATTAAATACTAATGTATTAAACATTTTTTGTAATTGTGTTTGCAAAGTAAAAGCTACACCCCTCCTCCCTAATGTTTTTAGCTTGCACTGAAAAATGTAATAAGATGTTAAATTGTTTTACCCAATTATTATTACCATGATTGTATGCAATATAAAATTGTATCATTTCATTCATTTGTTGACATATTTTTAGCAATTTAATTTTTCATTTGTTGCATGCTGCAACAAATGAAATAGTAACATGCTTATTAAAGTTTTTATCTTTTTAAAATTGTTTTACCTTTTTATTAAAATTTACTTTTATGCAACGTTAGTTTTAGTTGCTCAAACATATAACTTTACGAAGAGTGTTAAAGCTAACATAACAAACTTGATTGTTCGTTATGTAAGTTTATAAGTTTTTATATTATTATTTAAAATATTTTAATTAAATTTTGTTTTATTTTACATAATATTAGGGAAATAATAATTTATGACCAATTTATTTGAAACTTTGTATATAAAAAGTTTATATGCGCTTCGGAAATTTTGACAATGTTATCAGAAGAAAGAAGTTTATACTTTGGATGGTGTTTAGCGGTATTGAAACTGTTACGTGAGATTGTAGAAATGCATTTTTCTGCAAGTTTATCCAATGAGAATTCTTGAGCTAACACCAGAGTATCTATATTGGTCGGTCTACGAAGCAATTCTTTTTCAATTTTTTTCATTAATATATCGATTTGGTATTCTCGAGCAAGTTTCAGCAGTGGTTCGATATCGCTATTTTCTAAATACAGATTTAAAATTAAAAAAAAATACAAGTTAAAAAAAAAGTTAATATGTGTTTAAAGTTTTCTAAGTACTCATGAATATTACTCATGAATATGTTGTTTTTATTTTGAAGAATATTTAAAACCTTAAATTCTCACTAGTTATCTCAATACTAAGTAAATAACACAACTCTTTGCTATGGATACTATACTTGATAGAGTTGAGTATAATAATCAAAAGCTGTAAATAAAAAAATAAATATAATCAAAAATGGGTAACAATAAGTCCTGTCGAATCAACTACAAAGCTTTGTTGATGGAAAAACAAATAGTGTTTTCTTGATACTATTTTGGTAAAAAACTGTTTTTAAAAATTTATTTGCAGTTTTTGATTTTATGTACCAGTTATTTTACCAGTTACAAAATATTTACTTATTGTAAAGGCAATACATTTTAAAGAAGCTGCTCCGAGCAGTGAACGCCCCTTAGAGATGCGTAATAAATTAAAAAGAGTGTAGCAGAGTGAGATAAAAGTACAAAAGGACAGATGTCCAGTGGAAAACAAAGAGCCTCTACGTAGAAAAATACTCAAAATTGATCTGAGTAAAATGTAGTAAATATAAACAGGAGCAATAAACAATAGTCGAGGAAAGTAAGAGTCATTAATTGTTGTTCTACTAAACTGTTGTTAGTGTCCAGCGTAAATGTGATGTGTAGACAGTATCAGTGATGGAGTAGAATTATTCGTTTTATAAGTAGTTACCATGTAGTCTGTATTACTAGGGTGATAAATAAACATTATAGATATAAGTGTGTCATGGACGTCGAGTACTGTATGGATTCGCGCCTTATGGTACATTATGAATACAAGAAGACCTCTAGCTTTCTTCCGATGTTGATATCCAAAAAAAGTTCCACTCTAGGTCTACACCCGGGTGTAGACCTAGAGTGGAACTTTTTTTTGGATCTTTATAAGGTATCCCATTTTGTTATCTCAAAAGAACTATTCTCAGGATATCCCATCTGGACAATTGCCTCAGACTTGTGCATTAACACTGAGACCAGAGGACATTTGTGCGGCCGTGGCGCAGCGGTTACAGCACTTGCTGTATAAGCAGGAGATCCAGGTTCGAAACGAGCTCTGGACATATTTTTGCGTCACGGTAAGGAAGGAGGCGTGAACTTCCTGGTTCCACTTCCGCGGTGCTCTGTGATAAGACCGTTAGGATTTCTTGGGGCATCTAAAAAACAACAAAAATTAAAAAAATAAAAAAAATAATATTTCGTGAGGTTCCGTACAACTTGCATACTTTTGTAAGTAATTTTTTTGACATGAGTGTCGATAAGTGCAGTAGTTTGTTGCAGTATGACAAGGGTTAGTGAGAGTTGTGAACTGTGTTAAGTTCTTATCGCTGTCTATGTAATGTAAATGGTCAATGCAGTGTTCGTGTGTGTGTCTACTGTTGCAGCATGTCTTGATAGTATGAATTTTTAGTACAAAATTATTTGGAAGTCATTAAAACTGATACAAAGTAAGCTAGACTTGAATACTAGTAGTCCTATGATGTGTATCTGAAGAATAAATTAACTATTACATCTAGATTGTCTAGAATATTAAAATAGAACTACACCAATATAACAGCAACATCTTGTATATATATTTTACAATTAACAATCTGTACATATATTTTACAACAAATAATCTAAAATCATATGGAGTTTTGTAACCTAACAGGTAAATGAATGTGATACAAGAGTGTGTTTTGATTTTGTATAATTGACAAGGTTAGCTGTGCATATGTCACGTGACTGTAATGTTATAAGAAGTAACTGAATTAATACGTTAGGAGCTGGTTATTAAAATTAAGTAATGTAATATCTAGAAATAATGTGAAATTTGTATTTTTTATTCTTTATTAGCTTAATAACTCTTTATTGCCATTATCCTGATACTTTAACAGTGTGAAAGCAATACATTAACAATAACATGTATTTATATTTAATAATTAAGTTTTATTACTTATCTTTTATAAAGGGATTTGTTTGGGTGTATGTAGCAGGGCTGGAGTAGAATTTTTCGTTTTTTCAGTAGTTATCAGATAGTGTATGCAACAGAGCTGGAATAGAATTCTTCGTTTTTTAAGTAGTTATCAGATGATAAGAATAAAAAACAAAAATATAAAAATGGGGAGGGGGTTAGAGTAATTTTGTATAGAATAATAAATGTTTTAAAACATTTATGTAGACAGCGGAAGAACAGTTGTAATGATTATGGTTAGCTAAACTAATTTTTTTTTTATAGATTAAAATTTGTTATCGGGATATTTTTAAGCTGTCATTTCATGCTTTTTCCTATACTATATGACAGATTTTTTGAACAAAAAATTAAAAATATAAATTTTATTTAGAATGTTTCAAACTTTTTTATTCAAATAAATTGTCTTAAAAGTCATATTATTGTGTGTTGCAAATAAATCATTGTTGAAAAAAATCGTGCTTAAAATCGTGCACATGGTAAATATATATCAATATATGAGCATTATTAATTAATAATGCTCAACTCAATCGTGCCGTTAGTAGTTCTCACTCGTTTTTAGACTAAACATATTCAATTCAAAACCATCCCTAAAAAGTTGCATAGGGCCGAAGGCTCTTTCCTCTTTATAAAAAAATGTTTTAAATTTTTTTTAAAGAGAGTTGAATGTTTATTTGAAATCAGTTTGGTTGCAAAGATAATTATTGTCAACTATTGCTCTTATTGAAAGATCTTTCACCGCTTCAAAAAAATCTTTATTGACTACAAAAGATACTAGACTAGATACAAGTACAACTTGCAGATTGTTCATACTCATAAGGAAGCAGTTAATAAAATTAATTTCGTCAAGATTGCAAAAGAGTTAGTATTTAAAAATAAAAAATTTTACGTTCATATATCTTTGTAAAGATAAACAATGTTCAATGAGGAAATTGTATTTTGCTTTTTAAATTTTTCTTTATATCTTTTCAACACCGTCTAAGATATATAAGGTTGAATGGTCAATAATTATGTTTTATAAAACATTTTCTTTGAATTCTGCTTATTTCTTTATATATATTAATTTGAAAAATGATTTCAAAGAAACTGTCTTAGTCATTCGACAATTTAGCACCACAGCTTTAATCAGGGTTTAACACGGCTCCGAAGGCGGTGGTTGTATGTAAGAGGCACCACGAACTATTTTTTTTGGCAGTTAAACTCTGGCGCAATGTAAACTAACAACAACTTTATTTTTTTCTAAAAGCTGATCGCACAACATAAACTTTTTTTTTTGTACCCGACAAGAAAATCTTGCACATGTCACTATACTAACACTAGCCCATGGTATTTATACACTTGAGGAGGTAGCCACATATGGGCCATATGTGGCTATATTTCTTATACTCCTTATGTATTATAAATATTATAACCATATATATGCCATCCCATACATCAATGCTATCCCATAAATTAGATGTGACTATCAAATATGGTGCGCATTGTGGAAACCCTTTCTAATTAGGGCAAAAGCGGCTTCACTTTTAGACATCTAAGTTAAGTTAAGTTAAGTTAGACATCTAGTATATATGATATATCATTGCGTCAAATAAGCATGCCATGCTTTTGAACGCAGGTTGCGCATGCCTAATGTCGGGAATTATAAAAAAAATCTGAATAGAGAACGAGTTTTTATTAATTGAAAATGCCATTTGTAGTTTTTTTTAATATTTGAAAAATAAAATAACAAAAAAACTTTTAGAGTGCAAGACAGTTTAAATCACTTTTGATAGATAAAATATAAAACTATTTATTGCATACTTTTTAGTCATAAATAAAATACAAACACTTTAAATAATAAAACTTTATTAAAATGAATAAAAATAAAATAATATTAGTAAACATATTAATAGATTTTTTTCATAATTTTTATGTTCATATATAGATTATTATGTTGTAACTACGAAGTAATTTGAAAAAAATCAAAACAGGGTTGTTAACAAAAGTTTCGGTCAACTCGAACCTAATTTTTATTCAAAATTAAAACTTTAAAAAATCCAAACTATTAGTTTTTTGATACAGCAACATGTAAATTACCAAAGAGCCATTAAAAGTTTTATAAAACAATAACTTGAAATTTTTATTTTTAAGCCATTTTTTCTCAATATCGTCCCATTTTGGTTAATAACAAAAAATTTATGAACAAAAAATTTATCTAGTACAAAAATCGTAGTGCACTAAGTTGAAATAATATTATGAATTTCCTTATGTTAAATATCAGAAGGAATGAGTTCCCCTAAATGATATTTGGGTGCAGCGAACTCGCTGATATTGACAATTTTAATTAAGCCGATATCATCCGTCAACCCTCTGAGCATTAAAAAATTCGCCTTGTTGTTGAAGCGCATACTTATCATTGTTAAAAGCAGCCAAGTATTTAATCTCCAAGTAGATAACAACTTTTTGGAGTTAATTGATGTTGCAAGATGTTGCAGTATTGACTAAAATTAAACTTAGTATTCTAGATAAGTTTAACATTTGTTTTTTCATTTTGTTAGAAGAAACTCTGTGCAAAATATCATCGATGCTTCTGGATAGTAAGTCATTTTAATAACTGTTAACTCGGATGTAATACACTTTTGATATGTAGTTCGTATTATTTCTTTCACGAGTTAACAAAGGTACTTTATTACGCGCATTTTTTATTCTCTTCTAACTGTTATATAATTTTGCACTTTTATCTGTACGCGTTCTTTGAAATGTTTTAATGCTCAGATTCCCAGCAAACATTCTTTAGCGGAATTTCAGTGGACCATTTATATTGGCATTTTGAGTGGTCTACTGTAGTTTTGCTCACCAATTACTTAGTAGACAGTTAGTAGCAGCTGCTAAAAGTGACTAGCTGTTGACATGCAACTATAACATAAGTTAAAAAGTTATTTGCTGGCCACTTATAGCGGATGCCATTAATGGTTTATTAAGTAACAGATGTGCAAAACTCCAATGAACCAATCAAAAAAGCCTTTATGGGTCCACTGTTAATCCACTACATAAACGTTTTTGAGTTAGAAGATTTGACTCACAATAAGATAAAACACTTTTATCCTAAAATGATTTTGAAATACTATTACTAATTGAAAGAAATTGACTGAACTAAAAACGGACTATAACAAAATTAAACTCTTACGATTAATGTTAGATACCTATGCTCTGTGATTTGACATCATGCTCAAGTTTTCAGTACTTTAGGCAGGTGCTTTACAGCGCAAATAAATTGTTATAACAATAAATAATATTTTTAAATAGGCTTCAACTATTTTCTTTATACAGTCTACCAAGTAGCGCAAAGTTTATCAAGACTGAGACTTACTTCTTCATCTATAGCTTCTTGATGCGTTTCAAAAAATGTGTTTTCTTTTAGAATACCGTGTAAGAGTTCTAGCGAGGATTATATTTTACATGAAAGATTATTTTTACATGAGAGATTGTTTTTACATGAGAGATTATTTTTACAAGAGAGATTGTTTTAGACGCACTTCCAATTACATTATTCATTTGTTTACCTTTGTTCATGCTTATTATATTGCTAGTACCGTCATCAGATTAGGCCCAAAGGTTTTTCGTTAAATAATGTATGCGAATTTTTTATTTTTTTTTAATGTGTTATTAAGGTGCTCCCAGAAGTCCTTACGGTCTTATCAAGGAACACCGCGGAAAAGCCTTTAACTAGGAAGTTCACGACACCTACCGTCACCAATGTCGCTTATTTGGCTAGAGCCGGCATCGAACTTTGAACCTTTTAGTTTTTACCCAGAACTCTAACCACGGCACCACGGCTGTAAATACAGAACGAATTAATGTTTGTTAGCATTATCTCTATATTAATCATTAATGATCTACTACTCTCTATGTCGACTTTTCAGAAACAGACCAATTTAGTATTAGGATAAGTTATGTTGACATTATTTGTGATTATAACTTAAAACCAAAAATAAACTAATAAGAGACCTTATAAGAGAGACAATCATTTAGCAAAAAAGAATAAAAAATTTTGCGTCGGGTATTTTTAAAGAAACACCCCAGCAAACATGTCAGCGTTGAATCAACGTTGAAAACCGGTCGCAGCGTAGAAAAACCGTTGCAGTCACAAAAACAACGCGCTTTCAACGTTGAATCAATGTTTGTTTTTGTATACTAAATCGCGGTAAATTTAAACGTTGAATAAGCGTTGAAATTGTAACGTAATTTAGCTTCTCAAAAAAAGACGTTTAGTCAACGTGGAATCAACTTACGCAAAAAGCCACTTTAAAGACGAATCAAAATCTATGCTTCATCAATGTTAAAAATAAACCGCTTTTTAAACGTCACATTTTCAACGTTGAATAAGCGTATAAATATCAACCTATACCAACGTTGAAAATGTGGTAGTTAAAAAACGTTGAAAAAGTGTTATTATGCCAACGTTAATTAAACGTTGTTTTGACAACGTTGAGGAAGTGACACATTGAAAATTTTTGTCTCATTAACTAGCCTTTACAAAAATAATTTGCCGTAAAGAAAAGGCAATGAAAACTTAATAGAATGCATGCAGATAGTATAAAAAATTTTTTTTAATAAAGTTATGTTTTATAACTTCTTTTTATTGCGGCTAATTTAAAAGTTTTAGACTTTGCATCAAATTGTATATAACATACTTAAATCTCAGAGTATATTCGGTTTATTCAGGTTATTTTTGTTGATGATTTATTTATTTTAAAATGACCATTTTAATAAATTGCAAAGTTGTATTAAATATTTTATTTCTAAGTTGGAAATAGAATTTAATTTTGATAAGATTCAGATGTTTTAAGTAATATCAAAATTTTTAAAACATAATAAGCCAGACTAAATTTAGTCTGTTAACAGACTCTATTTTATTTATTTGAAAAACTTTAAACACCTTACCCTAATTATGAAAAAAATACTTCAGTATAAAATCTTCGACTAATAATGAAAGTATGCATTATTATGTTTTTTTTTGTTTAAAAACACAATAGGATAAAAAACTTTATTTCCATCTTTTTGAAAAACTTCCAATTTTAATAGGAAAAGTATTAAGTCCTAGTTATAGAGTTGGTGTTATATAATTATTTCTAACATTTATTCTTTATCATATATTTTTATTTATTTTAATATTATGTATTAATGCATGTAATTATGAATATATATATAAGATGTATATACATTTTATATATACACATATATATGTATATATATATTTTATATATATAAATATATATATATATGTATATATGTATATATATATATATATGTATATGTGTATATATACATATATATACATACATTATATTTATATATATATATAATATATATATATATATATATATATATATATATATATATATATATAATATATATATATATAAATGTAAATATATGTGTGTATATATATATATATATATATATATATATATATATATATATATATATATATATATATATATATATATATATATGTATATATACATATATATATACATATAAACATATATATTTGTTTATAAATGTATATATATATATACATATAAATATATATATATACATATATATATACATATATATATATATGTATTTATATACATATATATACATATATTATATATATATATATATATGTATTTACATATGTGTGTATATGTATATATATATATATATATAATATATATATATGTGTGTGTATATACATACATATATATATATATATATATATATATATATATATATATATATATATATATATATATATATATAAATATATATATATATATATATGTATATGTATATATATACATATATATACATACATTACACATATATATATATATATATATATATATATATATATATATATATATATATATAATTTTATATATTTATATATATATATGTAAATAAAACGAATGTCTTTTTTTTAGATGATCTATTACAATGACTTCACAATCTTGGGCTTAAGTTGTTTATTTTAAAAATGGATTGAAGCAGAGGCAGTTGCTCTATGTTGTTGGGTAGAAGATGGTTGGTTATTTTTGTCAACTGGTGTTCATGCAATGAAAGCTGCCTATAATAGTTTTCCAATTAGTTATTCATGGAACAAGCTTAGAGTTATAAGAATTAAAATTACTGGAGGTCATTAAATTTTACAGTACTCATTGCTATTATAATTGTTTTATATGAATTAAAAAACTGTTATAGTTTTATATTAATGGTGAAGTACTATATCAAATAAACATCTAATAAATCTTATTTTTATTTTGGGATAAGTAAAATTTTGAATATGTTTATTGTATTATGATTGCCTAGATATATATCGTAATCTGTTTGCACTGGGTCTACATTTTAGTTTTTACATTTTTGTTTAAATTTGTTTTACTAAATAATTACTTATAAGTATCTATTATTAGATAAAGAAGTAGGCGAAGGATTTAATTTTACGACTACAGAGGACTCCAAAAAAGAATGAAAGTAATTATGTTAGTGAAGGATTGTGTTTTTCTTTGCATTTAGCTTTTTATATGGTGAAGAATAAATAAAACTTAATAATAACTATTAGTCATATCTGATTTTAATAATACTGTTTAAATTTTTTTGACATGTTATAATTTGATTTTAGGTGTAAGTTTATTTAGTAAAGTTCTGGTGGATCAAAGATAGAGGAATGATATGGTTTTAACTGGTTTCCATCTTATGAACGAAGTACATTATATGATTTAAATTGATGGTTTATAGTTACAACTAATCAAGTAAGTTTAATTTAGTTTAATTTATGTATGGAATTGTGACTATTTTTAATTGTAAAATTTGACTTCCATAAAATGTATATATCTATATTTATATATATGTATATGTTTATATATATATATATACATATGTATATATATGATATATATATATATATATATATATATATATATATATATATATATATATAAATATATATATATGTTTATATTTATATATATATCTATGTATACATATATATATATATATACAGAATTAACATTGTTGATAATTTCAGAACTCTAACAATAAAAACAAAATTATTTACGTTGGAATCTACATAACTGCAAAAATTTTATGTTTTTTTAAAATTTGATTGTAAACAAGAAAAAAAATATTTATAATTTTTTTTAAATCATTGTAAAAGTAACTTAAATGAAATGAGCTATCTTACAATTATTTTAGATTTCAAAATCGCCCATATATATTTTCAACAGGGTTAAGGTCGGGACTTTGTGGCGGCCACAAAATATTTTTGATGTTAATACTTTTAAGTAAATAGTTATTGACAAAGCATTATTTTTCATGATAAAAATGTAGATGTTTCTTACTTTTGTCACATTTATTTTAGACAGAAAAACTGTAAGTTAGCAAAGTTCATTTAATAGAGTTACTTTTGCATTGATTTGAAAAGAATTATAAATGTTTTTTTTCTCTCTGGAATCAAATTTAAAAAAAAAAAACATAAAACTTTTGCACTTATATAGATTCTGACGTAAATAATTTTGTTTTATTGTTTGAGTTTCGATTTTATCATTAATGCTACTTAATTTTGCCTGTGACTATATATATATATATATATATATATATATATATATATATATATATATATATATATATACATACATACAGTAAACTCCCGGTTATTCGAACCTGCAAGGGGTATAAGAATTTATTTCGAATAACTGAATATGCTCTTTAAAATGACCTACTTTAAGTTTCTTTCAAATTTTAATAAAAGTAGAAAGTAAAAAAGAAAAAGACCCTTGGAATTTGGTGCTACTTCAATTTTATCCTTGTAAAATAATAAATATTTTACAATTCATTGAAATATAGTCCTTTTTTTTTTTTTTTTTGTTCCTTTAATGTGTTTTTTTATCTTCAAGGGGAGCAAAAATTGTTTCAAACAACAGTAGGTTCGAATAACTGCATTTCTGCATAACAGCATTTGCATGAGTTTGTTAAAGAAAATTCACAGGAAATGAAAATTGCTTAGAATAAGCAAATTTATATATATATATATATATATATATATATATATATATATATATATATATATATATATATATATATATATAAATTATATATATATATAATTTATATATATATACAAATTATATATATATATATGTAATTTGTTTATCTATATATTATATATATAATAATAATCCATTTATATAACCATAAAATATTAAATTTACAATGATATTTATAAACTCACATAAATAAGGTTAGGTGTCACTCATATAGTTAAAAACTAGTAAATGGAGTGACACCTAAACCAATAATTGTAAATTATATATATAAATAAGTTATATATATATATATATATATATATATATATATATATATATATATATATATATATATATATATATATATATATATATATATATATATATATATCTATATATATATATATATATATATATATATATATATATATATATATATATATATATATATATATATATATATATATATATATATATATATATATGCATATATATATATGCATATATATATATATTTATATATATAAAGTTATTTATTTATTTTTACTTTTTAAATTTAATAATAATTATACTAATTTAATAACATTTTTTTTTTACGTTTGCTTTCAGAATACTAATGGTACAAGTTTTATTTTTTGATTTAGATTCTGTATCTCAATGATATCCTGGCCTATCGATACGATATCCTGTTAATTGTATTTTTAAATATATTGCATAAATATATATGCAAACACTCACACACATAAATTTTAAAGAAAATATTTATGTTTTTATATATATATCTATAAATTGTATTTTTTAAGCTTTTTTATATTTATCATTGTTGTTACTGTTTGTATTAATTATTGATTTTAGAAATATTGCGAGGGCAGAGTTCAAATTACAATGTAGTTTTATTTGCCAATTCAATATATATTATAGCCACGTTTAATTGCGTTTAATAATATTTTGCGATATTTTATACAGCGCATTTAAGCGTTGGTTCAACGTTATATTTCAACCTTTACTCGACGTCTTTGAGTCACGTTAAATCGACGTTTTACTAACAACGTTACAAATCCTTGCAAAATAGACTGCTTTAACAGCGTTTATACAACGCTTTTTATGTAACGCTTTTTCAACGTTTAGTTGCGATGCTTTTGTAACGTCATTTAGTAACGTTTTTTCAACGTTACGCAATAACGTTTAATCAACGTCTATTAAACAACGTTACATATCTTTGCAAAATCGATTACTTTGTCAACGTTTCCGCAACATCTTTTGCGACCGGTTTTTAACGTTGATTCAACGTTGTCATGTTTGCTGGGACATATTTCTTTAGTAAAAATTTACGGCCGTACTGAAAAAGTTTGAAAAACCGAACTTATATCTAAATAACTAGCCGGTAACAGCTCCTAGGATTGAAAGAATAATGAAAATTCTAGAAAACATTTTCTTTTAGGTATGCATTTCTTCTTATCATCTAAATATAACTGTAAAAACCAATCTCTATTATGGTAAAAAAAAAATTGTTTTTTACAGCAACTAAGCTTTGTACGGTTACATATAATTTAATTAGATTTTGATTCAGTAGTTTAAAAAAAAAGTGCAAACACCTATAAACTAATTTAACTAAATTTTCTTTAGATTTACCTGCTAATTTCCATTAGTTTACTTTGACTTACCAGTAAATTTTGGTGGATTTGGATAAATTTGTTTAAGCATTTCAACAACACTTGCTTTTGTTTTCCCTGGCAGAGCAATCCTTTGATCAACCTTTTCTTTAAACTCCGAGCACAACATTTTTTTAAAAACTGGAGACTGTAATATAAGGACTGCTTTATGCACATGAAGAGCCTCGTCTTCGACAAATATTTCAGTGTCACTATCTAACCATTGTTGAGAGAAGTCAATGGGCTTATCATACATGTTTAATTTTACACTGGCTTTAAAAATATATAATGAAAAATATTGTATATATATATGTATATATATATATATATATATATATATATATATATATATATATATATATATACATATATATATATATATATATATATATATATATATATATATATATATATATATATATATATATATATGTATATGTATATATATATATATATATATATATATATATATATATATATATATATATATATATATACACACACACACACATACATACATATATGTACATACATATATACATACATACATACATACATACATACATACATACATACATACATACATATATACATACATACATACATACATATATATATATATATATATATATATATATATATATATATATGTCAATGAGAAGTCAATGGGCTTATTGTACATAATGAAAAATATTGTATATATATACATATATATATATATATATATATATATATATATATATATATATATATATATATATATATATATATATATATATATATATATATATATATATATATATATATATATATATATATATATATACATATGTGTGTGTGTATTTATGTATTAAAAAAACGTGTGTACGTGTAATTTGTAATATTAAAAGTAAATTTTTTACTTTCAATATTACAAATTATATAAGTAGAAATAAATATTTGTATGCGGGTAAAATAGCCTGATAAAACGAAAAGTTCAAGGTAAGGAAATTACCGTTTTGTTTATTATTCAGTTGGAAAAAAAAATTGTTATTACGTAGAATGGAACTTTCTAATTTGAATTTCATGAGGAAATAAAAGTTTGAATTAAGGACAATTTTAAAGTTTTAGAAAGTTTACTTTTTTCAATAGTTTTGGCCAAAGCGAAATGAAATAAACAAACAAGTAGAGATTTTTAGATTTAACTCCTATATATATTATAAAGATTTATATTAGCAAAAAAAAAGTCTTCAATTGTCGATTGCCTATATGCTTTTGAATCAATGTCAACAACAAGATATATATTTCATTAAGAGACTTTATCAAGTCAGCCCTAAAGTTTACATCAAATCAGTTTTAAAAATTACAGACTGCAATTTTTTGGGTATACCCAGCCGGCACAACTCAGAAAAAAAATTACGTTTATTTACTTTTGTATATTTATATATAAAACAAAAAGAATAACACGAGCCAAGAATGGTTTTTATTCCGCAAAATTAAATATTTCTATTCCCCATAAACACCAGGTAAAATATTAATGGTTTCATCGTGACGGAAACGTAGTATTATAATATAATAAATTTCTGTAAGGAATGTGAAACCATTGACAAAAGTAGGCGAAATTTAAATTTGACTTAAAAACCTCAAAAAAACGTGTTAAACTTGAATAAAACTGCTCGCAATAAACTCGTATTTTTGGTTTACGCTCGGATCATGAAAAACACGTGTCTTTACGGAAAAAAAGACACAAAAACTAACAGCTCTATTTGTGTTTATCCGCGTACATTAATTAGGTGACCTAATTAACAGTACGTATTGCACATTCTAACATCGTGTGCAATATCTGTCTGCTTTCTCTAAGGTATCTTTTTAAATCGACTTCTGTCTTTTATTCAATTATATGTTCGTTCTTCCCAAAATCACTTTACTCTTGATCAGTAAAGAGAGTTATGATGCTTCCTAAGGAGCTGAACTTGTCTTTGCGGGCCTAGGTAATGTGGCCTCTATATGGAAACTAGCCGGAGGGGCATAAACGACTATGCCAAACACGTGTCTATATAGGTGTTAATTCCAAAAAAGAAACTAGATGTGCCGGTTAGGTAACAATAACATCCATGGCTTTATTAAAACATGGTTTGATGTGTTACTTGTTATGAACCTTCTAGAAAGTTTTGAAGTTTTTTGCCTGGAAAGACTACGTTTTATTTTCGTAAAGCAAACGCTCACACACAAACACACAAACTGCTAAAAAGTAGTCATACATCGTATATCTGTTAATCAGAAGAATCGGATAAAGTTAGAATTTACACTGTTATTATTAAGTTGATTAGAGGAATCAACCGTCACTATTTTTTTCCATATTTGCTTAACAATTGATTGAATGAGTATTCAAATAAAGGGATGCAGAGTTTATTATTTATTATGTAAGTATGTCATTAGTAAAACTAATTCCATTACAACGCATTTTGCTAAATATAAGTCGACATTCTCCAATAAATGCGATTTGAGAGTAATTATTAATTAATAAAAAAGTTGCTTTTATTATAAAGCGCAGCCAAACAATAAAATCCAATATAAATATGAACAAATAGTTTAATGAATAATAAAAGACTACAATAAAAAAGTTCGATAATAACAACAAAGACAAGACTTAGTCTATTATATCAACAAGAAAAGAAATAAAAGCAATCAGCTTTTATACAGATAAACTTACCAATAAAAAGAATTTCATAACATAGACAATTCATTAACAACGAAAATAATAAAAATGCTGGTGGTAGAGCTGTCCAAGCCGGCATTTGGTCCTATAAAGACGTCTTTTTAGGACTAAATGTTGGCTAGGGTAGCTAGAATACCCCATACTTCTAATCAGGGTAGAAGGCAGAGAATTTAGTTAGACCCTTTCGCAATAAAAATAATATTTTTGTTTCAATCTTGCATATATGGTAAAACTACTACAAACTAAAAAATTTCTGCATATTCTGTACGAAAATTTGTAATATATATAATAACATATATATAATAAAATATAAATCCATGTGCAGAGCTATTAGTAAAAAATATAATAAAAAAATGCACAAGTTTTTACGTATGGAATATTAAGTACATAATATACCTAAAATAAAAATATTTCTAACAGAGTAAAGCTCTGTTATCAAAAGTTTACTTTGAAAAAAAAAGAGCTTTAAAAAAAACAAAAACTGAACTTTAAAAAAAAAATGAACTTATATTTATTTGACTTAATCTAGGTTCACTTTATCTTAAATAAATTATCTTAAATGTTAATCTTTTAACATTTACTATAAATTTAAACGTAAGTAAATATGAAAAAGTAAAAGTGAAAAGTTCAAATTTTTTATATCTATTATGTTGCAAAGACTGTTTCACCTGCTTCAGCAAGACTCATCATAATTCAATAAACACTTAATTTACTTCGATAAATATTCCAGGTACACATCACAGTGTTCGAAAAACCATTGCACAAATATTAAGTCTTGAACGCAAAACAAATACCCATATTAAAACAAATATTAAACAAAAACAGCTAATTAACTAACGCTTTTACCTTTGAATATTTAGTGTATAATTAACTAATAAAAAAAGTAAAAATAAGTCACAATTGCATCTAAAAAATCAGCGACAAAAAACAATTTTTTTTTAAACGAATAAATTTAAAACTTTAAAAACATTTGTCAGTTCTTTTATGTTATAGCAACGATCAAAAACATTGAAATTAGTTATTCCTTCCTGGGTATTGAAAAAAACAACATTTCTTTCAATTTAATAAGTGTTGTCGGAAATGCGAAATTCAGTTATTATATTCCGTCTTAAATCTTTCAAAAGACAAAATGTCTCATTCTTCGCGTTCATTATTTGCATTTATTGTTTTAACTATTGACTTTAAGAATCGCAATGGAAAATAAAATTGTAAACATGGAAGTAATTCATAAAGTTTATACTACATTTTTTTTGTTGCTGAAAACCACAATGGTTTGATATCTCGCAAAACTTTATAACTAAAAATCCAAGAATGATTTGATTTCTAATAAAACTAACAACTGTTTTAAATTGAGTAAAACAAAAAAAATTTTTTTTTATCGTTTTATGATGTATTAAAGCTAAAAGTGAGTTTTGAAAAAAGTTAATGATAAAACAATTTATTCTATTAAAACAATTGACTCGCAACTTTAAATAAAGTTAAGAATAGTAAAAACATATTGGACTTACATTTGTTTAGTAGAAAATAAAAACCTTTTACATTGCTCCATTTTAAATGTACCGAATTCATTTATATTATTTGTGCATTACTTATGAAGAAGCTTTTAAACTTTCTAGCCATCACTTCTAATTTATTTATAATGTTTTCAGACTTCTTACTTGTTTATAATCTAGTTGATTTTCATTTAAATTGTTAACTCACTATTAATTACTAGTTAATTTATGGTATTTTGTTTGTCTTTTTAACACTGCCATAAATAGATTTTTGTTGTTAATTATGTTAAACTATTATTAAGTATGTTAAACTTATACAAACTCAAATTTAATAGTCAGATTCAATAGAGTTAATTCTAGTTTAGTTAAGATTTTTTAAATTATTGTTATTTTAGGAAGGCGGTAACTCTTAATCGCAAAATTGTTTTACAAAATTGTTTTGCTAAACTTTTGCTAATAGTATTATATGAAAAGGAGACTGGTGCCTATATAAAACTTATAAAAATACTTAACTAATAAAAAATACCGCCAAAAAAAGTTCGTTGATCATCACCTGTTATCGAAAATAATATTAAGTTTCAGAACCTTTTGAACAAAAAAAAGGAAAGTACTATCGTTTTAAGCGGGGCCAGATTTACCCATAGCCTAACTTGGCTGCGGAGAAGGGCCCTGCAATTTTTATTGCAGGGCCCGACTCCTAAAATTTATAAATCTTTTTTTATAAATTTTATGAATGCGACTTTTACATCTTTTATTATAAGATTTATAATAGAATTTTTTATTTTATTCCGATAATGTTTTCAATTGGTGGAAAGTTCGAATTTAATTTTTTAGAATCTTTTATTAAGAACTGCATACAAATAGATATTTGAAAATCAACGCGAAGTTCTTTATGATGACAGAAACAGCTTTGCAACGTTCAGTAACTTAGCTTGAATTATTTTATAAAATTGCATAATAACAAGTGCTCTTTTCTATTACTCTTATTGGTTAAAAGTATAATAATAATAGAACTCAAATAAAGAAAAAATTTCAAATTAATATCGAATGGTGAACGTAAAAATGCCAAAAAAAAACGCGCTTTAGGGAAGACCGGTGCTAGTTGGCAACAGGGGTAAGTTAACGAATTGCGTTTATCTTTAGAGCCTTCAAATCAGAAAGTGCTAGATATCCAATGGAACCTTTCTAGTTGACTATTTTGTTTGTTATTGTAGTATTTTATTGGTTTGCGCATGCATAATGACTGATATCGCATTTTATTTGTTTTTCCTTAATTTTTTTAACTTTCATAACTTTATTACCTTCTGAATTTTTAAAAGCAGTAGCATCAAGTACACGTAAATTTTGTGGCCTAGTAGCTGTTAATGTTAGTTGGCAAAATATTTATGAGGCAAGTTGACCATTCATTTCAACTAAACCCGATTCCGATTGGTCATAAACTTAATTTTCAATTTTAAAATTTTTTTGTACTTTTAATAATCCAACAGCACACACACACACACACACACACACACACACACACACACACACACACACACACACACACACACACACACACACACACACACACACACACACACACATTTAGAAACAAAAACTTTGAGACTTTCGGAAACAAACTTATTCTCACCGAAGTCATTCAAAAGGTATGTAGATGACAGCCAAGCGAGATTTGATTCATTGGAAAAACACATCAACAAGCTCCCGCAATTCAATACACATTGGAAATAGAAAACGAAAGGAAGGAATTACACTTTTTAGATATAACAGTAATAAATACAAATAATTTCCGCTATGATTTCAAAATCCATCAAAAAACCACAATTACGAATATACAAATAAAAACCAATTCAAACATTAACCCTGCAATGACTTCTGGAGTCTTAAAAAGTTTTATATCAAAAATCTCAAAATCAAAATAATCATGTTGGTGTAGTTGAAGATAAAATAGAAAATGGTTAATAACAATAAAACTCCCATGGGTTCCAAGAATAGGATCAAAATTAAGGAAAGAGCTCAAGAGATACGGCGCTAAAGTTATATTTACAACACCAACTTTAAAAACAATTTTGTTTAATAAAAAATCCAAGTTTTTATCAAATAGCAAGCTGGGTGTGTATAAGCTTACGTGTTCACGCGGTAGCGTTTATATCGGAGAGAAACAAAAAAGAAAATTATAGAAAGAAGTATTGAGCATCAGGTAAACAGACTGAAAGGCAATTGGCATACTTCCGGTGTCACAGAACACTGCAAGGACTGCCACGGTATATTTAATTGATGGACACCATAACAATCGCACTTAATTCTAACTACAATGAAATAAAAATAAGAGAGTCACTTAAGATTAATTATGCCCAAACAAATTACAAGATAAGGTTCTTCCCACCACTTTTGAACAAGGGCAACGGTGTTAAAATTGCGTTAAATAGCTGGAGACCTCTTTCTAAAAAAATCATTGAAATTTCAAAATAGTTTTTATGTTACGTCAGCTCATCTTTATAATGACTTCCCAATGGTTTTTTACATACGTTTATTTTTGTGAGATTACTTTTGTATTTTATTTTACGTCTGACGACGGGTGAGGTAATTAGACTGAAATATTACATATATAAATTATAGTTATAAGTTTAGTTATAAAATTAGGTAATGTAGTACTTCAGTGCAGAGGCTTCCGAAACGGCGGACGCTTTTTTTTAACGAATTTTATAAATAAAAATAAAAAGAGTACTAATATTGTCTATAATGAGGTTTAGATCATTATTTTCTAGAATTTTCTGTAACTTATTGAAAACAAATAAAGGATGTGTGGAAGTTGTGAATCAGACCTATGATGACCCGTTTTACGGGGCCGGACTTTCTATTAGTTTATAACTGCTCCTAAAACGTTTTTTAATTAACTTTTAAAGTGACGAAGCGAACAGGTTTGAATTGAATACCTGCAAAAATATTTTAAGAAAAGGGTTTCAAAATATCTCTTCTTACATAAACTATGCAGATTCCTGCAATATTGTAAAGAACTATTAAATTATTAAACAAAATTGAAATATAATGTTAAAAGCAAAATTAGTAAATCATTTTTGATCGCTATTGTACCATTTTCAAATGTGCGTCGTCTCTCTCCTAAATTTTATTAAAAATTTTAATACTTATGCAATGTCTTCAAAACTAATATATAAAATTAAACAACATATGCAAAATATGTTTTTGTATATAAACAGTATTTCAAATAAATTTAAAATACATGTCGTCAGTGAATAAATTTAAACCACAACAAAACACAAACCCACAAATTTTAATGTTCAAATTTAGGCAAGGCGCGGCATCACGTTGTTTCCGTATTGTCCAAAAATATTTCCACCGTAATAATAACTACATACAACATAGACAGTATTTAAATTATAGGCACGACCAACACCAAGTTCTGACGTTGATTTCCAAATCACCTGAAATGATTAAGTTGGTTATAACATAATTAGTTTTTTACATTACAATATATTATAATTTTATAGTATAGGGTAGACCGGGGCAATTTCACCACTTTTGCTGCTTTAATGTTGTCTGTTTAGGCTGTTACGCTTTTTTATTCATGTTTTATACATGTATACGTTTTTTTTGGTTCATGAGTATAAAATTATTTATACTCATGAACACCAATTTGTAATACACACTTATATGGGGCAATTTCGCCTTTTATGGGGCGATTTCTCATTTATAAAAAGAGTGAAAGCTTTATTATATTTTGTTGAATTAAGCTCTGTGCACATGTTGATGCAGAAGCAGGCTTCACATGCCCTTATATGACAAGAAACGCATTGGAGCCGGTCTTCTGATGAATCCACCTATGCCACACCGAACACACAGCAGTAAGTTGTTTTTTGCTGTTTCTGTTAAAAGCTTTTGATGTACTCGGTAGCATTTGATTAAATAATGATTTTAAACTATGGGAGTTCCTCTTCTTTAAGCCATATGCTTTTATTTGATCAGGCAAAAATTCCTTTTCTTTTTGAGCCACTTGTTTTTTTTGTTTGATGGAGAACTTTTTCTTCTTTGAGTCACTTGGATTGGAAAACACATCCAGAGATTTTCTATATTTTGTATAAGTGAGTAATCTAAGTGAGATATATGCCATGTAGTGGGAAAATCTTTTTGAAGTAATCAACGACAATGTAATTTTTTAGCATATAAATAAGCATTATACCTCAACCAATTTGTTGTCAATGGAAATCCATGATCTGTCATGTATAAAAGTCTATTTACAAGTGCTTGTTCCTGCTGCTTTGTAAACACGTCAATTTATCTTTTCTCTCAGCGTTAATCTTGGTACTCCAAATGTTTTTGCACTCGTTAATATTTTACTGCCATCTTTAACAGCTTGAATAGCCAATTGAAGGTTGGTATTACTATAGGATTTCTTTTTCTTTGGGAGATATTTGCGTACCATTTGAAAGTTTTAGATTTTGGCACTTAGGGTAAAAATGCAACAAGATAATTATTACCGATTGGCATAATAACAATTTTTTTAAATATCGATGCTTGGATTTTATAATGGTGTATTTTAAACAAGCTAATCGATATAGTGGCTATAAACAATCAGCGATGGTGAGCATTTAATGATGAGAAAAGCGAGTATAAGAAATGCATTCAATTGAAACGAATGACATTTTCAAATACAAAATTTTAGTAGAATTTTAGAAAACTATTTTTAAGTTAAATTATAAAGTACTTTAGCTTTAAATGTATATCTAAAAACTATTGATTTATTCTACGTTCAAAATACTTCTAATAAATTTATCATACTATAATTCCTGATACATATCCAATTATTTTATAAAATTGTTTATATAATAATAAATATTAATATTAAATATTATTTAGAAAGCAAAATATTGTACATTATATATATATTTTTAACTGTGGGACTATTTTATCATTCTGAGGCGAAATCACCCCAGATTATTCTACTTGAACAAAAACCTATTTAAAATATATACCACGAATGCCAATTAAATTGTTAAATAGCTTAACAAATTTATGAAGCTGTAACCTTAGCAGTTATTCTCAAATATAATTTCATTCAACTTCACAAATTTAATAATAATGTCACTTGGAGCAAGAGTGACACAATAATATCAATTATTAACATTAAACAGCAATTCTTACTTAAAATTTACAACAACCTATCAAATTAGGCGGCAACTATGATCAATCAATAGTTATAAGGTTATAATTTTAAAATAATAAATATTTTACGCCATCTTAATATGGAGGAGTGGATTCTTGAAATATTAAAAATGGTGAAATCGCTCTCGTGGCAAAATCGCCCCGGTCTAGCCTATATCATATTTAGTTCATAATAAAATGTGTTGCATAACTAGGGTTGTCTAGGTTTTATCTTTCGTAATTAAAATTGATATTACGGAAGTTTTACATGCGCAAATTCACCTTCTGTAACGCATTATACGAAAAAAATTAATAATAATAATTCCATGATAACTCTTTACAAAAAGAAACTTGCGAAAAAATTGATTTCGAAAGAATACTTTCGAAACAGCGAGCGTATTCACCAAACTTTTATCTTGCGTAAGTTTGGCATAAGTTCAAAACTGTGAAATTTGTATTCACGAAACTTGCGCAGTTGTGTTTAACAAAACTTACGTAAGTTTTTTCATAAGTTTAGCTCTAAAAAATCGGTATTCATCAAGCTAAAATGGTATTCACTAAATTTTTTAAAAACTTGCTCAGCTCAATTTAAGCAAAAAAAGTTACGTTAGCTATGAGCTGCCTTAACTTTAGTGTAACGATAAAATAGCTAAATATTCTAAATGGTGTTATTATGATTCATATATAGCTAAATTGTCAGATCAATATAGAATCTTGGTATAATATATACAATTTATGTATATAATTTATATAATTTATAATTTTCATACATCAACTGATATAGCCGAAGGCGAAGCAGAGTATGCTTACGTCGACTGATTAAGCGCAGCAAAGTCTAAATACGTTGACTGACTTGAATAAGAATGGGTAAAGTGAAGTATACATACCACCGACTGACTTTGATAGGGTTAGAGATGTATAGAGTGTACATATATTGAATGAGGGTTTATAGTTTGGGCAGGCAGTCTATTATTTAAAAAAAAGCCTTCATTTTTTTAACACTGGTCTAAAAAAAGTTATAAAGTAAATAAAGCAAATAGATATTATTATACATAATTGAAATTGTTTTTCTAACACCAAAACAAATAAACTTACCAAATCACTGTATTTATTACATTTAAATTGTTACTTTACACGCGCTGTCGGCAATTAATCTCAGAATTATTTGCCGGCAATTACCTATTGCATAATAACACAGTAACAACGATTATAGTTCATTTAGTTGTTTTAATAGCTTTATTTAGTTTTTGTTAAAATGGAAGTTTAGTTAAATTGGTCAAGATCAAATCTGGCGTTAGGCTCAACATGTTGGTTTAAATCATTACTCTGATTTAGAATGTGCTCAAAAATTTCTTTTGTCTAAAAATAAATAGAGATATTATCAACCACATTAACAATAATTTGTCACCAATCACATTGAGAAGCAACCTTATTTCTTCAGACGCAAAAATGCTAATATCAATGAGGGTTTTATCAAAGTAACTGGATGTTTTCAAATAGTAATTGATAAAAATTATTAGTCAATTCAGAAAAAGTTAGCAACAAAAAGGAATAACCTTTTGATCTTTTATTGTTGAATATGCTTGTTATAAATGGACTGTTACCAATAAAGTTTAAGAGTTTATTTGTTCAGTGGCTTCGTTCTAATAAACTTTCTCTCAATTCTAACAAAACAGAGCTGATCACCTTTAAATCCAATCTGGCACCAAATAATGAGCACTTAAATTTCAGACTAAGTGGACAAAATATTTTAGAAACTCTGCTAAATATATATCATGTAATTTTTGGGTCCCATCTAAGATATGCATGCCAAGTATGAGGACAATCCCATAAACGAATCATTTTAAGTTTGTCCCATCTCTAAAGTAAAGCCTTGAAAATAATATATTTTCAGTATAATAACTTTAGATCTAATGTGCTATACTTAATCTCCAATATATTAAATTAAGTAACCTTGTGGTATTTCTTAACTGCCAATTTGTCTGGAACTATCATCACATAAACCTTCCTTCATTATTCAACAATTTCTTTACAAGTACAAATTGCCACTATCCTCTTTGCACCATCAGTAGCTTAAACTTAGTTACACCAAAACACCACTCTGCTAAATATGGAAATAAATCTATTAAATATCAAAGTATTAGCTTTTGGAACAAACTGCCTCCAGATCTAAAATCTCTTAATTCAGTCTCTGAATTTAAAACCAAGCTTTTTAATTTGTTTTAAAAAAAATACTATTAAATATTTCTACAAACTAATATTAAAATTCTTTATTATACATATCAATTCGTGATCCTTCAGTTTTTAATTTGATATTTTTAACATTTTGAAATTCTCTACTTATCCATCTACATCTAATTCCTCTTGTTTTCTATCTGCTATTTTTAAATTTTTTAAATAAATTTTTCATTCTAATATTATTATTATTATTACTAATATTTTGACATTCTTTATTTATCTATTTATTTATCTCTTTTCATTCAACTATTCTTTACTTTGTACTAAATCTTTGTTGTTGCTGTCATTATTTACGAAATAGTTACGAAAACAACGCTGAACGTACGGTTTCCGTAACCTTAGTTAAAGAGTGGACATGCAAAACCAGATGATTTATTTTTTTCATTCTGAGATAATGGCAAAAAATATTTCTAGCAAATTGAATAGCTGAAAAATTAAAAACTGAACTATAAATATCATTAAAAGAACGTTTAAGTCAAAAATTTGAAAATCATACTCTTTTGATCTTATTTTTATTACAAAATGAAAAAAGGTTTTATCTGGTTTTGCATGACATTTTTTTAATCTGTTTTCGATCGGAAATTTATTACTAACTGGCTTTCAAAAAAGCTTTATGAAGTCATAGTTTATAGACTTAACTGTTTTGGAAACTCCGTACATTCTATTGTTTAACCTTTTGACACAAAAATAGAGCGTAAATGAAGCGTGACAGTGCACACAAACTTTTTAACGGCTTTTATTGCTAAGTGATATTGCAAACAGATAATTCTTTTATTTCACAGATTATCTGTAGTGATTATTTATAAGTGATTTTTTTTGTACATCATTGATCAGTGTTGATCAATTTATGAAGATAATATGCCAGGTGCTAATTGTAGTATAACGAACTGTGGAACATCAAGAAGAACAAAGGGGATAGGAATATTCAAGCTTCCTTATTCAAATCCTGCAGATCCTGCTCATCAAAATTGGCGATCTGAATGGTTAAATTCAATCACTAAAGGACGTGTTATTGACCAGCAGTTTAAAGAGCAGATCAACTCTGGAAAAATTTATGCTTGTGAAAAGCACTTTAAGCCAGATGATTTTGAAACACGTAAGCTGTTAATAAACTCTATGTGAGTGTGTGTGTGAGTGTGTGTATGTGTGTATGTGTGTGTGTGTGTGCGTGTGTGTTTGTGTGTGTGTTTGTTTGTGTGTGTGTGTGTGTGTGTGTGTGTATGTGTGTGTAAATTCCAAATGATTTTATCTTCAGATATTGGTCTCAAAATGACAAAAAAGATTATGAAAAATGGAGCTATACCAACTCTACTACTACCGACAAAAAGCTGTAACTTAACTTCACCAAAACAAAGAATGCCAAGAAAAATTATTTTATCTGAGACTAAAGAACCAATTAAGTACTATAATAAGCTTAATGACATTTCAATTAGAATTCCAAAACTAAAACTTTTAAATGGTTGGATAACAGATGTGAAAGAAAAAGAAATATCTATTTTGAAAAATGTTTCAAATCAATTTGTTCTTCCAGAATTTGAGATAACAATAGATGAAAGTTTAGGCTATAGTTTGGCAGTATATGGGTGGATGGTTCCTGAATGTCATCCTATTTACTCAGACTACAAAAGAAGTATGCAAAACATAACTGTGACAAATTTAATTCATGTGCTTGAAAGTTATCAATTATGTATAGGTGTGCCAAATCATGAAAAGACAGCTAGTACCATACACCATTGTATACCTTTTAAAATAAATCCATATTCTTGGGACAAAAAACCATCACCATTTATTCATATGTCATACTATAGAAATATTAACTGCGATGTTTTACTTAAAAACTCAAACAGATGCAAAAAATGTTTATTGTCAAACAAATCAATAATTTATTCAAAAATAAAGAAAGTTAAGCGTCACAATGAGCCAGCCAAACTAAATGCTGCTATCTCTTTGACAACACCATCGAGGCTTAAATTAACAATGCAGCTGCACCGTCTTAAATGTGCACAATTACAAGCTAGAATTGAAGCAATGAAAGAAGAGCTTATTAGCTCAAGTGTGATGATGGATTGCGATTTACATAGTGATTTTCTTTCAATAATTTCTAATACTAATCATAACATTAGTGATTTCATGAATTTGTTTTGGCAAGAACAAAAAAAGTTATTTAGTGTCTCTCCATCTGGAGTTAGGTATCACCCAATGATAATAAGATACTGTTTATCCATAGCATCAAAATCCCCATCTGCATATCAAAAAATAAGAGATAGCAAAGTTCTTGTGTTGCCAAGCCTGAGGACACTCCGAGGTTATAAAAATTGTATTACGCCAAAAGCTGGGTTTCAGGAAGGTATTGTTGCTGAACTATGTATGCAAGCGGAACGGAATACAAAAATTGAAAGATTTATTGTGCTTCTTATTGATGAGATGTCCCTAAAATCTAATCTGGTTTTTGATAAGAACAGTCATCAGCTAATTGGGTTTGTTGATTTGGGAGACCCAGTCCTGAACTTTGCTACATTACAAAAATGTGAGCTTGCAACTCATGCTCTTGTTTTCATGGTTCGTGGCATTGCAACATCGCTTAAGTTTTCACTTGCATATTTTACCACCATTACTGCCACAGCAGTGCAGCTATTTAGTTTATTTTGGGATGCAGTATGCATTTTAGAAAAAAGATGTAATCTTTATCTAGTCTCTGTAGTGGCTGATGGTGCATCATCAAACCGAACAATGATTAAACTTCACCGTTATATGTGTGGAGATATGATTACTCCTGCTATTTTTAAAACAATAAATTTGTATGCCAAATATAGATACATATACTTTGTAGCAGACCCACCACACCTGATGAAAACTGCTCGAAATTGCTTATTAAACTCTCGCGCAGGAAAATGTACACGCTACTTGTGGAACAATGAAAAATACTTACTGTGGCAGCACATTACTCAATTGTATTATGAAGATTTAGACAATGGTTTAAAACTTATGCCTAAGTTAACTAATGAGCACATACACACAAACTCTTACTCTGCTATGACTGTAAAACTAGCTACCCAAATTTTAAGTCAAACCGTAGCATCTGTTTTGAAAACCTTTGGAACTCCTTTTCCTTTTAAATGATTTTTTGGATTATTTTAAAGATTGGAAAAGATCTATAGATGAAAGAGTGGACAATACTTCTAGTTGTCAATACTCTTATGAGGCTAAGGCTAAAATGTTCATTTCACATCAGACTCATGAAGGCTTAATAATGACATGTAACTCAATTGTGGAAGTTACAAGGTTTCTGTTAGCAGAGGGTATGTCTTATGTACTTACTAATAGATTTTGTCAAGATCCATTAGAGAAATATTTCAGTGCTCAAAGACAAATAGGGTGACATTCAGATAACCCTGATGCTAAACAGCTTGGATACAATTCTAATGCAATACGCATCCATTGATAAGTTTTTGGTCTGGAATATTTTTTGTTTCAGATTGGCAGCTTTTTAATATTGATATTGCTTGTTGTATAGCAGTGTCATTATTTGTTTGAAAACTTTGGATTTTTTTTTTTAATTTGTGGATGCAGTAACCTCCTAGATATTGCAAGCCATACTTTTCCCTTTCACATATTGTTTCTTTATGTTTCTATTGATATCTTTTTATCACTGACACTAGATATATTAGCCCTATAATAAGATGCTATGCTGTCAGCAAGTTTGCTTAATAATAATGTAGCAGTATCTTCATATTCAGCATCACAATTAAAAATTTGCCTACTGTTGATTATTATTCTGCCAAAATAATCAGCATAAAACTCATTCAAACTTTTTAGAGAAATTTTACTACAAGTTTCAATTATTCTATCAAACTGAATCTCATCTTTTATCTGGTCAATCTGAAATTTTTTTACAACTTCAATTATTTTGTCACCATAAATTGAGCTTTCTATAATCTTGCAAGACACTTTTTTTAGTAGTGAGAACAAAATCTCAGTGGTAAAAACTGGATTATTAGCAAGTTCATCAACGATAATATTGTTGGGGTGCTTTTTAGAGATATGCAATTTCAGCCCTCCTTTACTTCTAAAAACTTTAACGCATACATTACATGGAAAGGATCCAGGGCTAAGCTAAAAATAGTTTTAAGTAAGATATATGTTTAAAAAACAAAATATAATCAGTCACTCAATCGCTTATCTTTCGCTTAATTTGATCACTAATAAAAAAACCTAAAAACAAATGTTTGTTTATGCTAC
Source organism: Hydra vulgaris (assembly GCF_038396675.1). Lineage (NCBI taxonomy): Eukaryota > Metazoa > Cnidaria > Hydrozoa > Anthoathecata > Hydridae > Hydra > Hydra vulgaris. The sequence continues at coordinate 15,682,200 of NC_088933.1, forward strand.
GTAAATAATTTACATAAAGAAACATTTTTCACTTTTTTATCTTACTTGGAAAAAGTAATAACATCTTCGACAATAGCTTCAGTATAATTTTGAAGTTCAATATCTTTTTCAAAACTTTCCAATAGCATTATAAGGTCACTATTACAAAAATAGTCATCGTCTTCTCTCTCTGAAGCCATAGTAAAATTTTGTGCTGTGCACCGTCAATGTCACGTGATCACAGCGTTCACCTTAATGAGTTTTTTTTTTACGCAAAACACCGAGTTTCCAAACCAGTTAAGTCTATAAACTATGATGAAGTCAACTTGATTAATGGACGATTTTAATGATCAATATAATTGTGCAAAACGCCCCTTTGCCTTCGATAATAAGTAATTTTAATGTTTGATACTTTTATAGGATTGATGAAGTTAAAACTCAATTGTAACTAGGGATGGCTCTTTTACTTTTTTTTACTTACACGAGTAAGTTAATTTTTATCAAAAAGTAAATAACATATGTAATTTTAAACGTTTTATGTAAACTCACATTTCCGTATAAGTAATTAATTTTTTTGAAATGACTTTCACTTTATAATGTAAGTTTTTTTTACTTTCAAAAGTAAGTTATGTTAAAGAAGATTACATTAAAAAGTAATTTACTTTTACATGTAAAAGTAAGTCAAATAAAAAAGCTGTTTACTTATACATTTAAAAGTTAATTACTTTTGAAAATTATATTACATAATATAAAAGTTCCTAATTTGTAATTTAAAAGTAACTAACTAAAAAAATTATATTAAAAAGTAACTTGCATATGAAAGTAGATTACATAAAAGTAACATCCTACCAAATGTAAATTAAATTTACAAATAAAATAATAGTTTTTAAGTATACTTTTTAAGTAATTTTTTATTTTAAAAGTAATAACAAACCGTTATTAAAAATAAATTATATAAAGTAAAATTTAAATTACATAAGCTTACATTTTATATAACTTGTAAAGTAAATTGAAAGTAATTTATATAAAGTAAATAAATTTACTTATATTTTACAATAACTTTGACAGGATCTTGTACCAAAGTAATGCAAAAAAGTAAAACTTTAAGTCACTACTATTTAGTTTGCCGCAACATTTGATTTGCGCGGTTTAAGGTATTTCTTCCCTGTAAAGTTTGAAACAAACCAGTTAGCAAAAGACGCATATACCCATGGGAGATTCAGAAAGGGTAGATTATTTGAAAGAAAAATAAATGACATAATTGTTAGTTCTGTTTTACAAGTTCTTTGCGTAAATGTATTTATTATTTAAAAACTAAGGAGAGAAAGTTTAAACCTGTTCGAATTATGGGGGCTATAACACCATGCCGTGAAAATTAACGAGCCCCGAACTTTTTAAGAGGACGCTTTATTTTTGTAAAAAATTTTTGTGCCTCTTTGATACGAAAAAAGTCCACATGCTCAAGAATATTGTTTGACTCAAAAAGTCTAGGTTTAAACAACTACGGTACTTTTATATGGGCATGAAAAATTTAGAGCTTTTCACGTAAATATCTTTATCTGCGTGTAGTATCAGTGGCCTAGCTACCGCAAGGCCAGTATAAGCAAAACTTACGGCCACACAAGCAACGGAACCTAGAGCCGTAAGGTTTAAGAGCCCTGGGATATATTTAAAGAACTTTTTCTTTTTTTTTTAGAAAAGTTATTGTTCCAGAGAAACAGAAATTGGGCACCTTGGCTGCGTATGTCTACCGACCAAAAATATTTTGCTACGCCACTATGTAATATACGTATAACCCGAGCTGTAGCAAAGCAATGATTTGTACGTAAATTAAGAAATAAAACTTGTGGTGATTAGAGCCTGGAAAAAAAAACAACCCTAAAACATTAACCATCTCTACCCCAAATGCGAGAGCAACGAATTAAAAACTTTTATTTTCATTTTCTTACACTAAATTTAAGTTTACAGGTTTTAAAATTCAAAATTCAAAGGTTATAATTATATAAAGTTTACACCCAAGCCGAATAAGGTGGTTGTTTCAACATTTTCCTAAACATTCTAGTGTGATATAAACAAGAACATACTTAAGTTTGGTACTTAAGTATGTTTTATTTACCAAAAGTATGTTTATTAACCAAAATCATCGGTTTTTCATAATTATATTAGCATTACATTTCAAAATTTTCGCAAGTAGACATCATTATATTATTGGTTTCCATAAAGTCTTTAAATGAGTTTAATATGGTTTTTAACAACACATAAAAGACCTCATTTGTACGTAACTATTAATAATAATTTTAGTTAAAGATGTTGCTCATTAATTAATTCTAATCAATTTGGTGATAATAGGAATCGTTGCATTTTCAAATTATGAAACCTTTTTACATTGCTTTTCACGTGGTATAATATCACGCAATACTTGTATTTAAATCAATATAAAATTAAATCTTGTATTTTGTTTAGTTTATATTTTCATGGATAATATTTTTTTAAACCATTTTATTAATAAAATAAAATTATTCAAAATTTCTGTTATTTATGCAATATTTCTTCTGTTTTAGTATGTTATTTTAAAAAAAGATTTCTTTTTTTCTAAATATAACATACTAAAACAGGAGAATTTGGTATTTCAGCTACATATATATTAATTTTTTAGATATATTCTAAAAAAATACAAAACTATAATTGTCAACTAAAATAAACTTATTAAACTCAAACTTCAGAAAAACACGTGATCATCAATTTTTAATGACAAGTTTTTAATGACTTTATTATGTACGGATGTTTAGGGGCTTGGCAATAAGACTAATTTTGTCTTCTTGCCCCAGCCATTCGTATATTTTACAAAAGAAAAGTAATAATTTGTAACGGCAAATTTAGAAAAATGAAAATTATAAAAATTAAAAATCAACAACTGCATTATTTTTTAATTACATAAAGAATGTAATTAAAAAAAAATCAATGACGAAATTAAATTTAAAAAAAAATTAATTTGATAATTATCAAATTATTAATAATAAAAACTGGAATAACTTGAACAATATTATAATATTGTTTGAAAAATACAAATGATCTTGTAGACTAAAGTCACTTATAAAAACTTAATTTTCTTCGTTATTCTTCGACAAATTTTAACTCCGCATAATTTGATTACTTATTCAAGAAAAAAGAGCTAAACTAACTTTCGCTCTGAACTTTTGAATGAGGAACAGAATTTGATTGTCAGACGAACTTATAACTTAATTGAAGAGAGTATTTTAAATCCCCTAGATAATTAGGGAGTTTGCTCAAAATTTTTATGGTCACACTAAGAGACTATTGCATGATATTAGAGACTTGCTAATGAACTTAAATTTAGTTTAAGTTGTTAAAAAAATGTATTTATAAAAGTTATAAACTCATCGCTCTCACACTAATGGCATGAAAGAAAAGTTAACCATTTAGGGGTTTATTGTTAACAGACTCCGATTATCGCAATACTTTTTGAAAAGCTTTACAGAAACATGAATATATAAATGTTTGGAGTTATCTCCACGTCGTTACATAAAACTAAATTCTCAAACAAAGCAAAAAAAAAAGCTTGTAACGGGCATGATTTTAAATATGTGATTGAAATTTGGTTGTTTAAATATTGTCAGTTGCACTTTTGTTAACTCTTTTACTTTAAGTTTCTGAAAATTTAAGGTAAAAAAAGTAACAAAAATTTACTGAAATAAAAAGAACTTAAGGTTATTTCATCTGTATGATAAAATAACATCAAGACACTTTTCTTCACAATCGACCATATGATTTTAAATTTGAAAGTGTGCTTTTTCATATAAATTGTATCAGATAGTTAAAATTTTTTGAAAACTGTTTTGCAGTCGATGTCCTGCGGATACCAAAAATGTAATATTGCGTCATATTACCATAACAAAATACTTGATTGACGTGGAAAAGACAAAGAAAAAAAACTAGAGAAAAAGCGCGCTTTAACGAACAGTGACTTAGTTGAGGTTCACGGCAATTTATTTTGATTGATTTTTTCCTACTTGCTATGGTTTACGAGATTTTTGGATACGGATGTAAATAAATTTTTTCTAAATAACGTATTGAAAAATTCAAAATGGTTTCTTAACCATCTTTTTACCAATAAAGTAACCTATTATCAAATTCGTGGATTGAATCGATCCATGATGCATCTTATGATTTAAAAATTCATACATGGGTTCATAATGTGTAAATCTAGGATTCCAGTTTACAACATATACCTTCTGATGACTAATGTTGTAAATATATATGTATTTCATTAAAAAAAAGTGATTTTTATGTCTATTTTACCTAAAACTACTACTTAACTGTAATTTAGACATATAGTTGTAAACTGGAATTTGGGATCCAAATGAAATTTATCTTTATAAGTAATAACATTAGTAGTTAAGGAAATCGTCATTTAGTCTATCCAGCTGATTATTTCTAGTTTTTGTACTAGTTTTTTCAATAAATTTAATTTCAATATCTACATAACTTTTAAAGAGCAGATTTTATAAATAAAAGCATTATATATATTTACACTTTAATAAAAATTAAAAAAACAACAACCATAAAATTGATTTTTATATCCCTAATTCAATGCTAAAGATGGTAAATTTTTGCAACTTTTTATAAAAATTAAAAAATTGCGGACGTTTTGGACCAGATTTCGTATTTCTTCAAAAAATGCTTTGGGAATTTTTAAGGAAAAAAAAAAAAACGGCGTGGTTTACACATGCATGAATTACCCATAGCTTAGAAATTATGTCCCCTTAATGCGCGACATAATGATAAGACACCCAAAAACATTTATAGAACTCTACTATACATTTATATTTAAAAACTAATTTTTATAGTAAATGAGAGCAAAAGGATTACAAGACTAAACAACATATATATATATATGCATAGTGCGACAAAATTATGACACTTTTGGAAAAAATTCATTTAAACTGTCATTTATATAAAAAGAAGTCTCAATTTTAAATAGTGGGTACTTTTATCATTTTTTTGAACCATTTCAATCATTCAAGAAGGTAAAAAATTGTACAGCTTTTTATCTACGAAATGTCAATTGCATCCCATGCAGATGCGATGGATGGTTTCAACTCAGCTAGTGAACTATATTGTTTACCACTTTAAACACTATATGTGAAAGCTGTGCTCAAGCATTCTCAATAATGTTCAGGTCTGGAGATCTAGCTGGTCACTTCAATTTTTCAATTTTACTGCTGTTGAAATATTCCTATACTATCTTAGCTGTATGAACGCTAGCATTATCTTGCTGAAAAACAAAATTTTCACCACCTATTACAGATGCTTCAAGTCTTAAAAATTCTTGAATAATTAAAAGATAATCCTTAGGTCTCATTTTTCCGTCAATAAAATGAATTTTTGATTTACCATGATACCCAATCGCACACCAAATCATTACACCACCACCATCCATATGACGTTGTTGCTGTGTTACTGGTTCTTTACGCAAATTGTGAAAATAATAATTCCATCTATCCAGCCCATCAAGACAAAATCGTTTTTCGTCAGAAAATACTTGTTGCCACTCTTCTTTCTATGTTACGTTGTCCTTTGTAAAAGTTATTCGATTGTTTATGTGATTTGTTGTCAAAGGTAGTTTTCGCTGAAGTTTTTTGCGCAAAAGGTGAAAAGCATCATGAATAACTCTCTGAACTGTACGAAAACTAGCAATCGCATTTGCTTCTGCAGCAATTCGACGTGCAGTTAATGAGGTTTTGAAGCTTGTCTCAACAACCTTCGCCTATCACGGTCACTTAATGTTGATGGACGTCCAGGACTTTTTTATTCCATACATATGAGGACTATTAACGTAATTTTTAATCGTAGTTCAACTCCATCCAATAGCTATAGCCATGTAACTAACGGAGTGACCCATTTTCGATAAGTTAGAGAGCACTTTTTTCTCATGTGAACTGAACGGTGAGGCACGACCCATTATTAATTACTTTGTTATTTTACACTTGTTGAAAAAAACCTAAACTAAATTTTTGACAGTTCACAAAAGTTTACAGTTAAATAATCGTCTGTGGTGTTTACATCAAATAAATATTCTTAATTGCCCAGAACTGCGGATGCAAATAAAAAGTTTTTGTAAAACTATCTTATAACTTTGTCGCACTGAAAAAATGGTTTCTTTTTAAAAAAATGCGAATTACGTTAAAAATAAATTTGTTAAATTTTAATTACAGATTCTTGCAATTAGTTTATCACTTTCAGACTAGCAACAGCTCCGACTTTCAGCGCTTGCCCTAGTGAGCTTCTATGTTAAAGATATATTTTGTTTCTAGGGGCAAAGACCCGGGGAAAGGTCGCATTTTATTTGCCCGCTTTTTTGGTACAAAATCTTGCAGTTAATTTTTCACTACCTTCCAAAATAGGTTGAGCTTTAAAACTTTCAGCAAATGTATAGCCCCAATAATATTTGGATGTTGCATATTAAAGAATTTTCCAGGGCCAATGATACAAGGGGGAACAAGTGCCCTTCCCACCTTTTCACCCTAACTTTTTGGTTTTTTTATAAGGGAAAACAGTTTAGAAAAAAATATTTGAAAAGGATGTTTTTAAAATTTTTTTAAATTTACTCGTTGTCATTAAGGTATTAAAAGCGAAAGCTCATATAACAGAGCACCTCAAAAATAAAAATAAATGAAACTGACTTTTAAGTGAAAGCTACTTTTAAGCATTTTATGTATAATTAAGTTTTAGTATTCATCACTTAAATTAGGTTTATTTTTGACTTCAACAAAGACATTTCCCGATTACGCAATTGCATTCGTATTTTAACGTCGTTCAAGTTATCTTTATTAATTAGTTCTTATTCATAGAATGACATTTAAAAAAGTATATTTTAAGTCTTGGTTTATCTATAAAAGTTTACAACTGAAACTTATTAATATCATATAACAATTAGTATTTTAGTTATTTATACGTATTTGATTCATAAAACGTAATTAAACATATTTATTATTGCGCGTTTCGTAAGTTTTTTTTCCGATAAGAACTGTTCCGTAAACTGACGCGCAACTAACGAAACTTAATTTTATTTCAACATCATACATTTGCTAAATACACTTTACTATTACACATTTTTTGTTAATTATTAACCACTTTACTATATATGTTATTATTAATCACTTTACTATTACACTTTACTAATACACATTTTACTATTTCGCACCGGAAATGCGGTGCGAAATAGTTTCGTTTCGGAAGTATCTTGGTTTTTGAGCATTATTTCAAAAACTAAAACCTTAAAATGTTACTATTATACAATACTGAAATTAAAATTTTAATATAAACATTTTGGTATACAAAAATTTTATTTTTTTACAATTATATCCGTTTGGCCAACAAACTTTCTTTATAAACTTCAAAAGTTTAGCGAAAGAGCTCGTTTCGCAAGTTGCTGAAAATCTTTTTATCAATTTTTTATAATTATAAACGCGCATTCAACGTATCTCTTAAGGCCCGAAGAACTTTAATGCTGTGTTGTTGTGTTGCAAACTAGTTTACATTTAAAAGCGAATAATATACTTTCACAAAAATAAATAACATCAACTTACGAAAATCTCAAACGCTATAATAGTTTTACTTTTGTTTCAAGATTTCCGTAAAAACGGGGGTAAGCTAAGATGTTAAGAATATTAATAAAAGTTTATTATTTATAAGCTCTACTACATTTGTACTCTACTACGTTTGCTCGAAAAAATGTATTCCGTGAAGTTGTTCGACAAACTCAGAGTTAGCGAAATAATGTATTCGCAGCTGGTCTTAATTTGCGTTTAATTTAATTCAGACTATATTGCGCTCTATTTTAGGATTTCTCCACAAGTTTGAGAATTATATACCAATAAATGATATAAATGTCGTTATATGGATGATGTAGTTCAAGTTATTTTTATTTAAATTTTTGTTTTGTTTTAATTCTTCTCTATTTTAAAAATCGACAGCTTATAAAATTAATAAAGTTATAAAATATTATGAGAGAACAAGAACTTATTAAAAAAAAAAACAAAAAAAAACTTCCTCTTACCCTGTGGGCAAAGCAACGTAGAAATGACAACATTTGACATTCACTGGGGACGTCGGATTGACATCGGATTTACATTGAAAATGTAAATGTTAATCGAAAAAATCCTGAGCGACGTCATGTACGATGTAAATCCAACGTGTTTAAAAAATATGTTTAGCATCAGCGGAACCCAGCCAATTATTTTTTAATTTAAAAAATAATTGGCATATTTTATATACTTAGGTCTAAGGTGGTAGGTCTTGATAAAAACATTTTCATCGTTTGATGGTAGCAAATGATAGTAAATTCCTCATACATTATGCAATTATGAAAATTTATACATATAATACAAAAAATTATTTCCCAAATTAGCCATTCTCTACATACACTGCCATTCGCAAATAATAACAAAATATTAGCAAGTTCGGTTAGGATAATCTTTTGCGTTTGCTGACCACAACTTGTAAGGGTTTGTTATCCAATTTTAGCGAACAGTTTCATATAAAAACTGATTTCGTTTACAACAGAATTTTCTTTTCTACATTTTTATATGCAAACTTATCTTTTGTAGAGACTGATTTTGTAGAGATTGATTTGATTGTTTTCGTTTATATTAATTTTTTTTATGAAGTAGAGATGAATCATCACCTGTGCTACTAGGCATAGGTCATGGTTCATCGGTGTCAAGCAGCCTTTTACTGAGAAGGATTAACCTTACACAAACTTAATCTTTCTCAAAGTTTTTAAACTTTTGTTATTGTTTTTCTAGTTGTGCTTTATCTAATTCTTCGAAATAAGTTTTGAAAAGTGCATCAATAAAAAGGGTATCTTATTGAATGGTTTGAAGAGTATGATACTATTATACATAGCTATAGTTAAAACAATTTGATATAACTGTCAAAAAATAATGCAAGCTTTGACACGGCCTAGTCACAAGTTTAACAAAAAATGCCTTTCAACGTGGATATAACAACGACGTTCCAATATCTTTCCAAAGTCTTTATACAAACGTTGTTCCAACATAATTAAATCGACGTTGCTCAAACGCCGTTATATAGACGTTGTTTCGACGTCGCTATTTCTGTTAAAACATCTACATATTAAAACACTTTAATATATATTATTTGCGAAGCATAGTTTATTAAATAAAAAGTTTTTTAAATCTCATAACTCCAACATACACTTTATGAAAGAAAGGCTTTTAGAACCAAATAATCAAAGTGTGCATTTTGATTAAAAAAGGCAATATTTACGAACAATCACTGGGGATTACTATTATAATAAAAATATTTTTATAAAAGGAAGTTTACCTCTTTAACATTAAGCTTGATTAGTCAAGATATGCATATAAAATCTAAAAACTAAAATATGTGGTCAATGACCTTTATAAAGTTTTCTAAAATTCTTTTTTATATGCACAAAAAGAATGAAATGCGTTATGAGTTTAAAAACGCAACAAAATGAACAAATTTCTAAAATGTATTTTTATGTGATAGCGTTAAATGTTCGGCTTATTACTTAAGTGGAATATTTATGTAAAGAAAATGGTTTTACTTAAAGCACTACCAAAAAAAATGTTGTAAAGTTTTATGCAATATTTTTGTGCAGCAGTGGTGTAGAGGTTAGAGTTCTGACTTCAGAGCTAAAGGCCCTTAGTTCGGAGCCGGCTGTATTCATACAAGCATTGTTTGTATAGTAGATGGCGTGGACTTTCTAACTAAATGAATTTTTTGTGATGCTTTTTGATAAGACCATTAGGACATCTTGGGCACCTAAATAATTAAAAAAAAAATTATGGCGTTTTTACCTGTGCAAAATGTTCCGTTTTGGGACTTGCTTGTGTCTCAGGATTAGCTTTGAAGTTCCAATCTTTAATTTCGTTATACCATAAATTAACAGCATCTTCACCATTCGGAGGCGCAGTATTATATGCCCAGTAAGGATTTTCTCCTGGACCAAATGGATTTTTCATTAACATGCCCGTTTGCGCCCACATTTCCGCCCGCTGTTGAGCATAAAAATTCAATTCCTGGTTTAATTTCAAATATGGCACCCCATGCAATTTTCGATAGTTGTTATGGTTAACTAGAATAGTGTTTCTAAAAGCGTTCAACGATGCAGCTGTTTGAACCGGAGAAACTGTTTGAACTGGCGGAAGTGTATGGCCGATAGGCGTTATTACTGAGTTTGAATTTCCTTTGCATATGCACGAGCAGCCATTTTTATTATACATTTTTTTACCAAATGAGTCAGTTGCAAATGCACATTTTGTTGTGTATCCCTGATAACTTTGACATTTTTTTATGCAGATGTTAGTAAAGTAGCTGCAGTCTACATTATCTTTTGCCTCCTTGAATATATCTTCTTTGCATTCAAGATCAGCGGTGATGCAATGTAAGAATGCTAAATATACCAGCAATAACCGCAAAACTATTTTTATTCCCAACATCATCAAAAGTTTGTTTTATAAAGTTTGAAATTATTTTGAATGCGTTTAAGACTGTAAGCTCTATTTATACAACTCACTATTATTTTTTGTAAATACCTTCAAGTACCTAGCAATAAAGTTATTTTAATTATTTATAAAATATACTCTAGCACAATTTAAAAAATCACAACTCAAAAAAAAACATAGTTTAACATTTTCCATTTTCCTAGCAACCGTATGCTAAACTGTTGCTATGATACTTATTCCAAAAATTTTAAATAAAATAACGTAAAGCTAAATTTCCAAATTTCCAAATAAAGCTTGGTATTGTTTTTGATATTTGTTTTATTTTCAAAAAAAATAAAACAAATGGTTTTGTATACTGTTATTAGTAACAACATTTATCATTTAATTTGATGAAAATGCTTTATTCTGCTTAGATTTCTCCTTAAAATTGCTATAATGAGCGCTAAGGATTTAGACTTAGAAGATATTCTGAATTCTAGTTTGATAGAATTTTTTATTGCAGTCTAAATCCACAGAATATAGTTTTTAGACTTATGACTACCTCGCAGTAATTCATGAATTTATGAACCTTATGGCTAAGAACTCATAAACAACTGCGACAAAGCTGTCAAAACTTTTTTTTTACGTCCTGTTTTTTATGTCAGCTAGGTAACTGTCTAACGTTTTACGTTCTTCTTTATATTATTGATACTCACATCAAAAACACTCGAAAAGCATCTTTAAAGTATCCGATAGCTGCCGACTCTAATTTTACGTGTAGTGAGAGCATCAGCACTGTCGGAGGTTTTAATTATACAAAATTCTGTTCCAAAATCTTAAATATTTTTTGTAGTCCTATAGAACACCATACTTGGGAAAAACCTAAGGATCAGCCAGACCTGGTAATCCTACTTTAAACTTTAAAGGAACTGATGTTTATATATGATATTCCTAAATTATTCCATTAAATATTCTATATTAATCTCAAATATTTTTATCAACAAATCTTTTTATAATATTAATTAAGAAAAATTAATTTTTTACAAAAAAATTTAAATTTTATTTATATTTTTTACCCGGGATGGGGCAAGATGGGGTGAACTCTTTTTTCTTTGAAGCTCCAGAATTACCCCGAGAAAGATTTTTTGCAATGAATGCAACTTGAAAACGTTACCTAAATTCATACTCATTAAGACTGCAATTTAATATTTACAAAAAAATCTGCTCTACATACATACATACATATGTATGTATGTATGTATGTATGTATGTATGTATGTATGTATGTATGTATGTATGTATGTATGTATGTATGTATGTATGTATGTATGTATGTATGTATGTATGTATGTATGTATGTATGTATGTATGTATTTATGTATGTATGTATGTATGTATGTATGTATGTATGTATGTATGTATGTATGTATGTATGTATGTATGTATGTATGTATGTATGTATGTATGTATGTATGTATGTATGTATGTATTAATGTATGTACGCAATAAAATATTCAGTTTTATATTTTAAACATCATAAAGTACTGTCACAAAAAGGTAGTTTAATACAAAGAATTGACTGATTTTTAAAAAAGGGGAGGCAATTCATAATTATTAATTAAGTAAAAAAAGTAAAAAAAAAAAAAAAAGAGTAAGTACAAAAACAAAAGTTTTTTTAATATTATTATTCATATTTATTAGTTTTTTAATATTATTTATATTTATTAGTTTTTTAATATTATTAATATTTATTAGTTTTTTAATATTATTAATATTTATTAGTTTTTTAATATTTAGTTCTGAAAAATGTAGAAGTAAAAAAAGTATAAAAATTTTCCGGCAAGAGTGTTAATACTTGGGGTTGCTTAAATTTTAACTGGTGTGTGTAACATTTATACAGGATTAATCAAACTACACACCCACCCATATAGAGACGATAGAGAACTGCATAGTTTCATTAGCAGCCATGCCGATTGATCGATATAAATGATGGCAATTTCAATAAGATAACGCGCCTGCCCATACAATCTATGAAAATAAAGTTGATTCATTGCCCTTGCCATTTTGATCACCAGATTTGAAATTAATGGAATTTTTTAGGCTCGGATTGACGAATAATTAGTCAAGGTCCGAATAGGATCTATATATAGTCTAAAATAAAAGCTATCTGAAGAAATGTTTTTAAGTTGTTAGAAATATGAGGAATAACTTAAAAAAGTTCTTTTTATGTTGGAATTATATCATTTAATTTGTCTACTTTTTTTGCAAAAAACATTAAAATTGATTAAAAAAATATTTTTCGGTTCATATTTACACCTTGAAATACTGTTAGGTAGTATCTGCTACTTCTTAACTGGTCTAAACATCACATTTTGAAGCCACAAACATTTCTAAAACAGATAAATAAGCTGATAAGTTGCTATGGTGTTGTTGCTGCATTTTTCACTTTACATAATTCACAAAACGTTACTTTACCAAGAACTGTATGAACTGTAAGAACTGTAAGAACTGTAAGAACTGTGAGAACTGTGAGAACTGTAAGAACTGTATGAACTGTAAGAACTGTAAGAACTGTAAGAACTGTATGAACTGTAAGAACTGTAAGAACTATGAGAACTATGAGAACTGTAAGAACTGTAAGAACTGTATGAACTGTAAAAACTGTTATATATTAGCCATTAGATTTACATTGTTATAATAACAATGTAATAGAAGCTTATGAAGATATTAATAAAAATAAGAGTGTAAACATCAAAAAGTAAAAAAAAAAACTTTTCTCGGATTAAAAAAAAAAAGGACCAAAACGACCAAAAATTAATCTAAAATCTGGTGTTATTGATGAGTTTCCTCAATCCTCCTTAGCAAGAAAACCTTCTGATACTATTGTTTAGTCTAACTTCTATGCTTTTGTTGATAGTAATGACTTTTTCGTGATATTTTATTTTCATAGATTTTTTTCTAAAGAAATATTTTTTGAACAAAATCTGAATTTATGCGTATATAAATAAAAACATGTAACATGCCAATTGTCTTTGTTAAATTAAAAAAAAATTTGTCTGTGGTCAAATAAAGAGGAAAGAGCATTTTAAGAGCAACTCTCTCTAAGAATCTGACAGAGCTTAATTGTAACCATCTTCAAGTTTTCTCCATATTCTTAATATGTTGATGCTATTCATAATAGAAAGTAATTTTCCAAATAAAAAATTTCAAAATATTCATTTGTTTTCTAGATATAGATAGGACTTAACAGTTTGACAAATATTTTAGCAGCGTTGACCAAATTGTGTCGAAAGTCTTTTTAAACTTAAAAATAAGAACAAACTATATACTTTTAAATAGGAACTTTACCTAATTTTATTTATTGACTAGTTTAGAACTAAAAATAATAAAATAGGTCAAGTAAACATTTCAACCTGTCTAAACATCATGCTTCAAAAATACGCAAAAAAATATTTTTTGTTTAAAATTTTTAATCGACTATAACTCCATTTTTTTGTTAACTTAAAAACGGAGTTATCATACCCAGCAAACATTATTTTATTGAATTTGCAGTGGACCTATATTGATATTTTTTAGCGGTTCATTGTAGTTTTGCTCATCGGTCACTTGGTGGACCATTAGTGGCAGTCGCTATAAATGGCAAGCCGATAGCTTTCCTATATACTAATAGTGGCTAGTAATCGGCTAGCCACTTTTTGCGGCTGTTACTAATGGTCCACTAAGTAACCAATGAGCAAAACTACAGCGGGCCGCTCAAAATGTTTATACAGGTTCACTGAAATTCCGCAATAAAATGTTTGCTGGATAGTAAAATTAATTTTAAAAAATGATAAAGGGGTATTGCAAAAGTAAGAAAAAAACTAAAATAGATTGAACTTTTTTTTTTAATTGAGAGCCGCCATTTTTAATAAACAAACAGAGCTCATTAGTGAGTCTCTGTAAAATTGTTATTTTTTATATATGTTGAGATATGAAAGGTTAAAATAGCCCCAAAAAAACGTGATATAATATAGGATCACCCCTATGTTTTGAGTTCTGAGTATTCAAAGTTTTTTATATAAAAGAAACTTTAGCATAGTTTTTTTTAACAATCGAACTTAAAATAATATTTGTCGAATTTACTTAATAACTATTTAGACTTTGCAGCTAGAGGGCGGTTGTTAAGTTTCGTTACGCTTTTTGTAAAGTTTTTAGATATCCTCTCTTCCCCCTCTCACAAAATCCTAACCCACTTCCCCACCACTACAACATTATTTATGAACAGCCTTAACCATTAACATTTTGAGGTACTTACTGGATAAAAATTTATAATTAAAAAAAAATTAAATACCAAAGGCTTTGGATGAAAATAAAAGATTAAAATAAACAAAAAATCAATTTCTGATTTTTTACCTGGTGTATGATCATATTGTTTTCGAGAAACGTATTACATACATATTTGTTGTCATCATTCATTTGTTGTCATCATTCATGCGTTTTACATATGACTAAAAATTAAAATAAGATATAGCAAAAAACGCAAATGCTTTATAAGTAATTGAATAAATAAATGTGTTAATCTATGACATAGAGTAAACTGGGGTAAGAGCAAACGAAAAATAAAAGTCAACAGTTTAGCAATTTTGTTTCTTTTGCATTTATTGAAAGCTAAAACAAATAATCTTTAAAAATGCGAGGCACCGTATTGTAGAGAACTTTGTGCTCTATCTGAAGCTGTAAAAATTGTTTTAAAAGGATTATTTTTGCTTTAGCAAACTTTAAAATTATCACCCTAGTAAAAAAAAAATTTTTTTCTTCTAAAAAATCAACTTCTAAACTCTCAAAACTAAAATCAAATTTTACTAAATAGGCTGTTTTGTAGAAAATTTTATGACAATCAAGGTTCCTATTTCAAAATTAAATTTGCTAATTCCAGAAAAAAGTTATTAGCAATAAACCGACATAATATTTTTAGGGGGAAGAGTAAACATGCTAAATGTGCACAGATGTATACAGTTTGTAAAAGCACCCAGCTCTTTAAAATTTAAATCTGCTAAACCTGTTGTGATGCTTGTTTCCAAGTATCTTATTTGCAAAGACAGATCAAAAATTTCAATCATAGATGTGTTTCTTCTTTTGTAATGGATGTGCGAAACAAGACTGATTATGGAAAACTCTTTATTTATGGAGCTGCTGTAAGATAACAAATAATTTAATCTTAATTGTAAATAAACAAGTAATAAATCAAAAAACAAACAATTAATAAAATATCATCATAAAACAAATAAAAAAACGATACATAAGAAATTAACAAAATTAAAGAGATCATCAGGTTTGATTGGAATGAGCTACAGGTTGGATCGTCCTCGTACAAGACTGCAAGAGAGGCACTGGAGTTTGGCAAGAGGGGCTAGACTCAGAGAAATATTTAATAGAGGGGGGGGGATGATGTGACTTTAAAAAGCGCTGTAAACTAGTTGTCTTATATTTAGAAGAAGTTGTAGCAGGATTTTATTTTCTTCAACCTGTAGTTAACCTAGATACAATTAATGTATAATCTCTATAATTTTGTTTTAAGGGAAAAGTTTTTCTTATATACTTAATAATAACTTAATCTTTAAATTTTTCAAAGGTGCTCTGCCTGCCAGCATACCTACTGACTCCAAGGGTTACTAAGATGGTAACCTAAAAAATGAGAAAAAGAAGAAGATGGTAAAGACGGTGGTATTCTTTATTTCCATTGGCTATGGTTCCTTATTTTAGAAATTCTAAATGGAGGAAAGATTTAAAGGACTACAACTTTAAAGGACTTGGCTGTCTTTAAATTATTGTTTAAAAAAAGAGAACTTTTCCCAAAACTTAGACTGGCCCTTTTTATTACCGTGTAGCGTCATGTTTAGTATTTAACAAAACCGGTTCTGTAGCTAATTGAATGCTTCAATAACTGTGCTGAAAATAATATCCAACTGATTACAAACTTTTCTGGAGGCTAAAATGTCAAACAACATGAAGCAGAATCTCGTGTTGGTCACCATAAAGAATCTTAACTTTTAAACTAAGTATTTTTAAACTATATATTATTAAGATAGTTCTTAAAATTGCAAATTTTTTTCCTTAAAACGCATTTTTTTTTTTTTTAAATAAAATGAACTTTTACAGATATTATTTTTACCTATATAAATAAGCTGTTTTTGTTATTTTTCAAATATATCATGAAAAGTCCTCTGGTGTGATAAAGTCATTATGTGCTGGTAATATTTTTAATCTTTCAATTATTGCACAAATTTGCAAAGAATATCTTGGATACGGTTCAAACTACATCTTTTAATAATATTGTCATATTTGAACCATACATTAAACATAGTATAACATTAATTAAGCTAGAATGCATTGGACATTGGCAAAAAGAATCCAATTACGCAACCTTATTAAATCTTACAAAAACAACTTATTAAAAAATGAACTGACTCGATCAAAAATTCTTATAAAAAATGCCGTATATAGAATATTAAGCCGGTTAAATAAAATAAGCAATTGCTTTTACTCAGTAATTGGTCAGCTTCACGCAAATAAAACTTTACAAAATTTGTTGAAACATTAATTCATGTAAAGCTGAACAATTACTCAGCGTCTTCGAAGTAAATTACTTAGCGTTACTTGAATAAAAATTTGAGCGAGTTTGCTAAAATTTTTGTTCACTCCAAAAACGCTGAGTAAATGCAATTGCTTTTTTTATTCACCCGGCCTATTGCTTCATTTTGTAAACACAAATGATCTGCTTTAGCGTCGCAAGTTTGCTCTCAAGATACCAATAGCTGGTGCAAGTACTAGTCCAAGAGCCAATAGGATTACAAACCCTCAAGCACAATCCCTCTTTGGATAGTTCACTTCAATTAATTTTTAAGTAGGGGGGTCCAAAATTGACTTTTTTTAGATTTTAGGTAGTTTAACCACTTTAACTTAATTTTTTATGCTGATTTCGAATTTGACAATGTTTTTACTTCATTATCAATTTTTAGCCTTCTACTTCAATTTTAATAAAAGTGATTATTTTGACAAAACAATTTACTGTTAAATTAAATGAAATCATTATTATTTTCAAATATAAGCGATGTAAAACACATGGTAAATTTTTTTTTCATTTTATAAATAAAACATGTTATCATTATGTCTAGTTATAAATAACACAAAAAGTTAGACATTGCACATCATCAAGAATATTATTAATAATTTGTCTAATATTATTAATAATTTGTTTCGACCTCTATTGAAAGTGCGAAATAACTTTGTGGAAGTCATCGTAGGTGATTGTGGATTGCTGTGATGACTTTCCAAGTAGAACCTTTAAATTAGTAGCATACTCTTCTATAGACATAAGACGGCGCTTTTTTTTATTTTTTATCAAAAATCATGATTTTAAATAGAGTTGATTTCCGCGGCAATGACCTTCTTGTTTCTCTAAAATAAATTACTTCATTCTTTAATCGTTTTTGGCATTTTATCAGATCTTGCTCTTTCTCAATATATTCACAGACAGATCCACTAGTAAATGTTAAGCCGCTTTGTCTCAGTTGAATCTGTCACTGATTCTAACTGTTCTCTATACTTTCAATTTTTCTAACAATAGGACCCATTTTCCGAAGTAGTTCAAAATTATTTGAATCTTCATTTCTTAAATGGTTTGAATATTTAAGAACATTACCAAGTAAAATTGTTGAAAGTGACGCTTTTTTTCGAAGTCCATTGCTATGAGTTCCACACTGACGCTCAAGTTCAATATTATTTGTAACTGTTTTATCAACTCCAACAACTTGATTAAAAATATAATACTCATCAGGTAATCGATCATTGTTTCTTCCTCCAAACCTATAATACTTTCCTCTTATGTGTTGAAGAACTATAGCTAAACTTTGCCGAACTATATTTGCAAGAATAATGCAATCATCAAAGTTCTTTGATGCTTATTTTAGAACTAAATCAACATCTTTTAAACCATAATCTTCTTTATTGAGATTTTCGAAAAGTCTCTTTGATACTCCTTGAACACATGGCTCTTTAAAGTCAAAGAATTGTTCATTTATGATATCATTAGATAAGCTTGCATACATCTTGCTAAAGAATATTTGCAGTTTAGATTGCGTGGCTTTACCTTTTGTTTTACAGAAAAACTGATGAAATAACTTGCATTCCAAAAGCTGCTACCACGACTAAAATTACTATAATGTAATCAAAATTCATAGAATCTCGGACTAAACAAGCAAGTTTATTTGTGATATATTCGTGTTGGTCTAAAAACTCCTTAAAGTCATCCCAGTGAAAGCAAACTATAGAAGAACATTTCGAAAGACATTCAAATCGATCATCTTTAAATTCAAAAAGAAAAATATCTTTGTTTTTACGCTGCATAAAAGTTTTAAATTCTTTATGATTATTCCCTGGTTTTTGAATAAAACTCGAACCAAACAAGTTTAGTACCCATGATAGAAAGGTTAAGGATAACGTGTCCGTACTTTTGTTGATAGATATATTTAACAGAAAACCTTCGAAAAGGTTATCCACATTCATTTCATTTTCAATTTGGTTTAGAACTTTTTCAATAGCTCTGTCAAAACCTAAAGCTGTTTGTGAAGTGCAAAACAGTTGACCAGCAGGAATTTCTCTATCGAGTATATCAGCTGTGATTTTAGGTATTCCTATATTATGAACAGTACTGTCAGTCATATGAACATCTACCTTCCCAGCAAACATGACAACGTTGAATCAACGTTGAAAACCGGTCGCAAAAGATGTTGCAGAAACGTTGACAAAGTAATCGATTTTGCAAAGATATGTAACGTTGTTTAATAGACGTTAATTAAACGTTATTACGTAACGTTGAAAAATCGTTACTAAATGACGTTACAAAAGCGTCGCAACTAAACGTTGAAAAAGTGTTACATAAAAAGCGTTGAATAAACGTCGCAACTTAGCGTTGAAAAAACGTTACCTAAAAAGCGTTGCATAAACGCTGTTAAAGTAGTCTATTTTGCAAGGATTTGTAACGTTGTTAATAAAACGTCGACTTAACGTGACTCAAAGACGTCGAGTAAAGGTTGAAATATAACGTTGAATCAACGCTTAAATGCGCTGTATAAAATATCGCAAAATATTATTAAACGTAATTAAACGTGGCTATAATATATATTGAATTGGCAAATAAAACTAAATTGTAAGTTGAATTCTGCCCTCGCAATATTTCCAAAATCAATTTTTAATACAAACAGTAATATACAATGATAAATATAAAAAAGCTTAACATATACAATTTATAGATATATATATATATAAAAATATAAATATTTTCTTTAAAATTTATGTGTGTGAGTGTTTGCGTATATATTTATGCAATATATAAAAATACAATTAACAGGATATCGTATCGATAGGCCAGGATATCACTGAGATATAGAATCTAAATCAAAAAACAAAACTTGTACCATTAGTAGTCTGAAAGCAAATGTAAAAAAAACTTTTTATTAAATTAGTATAATTATTATTAAATTTAAAAAGTAAAAATACACACACACACACACATATATATATATATATATATATATATATATATATATATATATATATATATATATATATATATATATACATATATATAACTTATTTATATATATAATTTATAATTATAGGTTCAGGTATCACTCCATTTACTAGATTTTAACTATATGAGTGACAACTAACCTTATTTATGTGAGTTTATAAATACTATTGTAAATTTTCATATTTTATGGTTAAATAAATAGATTATTATTATTATATATAAAATATATAGATAAATAAATTACACACACATATATATATATATATATATATATATATATATATATATATATATATATATAAATATATAAATTATATATATATATAAATTATATATAATTTATATATATATATAAATAATATATAAATTATATATATATATTTATATATATATATATATTTATATATATATATATATTTATATATATATATATATATACATATTTATTTATTTATTATACAGTAAACTCCCGGTTATTCGAAATGGCACTTATTAAAATTTTCTGCTTATTCGAAGCAATTTTTATTTCCTGTGCTTTGTCAATAACTATTTACTTAAAAGTATTAACATCAAAAATATTTTGTTAAAGTTTTTAACAATAAGCATTTTAAACTATATTTTTTGGAATTTATTTTTAGAAAAAATTAAAATAATAATAATGGTTTATCATCAAAATTATTCATTGGACATCAGATCTCGGGTTACTTTTGATCAAAAAAAGGGCCTAACCTACAAGCAATGTGATGAAAAATATCAAATATCAGTAAGTGGTGTTAGGAAGATGTGTATAAAGTATGAAACTGGTTCTGCTGAAAATCAGAAAAGACTTGGTCGCCCCATTAAGACTTCAACAATAACCACTATCCTAATTGCACTGATGAAAAAAAATTTAACAATAACCTAAAGGCAGATTGTTGAAAATCTTAAATTAAATGTTTCCTATCGAACTGAACAGAGAAGACTTAATTTAAGTGGTTTAATAATTTAGGTGGTTTAAATAAAGCTTCTCCAAAAAAGTAAACCCCTCATTAGTGGTATAAGCAAAGAAAAACTTTTAGCATTTGCAAAACTGCATATTAACAAGTGTGAGGCATTTTGGAACTTAGTGTTATGGACTGATAAGAATAAATGTCAAATACTTGGCTTAAAAAACGACAAAAAGTTTGGCGCAGACCTTGTGATGCACTCTTAAATAGAAATCTTACAAAAACAGTCTAGCATGGAGGTGGTTCGCCTATGGCTCGGGGATGTTTTGATTCAAATAGTGTGGGACGACTGGTGAATGTTGAATGTATAATGACAGGGAAGTTGTATGTTGATTGGCTTTCAAAAAATTTATGTCAATCCGTTTAAGAATTGATCGCAAATTTTTTTTTCACCATGACAACGACCCTAAACACACATGCAAAGCGACACAACATTTCCTAAGAAAAAAGTAAAGCTAACATCCTTAAATGGCCGCCACAAAGTCCAGACCTTAACCCTGTTGAAAATATATATGGGCAATTTTGAAATCTAAAATAATTGTAAAATAGCTCATTTCATACAATTTTTGAAGTTATGTAGATTCCAATGTAAATAATTTTGTTTTTATTGTTAGAGCTCTGAATTTATCAAAAATGTTAATGCTATACATGTATATATATATATATATATATATATATATATATATATATATATATAAAATATAGACATATACATTTTATGGAAGTCAAATTTTACAATTAAAAATAGTCACAATTCCATACAAAAATTAACTAAATTAAACTTACTTGAATAGTTGTAACTATAAACCATCAATTTAAATCATATAATGTACTTTGTTCATAAGATGGAAACCAGTTAAAACCATATCATTCCTCTATTTTTGATCCACCAGAACTTTACTAAATAAACTAACACCTAAAATCAAATTATCACATGTCAAAAAAATTTAAACAGTATTATTAAAATCAGATATAACTAATAGTTAATATTAAGTTTTATTTATTCTTCACCATATAAAAAGTTAAATGCAAAGAGAAACACAATCATTCACTAACATAATTACTTTCATTCTTTTTTGGAGTCCTCTGTAGTCGTAAAATTATATCCTTCGCCTACTTTTTTATCTAATAATAGATACTTATAAGTAATTATTTAGTAAAACAAATATAAACAAAAATGTAAAAACTAAAATGTAGACCCAGTGCAAACAGATTACGATATATATCTAGGCAATCATAATACAATAAACAGATTCAAAATTTTACTTATCCCAAAATAAAAATAAGACTTATTAGATGTTTATTTGATATAGTACTTCACAGTTAATTATAGAAGTTTATTTAATATAGTACTTCACCATTAATATAAAACTATAACAGTTTTTTTATTCATATAAAACAATTAAAATAGCAATGAGTACTGTATAATTTAATGACCTCCAGTAACTTTAAATCTTTTAACTCTAAGCTTGTTCCATGAATAATCAGTTGGAAAACTATTATAGGCAGCTTTGATTGCATGAACACCAGTTGAAAAAAATAACCAACCATCTTCTACCCAACAACATAGAGCAACTGCCTCTGCTTCAATCTGTTTTTAAAATAAACAACATAAGCCCAAGATTGTGAAGTCATTGTAATAGATCATCTAAAAAAAAAGGCATCATTTGTTTTATTTACATATATGTATAAATATATATAATCATATATATATATATATATATATATATATATATATATATATATATATATATATATATATATATATATAT